>NC_051188.1:47850705-48155804 GCF_015220075.1 Falco rusticolus | reverse complement strand
GTTATTTCATTAATCTCATTACTGCTTGTCCCATATTTGAGTACAATGCAAAATCAGTATACTTTGAAGGCTGATTGGGTACGTCTACATTCAAACTCTGAATGCATTTACTAAAAGGAAGGCATCAGCAACCTCAACAGCATGAAGTCTTGGAGTTTCTTCTGCCCACACTGCTAGCCACATGTTAGCACCTAACATAGTACTTCACCTTGTGTCTCCTCCTGGCTTACGCATTTCCCTATTGTTACTAAGACAAAACCAGTATTTTTGAGTATGTATTTTATTAAGTAAAAACATCTAAAACCAAGTGAGGAGTGCTTTATAAAGCACCAAAGTGGCATTTTCTTATCATAATGCTGAGAGTATATACTCCAGTTCCTGAAGCATGGCAGCATACTGGTGGTTTTGAGGTTTCAAGGGTTTTGTGGGCACAATCAATTCAAACGTAACTCAGTTTCATTCGCTCCATATTTTGGTAGTAGTTCATGATGTAAGATATCCCTTGGACTACGCACAAAAGATCATGGGGAGACCTATTTGGACCAGTTCATCCAGAATGAGGCAGGAAGCTTGTAATAAAAGAGAGAAAAAGCCAGACTTCCAATGCCCAAGCTCTCTCCATGACGAACAATTTTTAGCAGTACAGACATTCCTGTAAATTCTAATCTAGGAAGTCACAGAACAGTAAAACAGCTCACACACACAAAACAAACACAGGAAAGAAAGATGCTAACAGCAGAAGTGTTCTTTCAGAATATAAAAGGGAAGGTGATGCAAACAAAAGGTAGGGAAGGAATAATGTGTCCGAACGGGAAGAGATCTCTGCAGATCCACATTGTGTGGTATAGGAGAGAGAACTGCTATGGCCAATGTTAATGGAAAAGGAATCTTTTTCTACTATGCCATCTTGGAGTATCTCTACCATATTGGGAACCTCGTGGAAGACACTGTATTTGAAGAGAGTGATCCTGAGCAAGGCCTGCCTGCCATTTTGGCCCAGTGCTAGGGTCTGACATACCTATATGTTAGCATGAGTGACCACTATATACCCTAGGTACATAACAATAACCGGAAACTTACTGGAAAGCTTAGGATATGTACCATTCCTGGAAACATTTCCTAGATATGTATAGCTAGATATGCTCTTGTGGGCATTAGCAAGATTGTAGTTCTACCTTTCAAAAAAAGATGGATAGTTCTGTTTGGTACAGTAGATGCAAAGGGGCACAGTACTGCAGGCAGCAGGGAGGGTGAACCTCTACATGAATGGGATTTGCACAGCATGCAGTGGATGTCCACCACAGGATCATCCAATGTTGCATGAAAGTGGAGTTCCCAGCATCTGAAGGATGTAAGATTTACTTGCTATTAGTATTTATCTTCCTATTTCTATTATATTTTTATTAAAGCAGTTATGGTAGACCTTTGCCTCTTTGCCTTTCTTACTGAGATCTGGAAAGAGCCTTGCACGGACCCCCAGTGCAGAACATCTACTAAGGAACAAAATACAAGTTTTTTTTCAGAAGACTAAACTTCCATTCTTCTTCAAACACCACTGATGAGCACCTTTTAGCAGTTCATACAACCCAGTTTGCCAGAATAATGAAATTTAAGGATCAAAATAAGACACAAATTTGATCAGAGTGTTTGAAAAAGGTAATAAAATTGATAACTGGTTTATTTAGAAGGAAAGTACACTAGGCAAGAATAATGGATCTCAAATGGCATAATCTGCCATCTGGGTTTGGGTAAATTTCAGACCCTACAGACAGAATATGTTAATCCTTAAATGAGGTCCACTGAAGTCAAATATATTTCTTTAAGATCAAAGATTAATGATCATGAATAAAGTAGGTCTTTAAATATGGTTTGGCAGAGCAGCCTGACATTGACAACAGAAAGATATTGAACTTGACTCACTGCTTCTTTGCAACTGCATTGTTCTTTACACCTATGTAAATGATAATAGAAATCACAAATATTTAAAGATACAGCCCAAAGTTGCAGGTGGTGGACAAGTAAACTAGATGAGCCCTAAATTATGAAGAAATTGCAAATCCAGTTGTGGCAAACCTGAGGCTCTAGCTCTTAGCAGACTGAAACATTTATTGGAAAGTTATAAAGAAAGAAACAGACTAATGACATAATCAGTACAACAGAATCAATGAATACAATATGTAGGAAAGAGTAATTCTTTATAGAATAGTTTAGATTCTCTAATTGTTATTTATGTTCAGTAAACTTTTGCATTCACAGAACTTCAGTAAACTCAGTTGCCAGAGAATGTGTTATGTGAAGTAGTATGTATAAACTTTGAAAAACTATAGTATCTACTTATAACATAAAAGATGTACCTTCTGACCTGAAGTCTACTTCAGAGTTTCTTTTCAAATTCAAGCATTTTTTATAAAACCAATTATCTATGCTCTTCAATTTTGAGCTTAGAACATCCATTAAGAGGGCATAAAGGCCAAAATGATTTACATGAAATATGAATGCTCTTCTTGGAGAATACTGACGGATTTTCATAATTTTTTTTAGATTTTCATTTACTGTCATGATATTGACTTTTCTAGGCAATTGTCCTGGTTTCTGCTGGGATAGAGTTAATTTTCTTCTTAGTAGCTGGTGCAGTGCTGTGTTTTGACTTGGCTGTGAGAACAATGTTGATAGCACACTGATGTTTTTAGCTCTTGCTGGGTAACGTTTATACTAAGTCAAGGACTTGTCAGTTCCTTGGGCCCTGCCAGTGAGAGGGCTGGAGGGGCATGGAAAACTGGGAGGGGACACAGCCAGGACAGCTGACCTGAACTAGCCAAAGAGGTATTCCATACCACAGGAGACCATGCTCAGTATATGAACTGGGGGGCTTTGCTGGGGCCAACCGATCATTGCTCGGGGACTGGCTCAGCATCAGTCAGCAGGGGGTGAGCAGCTGTACTGTGCATCACTTGTTTTCTTTCCTCCCTTCCCTTTGGATTTCATTCCTCTTCCCCTCTCCCTCCTTTTCATAATAACTGTTATAAATTATTATTTCTCTTTCATTTTTATTTTATTTCAATTATCAAATATTTCTTATCTCAACCCTTGAGTTCTACATTTCTTCCTGATTCTCCTCCCCACCCCCCTGGGTGAGAGGGGAGTGAGCAAGCAGCTCCATGGCACTCAATTACCAGCTGGAGTTAAACTACGAAAGCAATAGTGCATATTATTGCAGAAAATAATGCTACTTTTAACCATGTAAGATATATTGTATACTGGTGTTTCTTCTTACCCTCTAATATTTTTATAATTCAGTTATATATTGTAAGAGTTGGTCTAAAGAGAACAATGTTGTCTCAACACTGCCAACAGAGACCTGGAGATGGAATGTGGTCCTCATGGACACCAAGACACAAAGACCCTGGGAAGGAGAACTGCACGGTATGAGGAGTACTATGCCATTCCCTGCCACCTGGGATTGAAAGGAGTGATTACAATAAGGCCACATAACCACTGTCCAGAAGATGGATCACAAATGTGGTCATAACCATGAACCAGAAAACATAAACTTCAGGTGAACCTTCTTCATTATAATATCATTATAATACAAATTATAATACAAATATAATACAAATAATACAAAAACACACTTCCTGGTCTGAAGCTCTAAGGCAAACCATGCCTCGGGGCACTCCTCTTTGGATATGTGTTGATAACCTGGCTCTAGAAGACGGAGACTGGCAATAATCCATGGGCCAGAGAAGGAGTGAGGTGTGTTGCTTGGCATAAAAGATGGCTTCTTAGCAACTAAACTTTGGAGATCTTCCCCACCAAGGATCATGACAATTGGAAGGACCGGCGGGACACTGCCTGGACCTGGGACCATAGGGACACCTTGGACCTGTGGTGGTAGCTATAATCCTCTTTCCTTTTCTTTTCACTTTATCTTTTCTTCACTTTCTGTCTTTCTACATATTGCACACCACTTTACGGGCAAACAGTAAAATTGTGCTGCTTGATTGAAGCATAACCCCTTGGCATGGTTGCCTTGATTTTTGCACTTCGAGATCATAGTTAACGAACCATCACAAGTCCACTGAGTGGACTGTGACATTAAATTGGTGTCACAGACAGGATAAAGGGATAAAGACAAAGAAAATTTAAGAAATTGGTCTAGAAAAAACCGGTAGATTTATAGCTGTAAAAGCTATAATATTCCATATTTATTAAACCTTCTATCAATAATATACTTCCACTACCCAAAAGAAATATGCTAATAAATGAGGCGTCCAATGAAACCTGTTGTGGGGCCATTCAAACTGTAACATCCCATCATAAAGCAAAACTACCTGATTCCATCATGATTAAACACATGTACTCACATTCGTCAAGCCTTCAGGAAGAAAGACAGGAAATGTGTCTCTTTTGGTAGTTTCTTCTCTGTCCATAATTTGTAATTCATTCTCCATTAGCTTCAGGTGCTGTACTGGGATATAGAAGGAGAAATCTAGTCTCAGGTTGACTTTTACTGTTTGTGTAGTATTTAACAAACTCTTGATCTAGTTGTATGCTATCTTGTTCATCCATAAAATGTGTTCAGTAGTCACCTACTCTCCAAAAAAATGCAGTGAAATTTTCAGGTAATCACAGTCTTCAGGGACTGAACAATATAATTTCCATCATCATAGAGTTCCAATAGGAATTTTGTAAAATTAAAATGTGGTCTGCTAATACGCCATTACCATTGCCTAACAGTCTTTCAGAAAGTGTGAAAATGGAATCCTGGGCAATATTAAGGTAGAAGAAAATGAATACAGAATCCTCTCCAAAATTACATAGATTATGACATAGACAGCAGAACCACTCCAGACCTCAACAGAGGCTTCCTGTAGCTGCCATGGAATTCTGGTTTTAGCTGTTTTCAAATGCTTTACTAAGAACTGGCTTTTCTTATTTTTTTTGAGTGAAAAAATAAATTTGAAAGAATATCCAAAGTGAGAAATTATTATGAAAATTATATGCAGCCTGTTCTAATAAATCTTGCATTCCACAAGATATTGGCATTTCAACATGGGTTTTGCATTCTAGGAATAGGATTAATGAACAGTGAAATTTTTTGGAGTGATTATTAATATAACTGACTGAAAATACATTTAAAACAAGAAGGCAGTTTTTCAATTATATTGATTTTTTTAAGAGGAGGAGGTATTTTTTTATGAATATGTAGAAACAATGAGGAAAACAAGCAAAAATAAACACAGCATGTTGAAAAGATAGAGGTATGTCCCTTCTATATTTAAAATGACACATTTATCCCATATCCTATGGACAGAAATGTAAATTATAATTTTTTACAAAGAAGAGTATGGATAAAACACTAACAATAAACACTTTCAAGAAACTAACCACAGATAATTTGTGTAGGATACCTAAAGCTGAAAAGCGAGAATCTCTGCTATGGACAGGGTCAGAATGGTGGGCTACACATGGAGTCTTGTTTCATTCTTCTGCTCAGGACTTCTAGAATCTAAAGTGGCATAAGACTATCTACTACTGCAGCATGTTAGCTCTAATAAACAGCATTTTAAGTGATGCCTTACAATGTCTAAGTGCCTTTCTGCTGGGATCATAATGAACCAGAACCTCCTGGTGCAAGACAGATCCTAAGTCCTTTTACTAATACATTGTTTAACGTAACTAGTAATAATGAAGCATAGCTATCCCTGCAGTGCAGGACTGACATTTTCCTGTGATCCTGGATATCCACAGATACAAACCTAAGTTCAGGTTCTTAATAGTGCTAGTCTTAGCCCATAGGAAACACCAGATAATTAAAGTTTGCTTAGACATCTTCCTTTGAGACTTTTCTTTTGCTCCTGCCTGTATATTGTTCACTTTATTCTTTTCATCTTTTCCTCTGAAGCATCTACATGTAATTATGCTTGATTTAATCCTACCTGTGTAGGCATCAACCTTATGCCTTTTTCATAAACCTTGTTGCACAGACAGAATACTTGTTTATAATGATGCTCAGGCTGGGTTCATGCCAGCTCTGGCCCTATTGCTCAGAAGGCAGATTAGAGCCATGCATTCCCTTCCTTTTGAAAGAAGTGTGCTTGTAAGTACTGTGTATCCTCTTTGAAAATCAGGGTATTTTATGTGAGATACTGTTTATCAGATGGTTAGGCTGGGATAGTTGTGGAACCAAGGGAAAGAAGATGAACAACCTGAAAGTCTACAGTCTCGACAGAGACATTAGAACTAGAGAAGAAAGATGTCAGAAGAAAAGAAGTGCAGGGCTTCAAACATTGTATTTGGCCACTGAGGGGTATCATAGATCGGTGCCTAGCTAATGTACACCTGTGTAGTGGAATAATGGAATAAACGTGATGGACATGCACATGGCAAGTGTTAAAAGACATACAGTTAAAGATGCTGTAAGGGCAGCAGGACAGATACTATCAGCTACAATACTCCGTGTCACGTCATGCAGATATAATACAGACAATATAGTCTTTAAGATATAGGCTGTAAACAAAAGGAAAAATCTTGATAACCATTATAAAGCAAAATGGATAAAGTTCTGAAAGATCCTGTGACTGTTTCCTTCTTGGAATCCATGATGATTTAAGAGATTAACTTCAAACCACAGCTCTTCCAATTTTTTTACTGCTTAAACAGAATTTTTATGCAAATGCAAAATGGAAAATATGCTGCTGGTCCTTCAGTCTTGTTCATAAAGTTGGATTTTGAGAAATGCTTAGTCGTACAGACCTAAAAGAATTTTAAAACACCCAGCAACTAAAAGGAATAAAAATTAGATACTTGGGGCTTTACTAACTATTAGTTTCAAAGTTTTCCAATCCACATTGGAAACAATTGTGTAAATAGAAATGAAAGAAAATTAGTATGTTAGCAAATAGTACAGTCTAGGGGGAATTTTAAAAAATTCTGTACTAGACTGTGCATTTACAGAAATAAATTCAGAACTCACCAACTTTGAAATTCATCTGAACATTTATGCCCTCTTCCCAGCATTGTGGTTGTTTTTGTGTTTGAGAAGAAAGAAAACTTGAGGAAAAATGTACAAACAGATTGCCTGATTAGCTGTGGAAACTTAGACAGGTGGAAAACAGTGTGCTGGTCTGGAAGTGAGAAATACAGATATGATGAAACACTTTTTCCCAAACTCAAAATACATTGCTTAATCTTTCAGCATGGCTTCTCTCAGGTCCTTTTGTGAGTTATGTGTTTAACACCTTATGTGGGACATAGTGAAGATGGAATTCCCAAGTCAATGTGTTGCAAGGTTGGGAGGGAAACAAACCAGGAATAATTAATGCAAATTCTATAAGACAAGTTTTGTTTCATTTAGTTCTATTTTGGTTTTATTAGATCAAAAAAGACGCTGATATCCTCTTGAAAACCTAGCAGCTGTAAATTTCTCGAGTAATTGGAGAGGGAGAAAAATTATAGAACCTGATGCCTGTTCTTCTTTAAAATCTTTGTTGGAAAAAAACTCTGTGGGATACAAAATTGTTCACATTTGAAAGGGACTTGCCGTGGTTTTGAACTGTAGTGAGGAAGGCACCCTCAGGGTGAAAATGAAATGGGCTTAGCATGACATAGGTGTACAGATTAAGAAAAAAACTGGTTTATAGGAATTTAGGACTTATTAGCCAAATAAGTCTACTATTTCTTCAGATTTATTATCCAAAATCATTACTGCTAAAGTGTTATCTTTGTATCTATATTCCACAAGTCTCCTTTTTTTTTTTTTTTAGAACCACCTACATTTAGTGTGGTTTTGGTAAAGTAAAAAACCTCCTAAGTACATATATGAAGGAACTAAAATGAATGGTAGAGTAACAAAATTTTAAATTATATTCAGGCCTAGGGAAGGACCCCACGCCTGAGCAGATGGATATTGCTGAAGGAACAGGGGTGGAGAGCTCCTGCTGGAGCAGAGGATAAGAAGCAGAATTAAAGAGCAGCAGAGAAAAAACGCTGTGTACTAACCGTACCCTCCCCAGGACACACACACGCCCTAGTTGGCTCACCAAAGGCACCTAGTGTAACCTGAGGAAGCCACAGGGCCGAGCGGGGGTGGGGGATGGGATTGAGGGATGGAGGGAAGCTGCCCGCAAGCCCTTGTTCTCATGGGAGACTCATCACCACAGCATTTCCTGGAAAGGAATACAAGAAATCCAGGAGATTTTTGGAGAATGTAAAAAAACAATTGATAATTGATGATCAACAAGTTGATTAAACAAGGACTTTACCACTCTTGAATAAGACAGCTAAAGGAAAAACAGAATGGCAAACTTTAATTTGCAAAATTTAATTTGAAGGTTTCATTTTGTTCATGAATCTGGTTGCATTTCCTAGGAGAAACTGCCCTGAACAGTAAAGAGGTGAAGGAGAGATCCTAGACAACCTCCTTCAAGAACAAGAATTGTCCATACCATTGCACAGAAGGTCAAGCTAGTGCAACAGGGCTCCAGGCTGCCTGAATAGTGAACACCTGACTGAGCTAAAATATAAAACATGAAGTGTACAGGAGGTGTAAGTGAGGACAGGATATCCAGAAAGAGTACTGTAACATCACCTGAGTAGGCAGGGACAGAAACAGGAAAATCAAAGTTCCAGTGAAATTGAAAGTAACAAGGGAAGCATGTGTCCTGGGACAGCGTTAGTTTTCTTTTCAGTAGCTGGTACAGTGCTGTGTTTTGGCTCTAGTATAAGAGCAATATTGGTAACACACTGATGTTTTGTTTTAGTTGTTGCTAAGTAATGCTTACTCTTAGTCAAGGACTTGGTGAGTTTCCCATGCTATGCCAGTGAGCAGGTACACAAGAGCCAGAAGAGCTGACCTGAACTAGCCAAAAAGATATTCCATACCATAGAACATTACACTTAGTATATAAACTGGAGGGAATTGGCCGGGAGGAGCTGATCACTGCTTGGGGACTGGCTGGGCATCAGTCTGCAGGTGGTGAGCAATTGTATTGTGCATCACTTCCCCACTCCCTCCTTCCACCCACCACCCCCGCCTTGGGTTTCATTCCTCTCTCCCTCTCTCTATTATTATTATTATTATTATTACTATTATTATTATTATTATCATCATCATCATCATCATCATCATCATCGTTGTTGTTGTTGTTATGATTACTTTATTTCAATTGTTCTTATTTCAACCCACAGATTTTACCTCTTACTGGTTCTCCTCCCCATCCCACCAGGGTGGGTGGTGGGTAGGGAGCTTGAGTTAGCAGTTGCATGGTACTCAGTTGCTGGCTAGGGTTAAACCGTGACAGTATGAAGAGCTTTTTCTGTTAACCAGCAACAAAAAGATAACTAAGAAAAATTGTGACCTTCTATGAATTAATCAGATTCAGTTGAAAGAACAGTTAGAAGTCCTTCGTGATTGTTAGATCTTCACTTAAACATTTGAAAATCTAAACAAGATAATATTTTATTAATTCCAATTTTCTGTATTTCTGAGGAGTCTAGGGATAGATTAATAGTTTATGATATAAATTGCAGAACTGGAAATAGTATTCACAGGCTGATTTATGTTTTAAATTTGCTGATATACTTCATTGTCTGCAAGGCTATTAATTTTTACTTCCACTAACTGTAAATATTGATCTAATATAGAAAACCCAAAGCTATTAGTAAGATTGAATTATTTTAAAAAATAATTAAATAAAAAATTCTGTTGATTCAGTTATTTTGAGACTTGTCTTTTGAACATAAACCTGAGATAAATTTTAAAATTCCATTTCCTACAACGTCACAAAACTAGGTCTTTTGCTATCAGATGTTGTTTCTTCAGTCTCTGAGGTTTAAAATAATTAAAAAAAAAAAAAATCATTGTCCTTAAAAAAATTGTCTTAGAGGTGATAATCTTTCTAAGAATGGATGTAAATTGGATCAGTCTTTATGGAATTATTTCTCAAATAATACATACTCTTTCAAAAAAGGTACTGAATTTTAGTCCTCCACTTTATAGTATAAAATCATTTCTAGTTGATTCCAGTTCCATTCATTTGCTTTGCTCATGAAAACGGTCTGTGCCCTATGCTGTATGCTTTTTCTTACCTTGTTCTCCCTTTCTCTCATTTTGGCTGTCTGCAATACATGTATTGTTTTAGGCTTGTTCTGACACTCAGCTTTATCTAGGAGCAAGAATACTGTCTCCAGAGGTAGATTCCCTGCCTCTTTCATAGGCTGTTATTATTTGAAATTTAACAGTCAAGAATATCTTCCAGGAATACAATGTACTATTTCTCTTCATCTCACAATTCATCTTGAGCATCTTGATTTGGTGAATTTTCTCAGACTGCTGTCAATATAGACTTGAAAGTTCTTCACAGGGAAAGTTTTTATGTTGAAACTATTAGGTGCTGTTTTGTTGTCTTCTAAAGTGTGTTTCTACCTCCTTTAATAATAGCTGTAATCCAAGTGTTACCAAAGGATGCTTAAGACTTCATTCCTTATATTGTATTTCCCTACTTCAAGGTATCTTCTGATGTGTGCCGCTTCTTTTGTTTGCCATTTCTTCTCTCTTTTTACTGACGGGAGGCTGTTTCACAACTAATCTTGTAAAGGGAAAATAAGTAGCTACATCTGGGTGACTATAAACAAGCAATTTAGTACTACTATAAAGTTATTTTTACTGATGAAAAACAATAAATAGATCTAAAAGAAGGCACTTTTTCCCACAAAGAAGACAAGTGTTCTAGCTAGATGTGAAAGGCAATTACTAAAAGGACTGAAAGTAGACTGAAGGAAGTTTAAAGCGTGAAGTATGGTAAAGTTGTGTACTTAGTCTCCAACATTATTAGCTCTTAAAACGCACAGCTGCTGTAATGAACTCATAAAGAGTTAATACATACACTCTGCAAAATGCTTCAGAACCTTTTTCTCACAATCTGGGATACTCCACCAACATGCAGAGAGCACTACAGGGGTTTTGGAATGAAATAGTGAGAATGTGTCCCAAACCATTTTATAGCCCAATCTGTTGAACTGAAATGGAATGATAAAATAACTAAACACTTTGGTAGGGGCAGGGAACCTCTCTCCTAAAACAAATCTTCCAAGTCTTTGAAGTTTGAAGTTAGCTTCTTTTTCAGCATTGTTGCAACAGAACATGTATAAATATTTATATATCTGTGTGTATACACATACACACACACACATGTAAGTTAGGG
Organism: Falco rusticolus; assembly: GCF_015220075.1. NCBI lineage: Eukaryota > Metazoa > Chordata > Aves > Falconiformes > Falconidae > Falco > Falco rusticolus. The sequence goes on along the minus strand of NC_051188.1, from coordinate 48,144,600 downwards.
AATTACAGATCATCATGATGGGAGAGTTTAGAAGACTGATAAATAGGGCCAGTCCTGAACAATCGCCTTCAGCATGATCTCTCTCTCTTCACCTTCAGTATCTAACCACAACCTTACAAACATCCTAAGCCCATATGCATAATCTCTTCATTTCTGCTGTTGCCCAGATTTTCCCTCTTGCCTACACAGAGATCCTACAGGAAAAATAACAGTGTGGGGTTTTGGGGTTTTTTTTAATCCTCTCCTTACAGCCCAGCTCTGCAGCTCATTTGTTGTATCTAGATAATGGGTATCCCCCTGGGAAGAAAATAAAAAGTTCTGTTCAAAATACAGATGGAATTGCCATGAACCATCTCTCCATTTAATCTTGGACCATCCAAATCAAGATTCAGCTCCTTCATACCTTGTACTCCCTTTCTGTCTTTCAAATTAACGTTTTGGTTTTCTGTCATGAGTGACACGAGTTCACAATCTATAGTAGATTTGGACACCAGTTTTTATTTAAGAACAAATCAGGTTAAAGCTTTTACCGTAACTGATTTTTTTGCACACTCACTCCACCACAGTCACCTTGTCAGAAATAGTGTGTCCAGCAGGACTAGGAAAGTGATCATCCCCCAGGACTCAGCACCAGTGAGGCCACAACTTGAATACTCTGTTCAGGTTTGGGCCCCACACTACAAGACACAGAGATGCTGGAGCATGTCCAAAGAAAAGCAGTGAAGCTGGTGAAGGGTTTAGAGCACAAGTCTTATGAGGAGCAGCTGAGGGAACTGAGGTTGTTTAGCCTGGAGAAAAGCAGGCTCAGGAGAGACCTTATTGCTCTGTACAACTACCTGAAAGAAGATTGTAGTGAGGTGGATGTCAGTCTCTTTTCCCAGGTAACAAGCGACAGGACAAGAGGAAATGGCCTCAATTTGTACCACGGGAGGTTTATATTGGATATTAGGAAATACTTCTTCACTGAAATGGTTACCAAGCATTGGAACAGGCTGTCCAGAGAAGTGGTGCAATCACCATCCCTGGAGGTATTCAAAAGATGTAGATGTGGTGCTTAGCGACATGATTTAGTGGTGGACTTGGCAGTTTTATGTTAATGGTTGGACCTGATGATCTTAAAGCTCTTTTCCAACATCATCAAAATGATTCTATGACTTTCCCTCAGTCTCAACTTCCCTTGCAATCAGGGAGATAGCTAGCCTGTGAAAGCTGCATAGAAAGTCATGTTTCTTTTGTGCTCTGCAGCTGCTCACAGTTACAAGTCTTAGGTATATCCATTGTGGTAGTTAAGGATCCCCATGCATTTTTAGGTACATTTACAAGGATCTTTGTCTTAATTCAGTAGCTCTCTTTTTCCAGACCAGACCTCATTTTTCTATTGCAAGAGTTTATAAACAGAAGCACAATGTGAATTTGGTTTCCCCACTGATTGCCTAGGTCCCCCATCCAAACAGGTCATTTTACCCCGTGCATGGTGCATGATTATCTTCCTAATAGGCTGTTCCTCCAGCCCAGTTCATCTCACTGGAAGCAGCATCTCATGTAAAGTTCAAGCTCCAGGCATCTGTCATCTGTACTGTTTCTAAAACTTGCTTTTGGATTGAGACTGTCCACATAGTGTATACAGAGACAGTTATCATCTCCTCGTGGTGCAGTATGAAACTAACCTGAAAGAATTAGGACTCCTCCACTTCAGCTGTATTCTTACACTTATTTGTTATATAGATTATTTCTTTGTTTTTACAGAAGATACTTGGGAAAGCTGGCTTCAACTTGGTTTGTCAAACAGGTTCTTCAGTCCTGCTCCAGCAGTCTGAAGCTTGTGCCTCACAACTAAGACAGGTTTTATTTTGTTTTATTGCTGAGCATTTTCACCATTCTTTTATCTATCCTAGACAGTCTTTGTAGCTTATACTTCTTTTATGCATCAATGAACAGAAGATGTTTGTTAATGTTATAAAATTCCTATGACATCAAATTTCTACTTAGTGGAACAAAAGCAAATATGTAATTTAATAGATTCTATCTAGAGGCCACAGAACACGTATCCGGTGAGTATCCTTTTCATCTCACCCAAAACTATACAGAGGGCAAGCATGAGAGAGTCTAGAAGTTTTAAGTTATGTTAGCAATCATTTCATATTGTCATATGCTTAATAGCTAATCTTAAACAATTTTTAAAAGGAAGCTTATTAAGAAGTTTCCAAATTTCCATGGTAAAGTGATATTCTCCTCAATTTTCAAGTGATACTTGGTTAAACTGTATAATATTGATTCCAGAGTCAAGCTAGGAGTGACAAAGGAGGGAACAAGACACTTCAAAGTTGGTTTGGTTTTCCCCCCCCCCTTCTTTTTTAAATTAACTGTTCTCATTACAATGCCAAAAGGAGAGATAAGGAGGGATGATACTGTGAAATAGAGCAATGATAAAATCTTCTACGTTATAACAAAATCTATAATTTTATTTTACCTGACATTTTTATGATCTTGATGGAACTGAAAAATCTAACTGAAGACATGATATAACCATGTAAAAGGAGTTTAAATTATCTGAACCATAAATGCAGAACTATTACATCACAGTGCTGCTTCAGTGAATATGACTGAAGCATTCTTAAAAGCCTTAAGCGAGAAAATGGTTAAGTGAATTTGCTAATCATTACCATAGAAAGTACAGATGCACAGACCATAATAAATCAAAAAATAGTTTTAAAAAGAGATAATTTTTAACGGTATCATCTAATTTACATACAAGTAGATTACGCAGTATACAACTGAAGAATGCTCTTTTATAACCCAGTGTATTGTTACAGCTCTGCATGTGAATGAGTGAAGAAATAAACCACAGACTGGGAGCTGTAAGGAAATTAAGACTTGTACCATGTGTCTCATTAAATAAATGAATCTTCAGATCAGATTAATAAGTCTTTCCTTGGGTCACAAATGGAAATTATAATATTCAGATACTTCTACTGCCATTCTTAGTGCTCTGGCAATATGAGATAACAAATAGGTTTGTCATATATGATGTCTTAATGTTGACCATACTTCATAAAGGGAAATTGTATTTTTATGGAGCTTATATATTGATCTGCATTGACAAGATATATATAATAACACATTTAAGATTATCAAGCAGGAGGAAGACTATGACATAGTTGCCATCATGGAAACATGGTGGGATAACTCTCATGACTGGAGTGCTGCGGTGGATGGCTACAAAATCTTCAGAAGGGATAGGCAATGGACAGGCGGTGGGGTACGTCTGTCAAAACAGGGAGTGTTTTGACTGCCTGGAGCTTAATGATGGTGACAGCAGGGTTGAGTGTTTATAGTAAGAATCAGGGGGAGGACCAACAAGGTGGATATCCTGGTGGAAGTCTTATAGGCCACCCAACCAGGATGAAGAAGCAGATGAAATATTCTACAAGCAGCTGGGTGAAGTTTCATGATCGCTAACCCTCATTACAAATGCATTAGAAACAAAAGGAGGGCCAAGGATAATCTTCATCCTTTATTGAATGTAGTAGGGAACATAGCCACAAAGGATGAGGAATAGGCTGAGGTACTTATTGAGTTAATTTGCCTCAGTCTTTAATAGCAAGACCAGTTACCCTCAGGGTACTCAGCCCCCTAAGCTGGCAGACAGGGGTGAGGCAGGATAAAGTCCCCACAGTCTTCAAGGAAATGATCAGTTACCTTCTTTCTGCTCCATTTAGACACAGAAGTCTAGGGGGTTGGATGGCATCCACCCAAGGTACTGAGGGAGCTGGTGGAGAAGCTTGCCAAGCCACTCTCCATCATTTATCAACAATCCTGGCTAACTGGGGAGGTCCCAGAAGACTGGAGGTTAGCCAACATGACACCCATCTAAAAGAAATACAGAAAGCAGGATACGGGAACCTACAGGCCTGTCAGCCTGACCTCAGTGCCAGGGAAGGTGATGGAGCAGATCATCCTGCACACCATCATGCTGCACATGCAAGACAACCAGGGGATCAGGCTCAACCAGCATGAGTTTATGAAAGGGAGGTGCTGCTTGAGGAACCTGATATTCTGCTATGGCAAGGTGACCTGTTTAGTGGATGAGGGAAAGGCTGTGGATGTTGTCTACCTGGACCATAGTAAAGCCTTTGATACCATCTCCCACAGCATTCTTCTGGAGAAACTGATGGTTCATGGCTTAGGTGGGTATACTTCACAATGGGTTAAAGCTGGCTGGCTGGCTCAGCCCAAAGTATGGTAGTGGATGGAGTTACATCCAGCTGGTGTCCAGTCACAAGTGGTGTTCCCCAGGACTCAGTACTGGGGCCAATCCTGCTTAATATTTATCAATGATGTGGACAAAGGGATCGAGTGCACCCTCAGCAAATTTGCAAACAACATCAAGTTGGGGGGGAGTGTTGGTCTGCTTGAGGGAAGGAAGGTTTTGCAGAGGGACCTGGACAGGCAGGAATAATTGGCTGAGACCAATTGTGTGAGGGTCAACAAGGCTAAGAGCTGGGTTTGGCACTTGGGTCATAACAACCTCATGCAATACTACAGGCTTGGGGAAGAGTGGCTGGAAAGCTGCCCATCAGAAAAGGACCTAGGATTGCTGGTTGACAGCCAGCTGAATATGAGCCAGCAGTGTGTCCAGGTGTCCAAGAAGGCCAACAACATCCTGGCTCGTATCAGAAACTGTGGCCAGCAGGACAAGGGAACTGCTCATCTCCCTGTACTTGGCACTGGTGAGGCCACATCTCAAATACTGTGTTCAGTTTTGGGCCTCTCACTTCAAGAGGGGTGCAGACATGCTGGAGCATGCACAGAGAAGGGCAACAAAGCTGGTGAAGGGTCTGGAGCACAAGACTTATGAGGAGTGGCTGAGGGAACTGGGGTTGTTTAGTCTGGAGAGGAGGAGGCTCAGGGGAGACCTTATCGCTCTCTACAGCTACCTGAAAGGGGGTTGTAGGCAGGTGGGAGTAGGTCTCTTTTCCCAGATAACTAGCAACAGGACAAGAGGAAATGGACTCAAGTTGCAGCAGGGGAGGTTTAGAGTGGATGTTGGGAAAAATCTCTTCACTGAAATGGTTGTCAAGCATTGGAACAGGCTGCCCAGGGAGGTGGTGGAATCACCATCCCTGGAAGTGTTTAAAAAATGCATAGATGTGGTGCTTAGGGACATGGTTTAGTGGTTGATTTGGTAGTCCTGGGTTAACGGTAGGATTTGATGATCTCAAAAGTCTTTTCCAATCTAAATGATTCTATGATCAGTTAAAATAGAAGTTGAAACTGAACATACCTATCTACCCATATATTCATTAAGGATTACCTTAAGAATGCTCTGAAGAATGACTCTCCACTGCCTGTGCTCTCTTGTCATTAGTAATGTCTAAGTGGTATAAATATAGAAGAATTATCACAGCATAGTTTTACTGAGATTGCATCAGTTCAAAGGGACTGTAACATAATTGGGTTTTTTGCTTGTTTTACTTTTTTTTTTTTTTTTTTTTTCCACTTTCAGTTTTGTTTTAACCATTGGATGGTGAGATAAAAGAAAGTGCTAGCTAACAGTCAATGTAGTGATAATATTTGGGCTACAATAGCTCTTTGAACCAAAACTTTTACTTACTTTACCTACACATTTTGAACAGCTAGTAATCATAACTTTTCCCATTGAATCCTGTCCCTTTTGAGTTCAGTGAATTAAAAGGCTTAGCGTGTTACTGAGTCAAAATAGTGTATTTCTGTATTTCTAAAGCTTTGTATACAACAACTCAGATTTGGCTTTACATTAGAATTTGTATTCTGAAACAGCAGAACAGTACAGATTACACAAAAATTGACCATCATTTCTGCAAGTGATTTGACACAAGAAAATGGTTAACCAATTTATATAGCAAAAGAAATTCCAATATTGACAATTCCCTCCTGATTTGATCCCAAAAAATACCTAGCCTTGTAAAACAGCTCAGGGAAGGAAGACATTCTGGATAGCAGAAGTGACATACAGAGGACAGACAGAGCAATATTTAAAGTAAGTGCTCACCTGAAAATATCAAATTTCTTTGTTCTCAGTATTTTTAAGAGGAATGTGTAGTGGTAGTTTATGGAGCGTCTTAGCCTACTGTTACCAGAATTTACTCAATATTTCCAACAAGTGTTAGTGGAAGGTACTTTTTGCACTGATGCAAAGTATAAGAAACAAGCAAAATTTTGGGTTTTGAAACTTCTATTGTATCTCGCATTTAAGTGTTGATAATTGGCTAAACTGATATACAGACTACATTAGCATGTGAACCTGGACTGTCTATGCTTTGAAACTAATTTTTTGGAAGGATCCATTGAAGGAAGAGATATGCATTGCTATGGTTTTATCTTTTCTGAACAAGAGACTGTGGAGCACGGACCCAATGAAGACACAGAGGTCACCCTCATGTTATTCATGGGGATTGTAGGCGTAGTGACTTAAAATGTGTTTGTTTGAAAGACCTTCATAAATGATCAGAATGACCTTGATGATTATAGTCATATCACCTTATGTAGGCTACAGTAACTTTGGTCCTTCACTTGGTAATGAGTACACAGTATTTTTGGGGTGTGGACACTAACTTCATCTACTTTTTAAGATTGCCTACTATGTCAGTCTTGTTAATGGCAAAACAGCTTACTACAGGAAGATTAAAAACCTACCAGGAAAACTTGTTGGGAAAGGCTTTGAGTAACAGACAGTCATCACTCATATTTCTGCAACAGGAGACATTCAGGGTCCTGTATGGATCTCAATAAGAAAGGCACAGCAGCAAACAGTCTAACAAAACTGTTTTAGTAACAATAGTAATAACATGATAGAAAGTAGGAAGGCAAAGATAGTAGCAAGTAAGTCTTCAAATGCTAGAAATCCTGCTGTGCTACAGCATCAGATGGACCCCAAATGAATACCCACAGCATGCTGTGCAGATCCCATCTGTGGAGAGGTTCACCCCCGCACATAGTACAGTGGCTTTTTATATCTAGTGTAACAAACAGAACTATACATCTTCCATGACAGGTCTTTTTCTTGATATCCACCTGAGCAGATTTACCTACATATATCTAGGAAATGCAACCAGAAATAGTACATATCCAGAGCCTTCCAGCAAGTTCTCATTTATTCTTATGTAACTGGCATTATACATGATCACTTATATCACATATATTTATTGATCACATACAGGTATCTCAAGCCTTAGCACAAGGTCCAAAATGACAGTCAAGGCTGTCTTAAGGATACTAACTCCTCAAATACAGTGTCTTCCACTAGACTTCCAATACTGTCATACTCTACAACTAATATTCTATATAAATACTTGTTTCTATGGGAGTTAGAAATTATTTTTAGAGAAGCTCTCATGGAAGTCTGTTTTCAACACACTTGTGTGGACATATTAGTAACACAAAGCCGATGGGGATTCAACTGAATATTCATTAAGCAGTATATCAATTGTGCTAGGAATCTCAGGTTTTGTACTATAGGGAAAAAAAGAAAAGAAAAGAAAAGAAAAGAAAAGAAAAGAAAAGAAAAGAAAAGAAAAGAAAAGAAAAGAAAAGAAAAGAAAAGAAAAGAAAAGAAAAGAAAAGAAAAGAAAAGAAAAGAAAAGAAAAGAAAAAGAAAAGAAAAAGAAAAGAAAAGAAAAGAAAAGAAAGAAAAGAAAAGAAAAGAAAAGAAAAGAAAAGAAAAGAAAAGAAAAGAAAAGAAAAGAAAAGAAAAGAAAAGAAAAGAAAAGAAAAGAAAAGAAAAGAAAAGAAAAGAAAAGAAAAGAAAAAAGAGAAGGCAAAGAAAAAAAGAAGAAACAGAAAAGGCCAAAGTGGACTTTAGACAGAGGAGCTTAATACATAGTCCAGGCAGTCCACACTCCGTCATATAGCAGAAAATCATTAGCTATTGCTACAGGTCTGAGGCCATAGATTGCAGCCCAGATATTTAGCTTTCTGCAAGTAATAAAAAAGGCATTAGGCTAGTAGGTATTAACAGAGCTAATTTTGATCCAAGAAATTTTAAATACTTTTACAGTATAGGGCACTTGAAAGTTAGCATTTTTCCATCTTTTTTTATTACAGTAGTGTTCTTAAGATGGGCATAAGTCATATCAGGTTTATTTGTGTCTGCAGAACATTTTCTGTACGAGGCTGAATGAGCATTACATACATCTGCACTGAAGAAGGAGTAGTGAGGTTTACTGGACTGACTGACATTCAAGACTAAAACTGTCTTCATTCAGTGTTTTGTAAGTGAAAAAGTATTTAATAATTTACGGAATTGCACACACAAGCACCAACAAACATGCCAGGGGTTTGCATCACTAGAAAAGTTTTCACTGCTCTCCCAGAGCAAACTGAAGTGACTGAGTCTAGAACAATGCAGACAATAAGCAAACATGCTCTGGCACAGTAAGGAAGAGATGTGTTTGTGAAGTGAACATGACGCGTATGGTTAACCATAGGTGGTACATTAGGATCTGTAGAGGGTCTTGTAGTCTCTCCTAACACTTCAAAGGAAGGCCCATTAAAGATTGCTTCAGTTTTTTAGAACTGTTTATTGGTACATGTCAAACACAGGACACAGCGTAAGCTTTACAATGTTTAAGGCTGTTTTAAGTGACAAATTGTTACCACATGGAGCTCAAGTTTCCAAAATGTGTGAAATCAGAGAAAAAGGGCATTTGGAGTGTAAGGGGTGGTGAACTTGTGGAAAAGTGACCTCATAGAATATATCTTTCTTTTGCTGCTTTCAGCTTCCTAACGACACTGGAAGGACCAACTGATTCAAAGAATGAGCTGAATTCTATGCTGCAAAAAATAAATCTCCACTCAGCTAAGCTGGAAGTTTCTAAGTGCTACTTTGCATCATCGTAAAAACACACACAATATCTTACCTTTGTGGAGTTAAACAGATTACTATCAACATAGCAGACTCCATATAAAAACTTTCTTTGCATGTTTACAATTGATTACTGTTTCAAAAATTAATGACAATAATAATGGTGATGATGATAAAGTAGGAACTGCCCTCTGAAAACCTGTAGTCATGTGTGTGGCAGCTAGTCTTGATAGTCCCCTTTTATTTATTTGTCCCACCTTTATTTCACATAAATATTTACTTACATTGTGCAATATAAATGATATTTCTAAGAATTCAATTTACATATTCTCTTGTGTGTTTTTTTCCTACTGTCTTGTGTTTGGATAACGTAACGTTGCCTTCAGAAGACAGACATGTGAAAAGTAAAATTATGAAAAGCATAGCATAACTTATATTTAACACTTTTCTAATAATTGTTTGTCAAACAGTGTATGTTTTGAAATTCCTGTAAGTCTGGCAAAGTAAAAGCTCAAAATATATACCACATGTTTAATTACATATAGACTGGAATTATTAGAATACTGGTAATTCTGTTTACCTGAAGGAAAACCTTTTTTTTTTTTTTTTTTTAGGGGGATTTTGAATTAATTCAAGTTTGGATTTTCTTCTTTGTTCTTACTGGTTTTGTCATTCATTTTAAAGTACATTTGTGATTCTCTGTTTTATCTGATCTTACAAAGCGTCCTGCAGACTGGTTGTATGAAGAATGCGATACAAATTATATGTTGCACAAAAGAACAATAATTCATGCTGATTTATAATGGAAATTCTTGATAACTAGTTTGTTTCTCTAACAATAAACCTCTTAAAAGTGCTATAATATTTTCTGAAATTATGCTGTTCATTGTTGTACAGGAAATAGCTAGAAAATAAATTAATCGTATAAAGTGACATATTGACGTTTCTTTTTGTAAAATTATAATTTTATACACTTATTCTTATTGTATCATACAATTTTTCTAAATAGCTATCATGGTTAACTATGATGGACACTTTTAAGATTCAGCTGGACAGGGTGACAGGCTATTTTGTCTAGACTGTGCTTTTGCCAAGATTGGCCTAGATGATCCCTGAGGTCCCTTCCAACCTGGTATTCCATGATTCTATGAGTATGATTCTATGATAATTAAGGTATATAAGTGACAAAACTTAAAATATGTTGGTTTTCTTAAAATATGTTGGGTTTTTTTATGAAGATATGTAAAAAATATTAGCTAAATTAGTTGAAAAAATATATCATGTATATTCTTAAGAACATTAAGGTTTTTAAGAGATATTAATCTAAAAAAAAAAGTACAGAACATTTTACAGTATGAACTTGGTACTTGGCAAGACAACTAGAAGAGTATAATTTGCTTTACAAATAGCTAAGAAAATTTCTTTGGCTGAAAACAAAATTAAAGTTTATATTACACATGATTTTTTTTTAGAAACGAAAATAATAGAGGCACCATATGAAATAAAAAGCTAATACAGGTAAAAATATTAGAACCTTTTAGCTTTAATGGTTGCGTGGTATTTAAAGGCATACAGGATGTTTCTGAGGAAGGAAAGTGTCTTCTTCTGACCCTTGCTTCACTGGGGGTGGTAGGAGAAAGGACAGGAGGGAGCTTTGTAGGTGTTACCTTCTGCCCAGAGTCCCGTGTTCTCAGGAAGCTTTCTTGTTCAGATGGTTTTCTCACAGCCTTTCCTTTAACACATCATTTACTGCTACCTTCCTGCCTGTCCCTGACTGAGATTCAAAACAAACTGCCAGAGTTTTCTGACAGACTTTGAGGAAATTCCCCAATCTTCTGTCTCCTATGACAGCGCTAGCATAAATAGGAATGACCTGGGAAGTATTTGTTATTACTAGACAGCGGGACATTTGAGTTTTCCTTTGCTCATTCTTTATTTTAATAGCCTTATTATTTTACAGTTATGCGTAACTTATGTATCATTACAAGCCCTACTGAATACAAGTATTGTTAAAGTTTAAGATTTTACAATTTGTCTTCTAAATAAAGCTGCTCTGATTTGATCTAATACATACATTCTTCAACCCCCAGTTCCAGTCATAAAATGGAAGTTCTAAGCATTCTCATCTTTATTTGCATATGTTTAAAACTTAGATGTGAATAATGTGGCTCAGGTCACTAAAAGCAAGAAAGACAATCAGAGGCATCAGATGTACATCTTTAAATCACTATTTACACCGATGAATTTTTGCTTTAAATAATATTTCGCATTTTAAATCTTTTTAGTTTAGACCTGAGGTTTAAATTTTATCTCTAGTGTTTACAATTTATAGGTACCAACTCAGAGAGTAATACTTTTAAATTCAGGTTTATTGTAAAGGAATAAAGCTGGGTTAATTAACATTGATAATATACAACTGTGGGCTGGCTTCAGAGGTGGCAGGTTGGCTGCTGTAGATAAGATGCAGCTGTGGCTGATTCCTGTTAAGTGGTTAAATAGCTCTAAGGGGAGCAGCCAAGAAAGAGAGATGTGGAGGAGAGAGACACCTGGGTGAGGAAAGACAAGGAGAAGGCAGCAGAGAGACTGACATGGAGAGTATGAAGGAACAGCACGAACAGTAGGTGGACCCTTGAAACCTTGTGGGGGATTGGTGGCTGTGCCAGGGCAAGGCGTGCTAACTACTTATTGAAATTAACCTGGTATGGGATGGTAAAAGACCTCGTTGCAGCTGGCTAGTTTTGAGTGCTGTGACAGTTCATCACTGTAAACGTGAGCAGAGAGGGGGAAAAAATGGGGGGGGGAGGGGGAAGTGCCAGTTCTCAACTCTCAACACTTACACAAATATTATACAGCACAAGCTGCAATACACACAACATCCTAAAATGATAAAATCTCTAGACTGACCCCAAAAGCCATAACCTCTTCTACCATTGACACCCAACTATTTAACCTTCTTCTATTACTTGCCTTCAGACTCTTCTTCAGAATAAGGGTTCTTCCAGGGACATTATTACAAATACTCTCTGCACTTCTTGCTGCACACAAATGAAGATGTGGCAATCAATGTGTCTCTCCTCAGGAAGCCGCATTCTGGCTTTTTGACCTCACACAGCTTCCAGGTAGCAACTTAGTCTGCTGGCATACCTCACTATCTTGACATGTTCCACACTCACATCTTATTTTTCCAGGTGCACTTCAGTCCTGAATTCACCTTTAACTGACTTTCAGGTTATCGTTTTCTACCTATTGCTTAACCCTTAGTTTTCCACACTATTAAATACAGGTGCAATTTTGCTTCAGAAACCTATTCCCTTATAAATAGATATTTCACGAAGAGAAGCCTAACCTTATTTAGTGTGTGCCTTTTGAAGTGTCATTTTAGCCTCAGCTGTCAGTCTTTCTAAACACATTTCACTTTCAATAAAACATTTTATTTTCTGAGTAGAAAAATATTTATTATATTCAAAACAGAAGTCGGCAATGCATGTTGAAAATTAATTCACAGCATCAGTCTTGGAATGTTTCTGGTTTTTTCTTCAGTATTTTATGTGAATTTACCCAGTGTAGAAGGAAATGGGAAACCTAAAGAAGCAAATACTTTGAAATACAGTGAGGAATAAATCTGCACTGGGAGTTTCCAATGCATGGATGTGAAACACAGAAGTAAAACTGTCCAGTCACTAGGTAACATATCCATTCTCGAACCATACTATAATAGTATGCAAAGTACTTTCAGACAGTTCATGAAAAAATCCTGCCAGCCAGTATTTAGACTTTGAGTCAAATAACATTTAGTCAGTTGCTGCAGGCAGTTTCTCATGAGAGGAATTGGCATCAGGGAATACAAGCTTCAGGTCTCTGAAGGAAGATGCAGTGAGACATAACAGCAGCAGAGATTAGAGTGCCTGGTGTCTGGTTTGAGTGGGAAGTGAAGGTGTGCCATTAGGAGTGATACAGACTGATGTTAGCCCAGGAAGTAACAGCCAAAGCAGCATGTGGTGGTATCAAAGCTTGGAAAGGGATGTCAGAATCATACAGAGCCTTGGAACATTTTTAACCCTCCCCCCAACCCACCCTCCAAGAGGTATGAAGCTTGAAATGCATTCATCTCTGTAATATGAGTATCAGAAGTGAAGAAAAAGGATTCAGAAGAGCACTGATCCATTTGCCAGGCATTAATCGCTCCCTATTATTTCAATAAAACAAAGCAACATAAAATGAAAAGCATTAGAATTGGCACAGAAAAAGGTCTAAAGCTCATAGAAATCTCCCCACAAATGTTACATTAAACATTTTGCTTGTTTACATTAACCACATGCTTTTTTAATGTTCTGCTAACATTATTCTTTCAAAGACTCCAGACCAAAATGTACAAATTATTTTAAAAAGAGAATAGGTAACTGTTACTGGCACAAAAGGTAGTATAAGCCTTTCGTCTTCCTTACAGCATGCAGAAAAAACTGGCATCAAAACACAACTACTGTGAAAATAAATTGAAAGCAAATGTATATACGCTACTGCAGTCTCATTAAAAGTTCCTAAAAGTGTCTGTGTCTACAGAGTGGAGCTGCCTTTACCCTGAAGGCAAAATAGTTTCTACATCTTCCTGAGTTTGGCTCTTTCTTTCAACTTCATTTGTAAATCCACTTACCTAGAATATGAAAGGAAAAAGTTACCTTAATCTGGGTTAAAAAAAAATAATGTGTGAGTCTGTAGTAAGTAAGCACCAAAAAAAAGATAAATAAGAAGGAGGTAAAACAGATTAAAAAGTAATTTTATAATTAGATTGCCAAACAATTAGTAAATAACTTCTACTTCAGTAATTAAAATAATTAAATGATAAATCAATTGTATGCTATTATTGATGTACCAAATAAAAACCATTATACTAGTCAACAGATCTCTGGATGTGCAAGGAAGAACAACACAGTGTAACCTCATGGTGGAAAAAGAAAGACTCCTGCACCTGTTGCACTGCATTTAAGGTGCTTTAAACTTGGCAATGTTAAGGACCCTCCACCTGCAACTCATAGCCTGCCATTTATTTGCAAGCTTGTCATCTCTCATGTCCACACCCTGAGTCTGCTGTACAGTGGCATTTAACCTGGTGTCCCAAGAACTTTGACCTTCACGACCTGGCACTGGCAGAACATGAATCATTATCATGCTGGATTTCTCACAGAAAACAACCGCCATGGATTTTAATTCTCCCTGTTGTTTCCCTGTCTCCTCACATATTTGCTTGTAGCTCTAGTCTATAACTCTGCACTAAGACCCCTTCAATGTACACTGTGTATATTTTAGCCTATTGCATTGGAGGTACATGGCAAGGTTATGGTAGCGCAGGAGCTGTGGGGGTGGCACAAGTTGAGTCTCTTTTGGCCACGATGGTCACTGGTCACAGTCTCCCTATCTTTATCTTAACACACAAGTTTTTCATCCTGTTTTCTCCCCCTGTCCTGTTGAGGAGGAGAAGCGAGTGAGAAGTGGGATGGTGTCTGGCTGCTGCTAAAATTAGCCCACCACACCTATAAAATCATATCAGAAGCAAGCTTAGAGATAACAATAAATTAGTGGTCTTTTTAATATGTTATTACCCAGTAATATACCTGAGTGAGAAAGCATCGTCACTATTTGCTGTGCTGGAAAGGATGCCCAGAGAAGAAGACTTGCCTGGGATGCCCATTGTTCTTCATGGCTGGCCACCGGGAAGAGTTTCTCCCTTCTCTCTCTCTCTCTCTCTTGCTTGTTTATTTGTTCACTCAGCCTTGCGTGCCTGAAATTAATGCATACCATGAAGTGCAGACCCGACAGAAGAATCTCGATGCCTGTAAGGTTCTCCCACTTCTATCCTCCAAACCATAAGTAACTGAGTCTTGGTTCTGCAAAGATGAATAGGGAATGGAATAAGAAAACTCTGACAAAATGCTCCTCCACAGATTATTTAATTAAAAGTCTGTTAATTCTAAACTGGCAGTCAAGAATGAGAGAATGAGTAAAGAAATTAGTTTTTAATTGAAGACTAGTTTAGGCAATAAGCATAAGGATTTTTTTTTTCCTTAAAGTTATATTCTGAGTTGAACAAACACCTTACATTTTATGTTAATAAAGTGCTTCACAATTAGATTCAGTTCGAGTGTCTGGAAAAGTGTTATCAGATTAAAACAAACAAACAGAAAAACAGACAAAAAAAGCCAAAAACCAGTGCGTATTTTAGTCTTTCACAGAATATTTGAGTAACCATTTTAATCAACAACTATATTAAAAAATATATGCTGTTTGTAAGAACACCTGTGGGAAATAAGACTACAGCTAAAAGGAGAAAACATTTAATAATGGAAATAATTAATCTCTTGAAAATTGAACAAGCAACTATGATGAATTGGTAGAAAATCCACAGAAGAATGCTATGCAGAAGTAATTGCATATCATGATGTAATAAAGATACTTTTTGATGGTCATAAAAATGAGTTTTAAAAATGTAATACAGAGATATTAATTAAGCAAGAATGGCATGTTTTTTACCAATGAAGTAAAAATTGAAAGTGTTTAGAGATATGAATCATAAAAGAGGAACTGACTAGGGAATTATAGGCCTAATCCAAGAACCTGGTCGTGTTCATAAATATTAGATTATAAGAAACAAAGTTTTCTGCTTTACCTCATAATCAGTTTTGTATCTGGAGTAGAAAACAGTAACTTGTACAATAAAGATTCTTTTCACAGTAAGGAAAATTAAGAAATGTACAAATCCAAGAATCCTTAATTAAAAATTCTAAGACCAAGCATTCATGCGTTGTTGCACTGATCCCTTTCATGTGCCTAGATGAGTGTTATTGGTCAGGGTGAATTTATTGGCACCTAAGGAAAATATAGTTTGCTCTCCCAGTGTTGGAACTGGCCAATGAAGAATGCAATAGAAATGTTATGTTACTTCAACACCTGCTATGCACATCCATATATATCATGTTTGCCTCCAGTCCAGATCACGTTGAAAGTGACATGATGCAGAAAATATGATCAGTGTTTCATGGTTTCATGTTTGCTCCTTTTTTTTAAAAAAAATAATTAATTATACCATCAAATAAAGTAATTAGATACTAATAAATTAAACTAATGCTACTAATTATTATAATTTAGCTGGGTAAAATAGTGTGGTACAGCCACAATTTTATACAGATAGTAGTTAGTAGTAACAAGCAAGTAGTTATTCTGTGTGGAATTAAATATATATGACCTTGGCATAATTATATACTGTAGATGAAGACAGTTCTTAAAAGTAGGGGTACCAAACACAGATATAGTATAGTAAAGGGGCACACGGTGTACAGGAGGCCTAAGGTTATGAAAAAAATGCCAGATATCATACACTGATGTTAAAAGAAATGCCGACTTGCAGTTTATGTAAGTCACTGAATAAATGATAAAGTCAGATGTGGTACGAACCATAGAAGACAAAAGCAAGGCACAGAATGTGTTAGCAAACACAAAAAGTGACCACAAGCAGATCCTAGATTAAGGAGAATTAAACCATAAATGTGAATGTCATACACCTTTCTTGGCAAAGAAAAAGGGACCCTGTCGTAAACTTTATACTTCTCCCAGCAAAGAACTTGGGACACCAACAACTCAGTCTAAATCCCCAGCCTGAATCCAGTGACCTTCGGACATGAAAACCATACAAAAGTGCAACACCAAAGACAGGGATAGATAGTAGAAAGCTTGTATCGGTTTAACCTGTATATAATTTGAACAGTTGTTACTATCATTCTAATTAAATTAATAATATGTCTTTGATTAGACTGTTAAGATTTACTTCTAATTAAGTTTTTAATCAGATTAACAGTACATACCTGGGTTTGTAAATAAGGTGTGGTCTTCGTGCTCCACAGCAAGGTTTTGAGTGTAACAGCTGACAGATATGACACAGGATTTATGGGATCTTCTCTTTGAGCACTGGTTGCACCACAGGTGGAATGCAGTTGTGTGTGTTACATGCTACTAAAAGTCTGTGCTTAAGTAATTGAACAGTTTCTTGTCAATAAATCCTTACATTGTCCAACATTACTCTTCAGACTCGCAATTGCCAGGAGCTGTTGGTTTCATCTGAATTTTCAGTTTAATTCCTTCAGTGCTAAATTAATTCATAACTGTCATTTGCCACTTTTTACATTATTCTGATTTTTATTTATTGTTTATCCTCATAGCTGACTCTATGTCACAAAAATATTCCTGTCAGCAAAATTTTGTTTGCCATTTCCCTCTTTGAATGTGCTATGCGCCTTTGAAGGTTTTTTGAAATGGCTCTTTTACAGAAAAATTAGCATGTGGGTTTTGTCACCTTACTTTAGAAATCTGAAATATGATTAGTTTAGATATAAACATTAATGCTAAGCTCCCTTTATAGCCAGGAAAGTGAAATTAGGATATAGTTAATTCACTGACCTGTGTTAAACATCTAGTTTAGGATGAGATGAATTATTCTAAAAGTCCCTGTTTTGCCTGTAAAGGTAGTGTAGGTGACTAGTTGATGCCTACTTTTAATCAAACAAATCCCACAGTTGCAAGTTATCCTTAGGTTTGACTATAATCAATATATTTTAAATCACTTTATTCAAGAAACAGCATGATTTCAACAATTTCAACTCCCCTCAAACTTGGAAATCTTCACATTCATATTTCAATATACTCTATTTTACACACATAACTTTCTATTTTTATGACATATGGCTGCATACTGCTGTTAATGTTGACAGATCACTGCCTGTGTTATGTCTTGGCATAAGAAAAATTATGTGTTAATAGACTAGAAGAATGTCTATAACTCTGAGGAACACAGATATACAGTGCCTTAATTTTTCATTGTATTGTTTGCAACTAGGCTGTAATACTTCTGGGAGTCCGAGATCCTCATTCCTTTCAGATGGCCCGTGTTCTGAACTGTTCAATCTGTCAGTCTGTTTTGTAGATACCTTCTCTTAGCTTCCTCATTGTGCATTTAAGACAAACATCCCTGGAACAGAAATATTTACGCTTTTCCTTCATATTTAATTTCTTCTTCTGGCTTCTGGCATGCTCATTCAACACATACTTCTTTGTTCTGAGAAACCTGTGGTTTCCTAGGCCATGAGATCATGCAGAGAAGTTGGAGAAAACCATTTTTTCCCCATAGTCTTCAGTCATACTACTCCACTAGTCTGATTGTGACTGAATAGAAATCATCCAGATACACTGTTGGTCTGGAGTTTTTAGTAGAAGTGTCCTGGTATGGGAGCTAAGGACTAGGTAAGTGTACCCCACAGAATCAAAAATGGTATCAGCTGCCTATGTGTGGACAACTGAATGAGTCCAAGGGGTTTGCTTTAGGCAAAGCTGAACCGGTCCCTAGATTTTATTGCTGTATTCTCCAGGCACTCAAATCAGTTTCCCAAATTCTATTCCCAAACTAGTAGGTGGCTAGTATCACTTGAGGTTCCTCAGGTTATCTCTCCTGGTCTGCAGCTGTTGTTCCAGAAATGCATGGATCTTGCGTAAGTCCTATATCATACCTCTGAGCAGTATGTGGATGCCTTGAATAACTTTGGATATCTTAACAGAAGATTAATATGTAAGGCAACTTAATTTAGGGATGCAAACTAGACCCAAGTCTTATCCTCAGTCTCTAGAACAGTAACATCAATGAAAGTGTAATATGTTTACATGTTCCCAGCTTATGCACTATAAAAATTATTTGGGGACAGTGCAGTTCACTAACAAATGGTTGATTAATTGAAAACAGGGTTTTGAACCATTTTTCTTCTTTTTTTAATATCTCCTATGAAAACAGCTTCAAATCCTTTTGTTTTAATTATTTTATTTGTGGTGAAGTGGGAAGTTAAACTAAATTTTTCAACCACATCTAATGCCGTTTCTGAACCCCTGAAATCACTAAAAGCTTTGCTCTGTTGCACGTATATTCATATAAAAGTTTAAACATTAAACTGTTGCATTATTTTAATTTTTAATTACTGTTTTACAGAAAGGACAGATACTGAAGGAAGCTGTATAAATTAAGTGTTCACTTATGAAAGAAGAAGCAAAACATCTTGCAAGATTTCCTTCCTGAGGAAAAATTTGCTATCAAAAATGGCTAGTACTTTCATGTGATCACTAAGGGGAAAAAAAATCAAAGTAAGCCAAGGACTGGAATTTCTGAAATGTCAACAAAGGGTTTAAAAGCAGAAGGATTAAAAAAGTGTTATTTGACTAATGTTCTAAACATGTTCATTTAACAAGAAAAATAAATCTCAGTTCAAGGAAACTGATAAAATACCTTAAGTGCTTCTGTCTGTCAGGGATATTTTGTTTTGTTTGTTTGTCGGGGTTTTTTTTAGCAGCGATGATGCAGAGTAAAATCATTACTGTTACCAGGACAGTAGCTAAAGAACATGGAAAGCTGATATTTAAAGAAGATAGTGGGAGTCAATTCTAGGTATTATTCCTGTTTCTGGGATGTATTGGCTATAATACTAAGCAATATGTTAGGGACAGACTGCAGCCCTATTGAAAAAGCTGCTGTTCAGCTCTGAATAAGCATTCAAATTAACAAAGTTATATGTGAAAAAGAATGGAGAAGAAAATGTCTTAGAAGCTTTGGAGGAGTAATCATCAGTAGCATGTGTTCTTGCTGGAAAAGCAAAGCTAAAGACTGTTTACTTCCTTATGCATTTTTTTTCAAATACATATTTATAGCCCATATGATCATGCTAAACCTTCAGTGTTTATTTGTCTTCAAGATCTGTAAGTGCCTGAAGTACATTTCAGACAAGCCCAAGTTAAGAACTGGAATGTTAGATCATTTTTGTTGGGATAAACTATGTAAAGCAGTCATATCCCATTTGAATATTTTAAACATTAAAAAGTATATGCAATTATGTCCCACAATACAATATGAGCAGAAAAGGCTTTTCCTTGCTAAGACTTTCCACCATTTCTTTCAAAATAGTATAAGCAAAGAAACAGTCTTTGTTTCTACCAGTAAACATAATTGCTTGTTCTGCTTTCAGTTGTTTATTTTCCCAGTTCACTATCTGTGTCACAAACATATATGTCTTCATTCACAGCTGGCCTCATGAAGATATGTTTTTGGCTAGATCTTTGCTTGGTACTCACCTGAGGGCCTAATATATTGGAAGAATGTTTCCTTTTTCCCCCTTTTTGCAATTCATGAAAGTATCCCTTCCATTCACCCCCAAACTGCTGTTAACTGACTCATTACCTTGATCCATTTGTGTGACTTATGGTAGCCATTAACACTTTCCATTAGGCATTCCTTTGCAGCTGATCACAACAAAATGAGAAGGAGAATGTTCAGACAAAATATTTGGGAAAAAAATGGTACATATCAGTGACTATATGTAGAATTATTTTTTTCCTTAATAACAACGGGTTTCATTTTCTACCTCACTTGAGCTCTGTTTTCTAAGTAGCTAACTAGAACAACTGAAATCAGATCTTCAGTCTGGATATTTTTAAAAAATATCTTCTCTTCGTCAACAATCAAAGTGCTTCTGCAGCCCATCCTGTCACTGCTTAATGCATACATAACAGCAACTGCTTTGTTAGCTAATCTACATAGATCTTTAGGCAACATGATGCCTGAATTTGCTGTCTTATGGTTATTTTCTGGAACACAATTTAAATGTTTTTACTATTTCACTCTGTACTTATAACACCTCTAGCATGATCTCCTCAGAAATGCCAGCCTTCACAATGCCTGTATGTTTCAGCATCTGTGTAAAAAAAAAACCAAAACAACCTTCTACATTCTCCAGGAAGTAGTTTTGGTAGTCCAGCGTTTGGCAATCTGTTCTGAGTCAATAGTCAACTATTTCTTAGGTTGATATTCCAGCTTTTTAGCATTGTGGTAATTTTAAGTGCCATGTAAAACAAGCTTCAGGCAGCTAACATCCATTAATGATCCAATAACACATTTTTGTTATGAGTTAGCCCTTTTTAATCAATAGATATAAATTAAATATTTTTGCATGGTGTTTTGTGTTGTGGGTTTGGGGGATTTTTGATTGGGTTTTGTTTGTTTTAATGCAACACTTTTGTCTAGTTTCAGCATGAAGAAAAATTATTTGCTTTCAGTCCTAAATTGTTGGGAATGACTGTATTGAAAAGAAAGTTAACATCTTTAAGCATCATAACCTAAGTATCTGTGCTTGTGCCCCAAAATAACTTGTGCCTAGTTGCACAGAACTTGGTCCTCTTGAGTCTCAGCATCATCACAGTTACCTTTTACATGCCTGTCTATGGATCTGAAATTCATATAACTAAACTGAACCTAGAGCAAACTGGAAGAGCTAGTTTATTCATAAGCTGTTGTAAGTTTTCCTACTTATATCCAAACAGCAACAATAAACCCCTTTATCATAATCTCTGTTTCAAGTCCGTGTGTCACAACCAATATGAGTTTAGTACAGCATAACATAGATGTCATCTCAGTCAGTAGAACAGGTGTCTTACATATAACTTAACGTCGTTATCTGTTATCTCTCTGAAAGCTGGTTCTTCTATCATTTTAAAACAGTCCTATATGAGGTAAACTATCTGAATAGTCTTGATACCATTTCCTAGTAATATATTCGAAGCTAGTTTTTAGTGGGTTTTGTTCCCTCATGTGCTGACTTGTGAAATACAGTCTCTTCTTCCTTGATCAAAAGAAAATTGCTTCTTGATCCCTAGCCAGAAGGTTTCTCTTCAGAACATTACTTTCTTTTCAAAACATGTCTTTCTGGGTTATATGCATTAATTTCAGTGTGCACCTCATGTTTCTAGCATACAAATTTGACTACTTCATTTGAGGAAAAAGACAGGCGAAAAAAAGGGATTAAGAAAAAGAGATTAAAACAGGTTTGTGGTCCTTGATTGCTATAATGTTTATCCTTGAACATTTCTGTAATTGTAATACAGCCACACATTTGCATGCATATTGAGTGAAGACTCACATAAGCAATAAAGAATGTTCTGGGGAGATATAAAAAATCCTTTAGAGATGAAAAGTCAAATTAAATTAGCTTGCTATCCAGTAGATAACCATCAGATACCTTAACCAGGAGAAGATATATTAACAGTCTCGTTTTGAGACTGGCCAAAGGTATATATGTCCATCTACAGAACTAAAAAGTAAAAGAGATGAGACCTTTTAACAATGAATTTTATTGTCCATGACTGGAATTACCTATCGTGGAATCATGTTTCCACTGTTACACTCCCTTCCTGTCTCCCAAGATGATTCACTCAGAATGCGCTTTCCAGAGGTGATAAACCTGCACTTAAAGGTTTATCACCTCTAAAACAGTGTTGAACAGTATTTGAAGACACTATAAATCAAGGTGAGAAATGATGAAAAACTTCTGAGATACTGACTTAGATCTAATTAACAACATTTTTTCCCTATTCTTCTATTTACTTCCTAGCTATCATTTTCAGCTTTTGGTATATTCCTTCTGCAGTTGCTGTTTCAGCAATTTCCATTTAGTCAAACATCAGTTTTTAGGCTGTGATTCTGGCAATGAAAAAAAAAAAATTATATATCTTTTTCTCCACAGAGTTTAAGAACAAATTTAAGAACAAATAAAAAATGATTTTTAATATTAAGGTATTACAAATAAAAAAAAAGTGATTTTTGAATCAATTCAATCGTTGCCTCATTGACTTTCCATTTTTGTATCACATCACTAATTTCTTGACAGTAACTCTCTTCATCTTTCCTATGCAGGAAAACATATAATACAGAGAACCTGAAATCATACTGCAGTACTGTCGTTTACAATTGGCATAGAGTAATTTGAAAGACTCATACATTTTTTAAGTGTCGCATGGCAATAGAGAAGACCAGCAGAAGGCTGATAGACTTAGGAAACAGTTTCAAAAGTAAATCAGTCTTGTCTGTGTCCCTCTTTTTGTTTGTTTAAATGTTGGCAGCACAGTTGCATTCTTGGCAAATTCATGTATCTCTAATTGTCCTCTGTTTCCAAGAATGAGAACATTGTAAAACAGTTATAAAAAAGTTATAGATTTATGCCCTTTCAGCGTGAGAAATAAAGGCTAAAAATCTGTGAGATTTGGCTGCCTTCACTCATTTCTCATATTTCATAAATGGTAAAGTAGAGAATAGAAAGTACATCTAGCTGGTATAAACTATGGTTCTGTATGGCTGAGCTAAGGAAAAATGAGAAAATGAAAACAATTCAGTCTAATTTTTTATACTCTATCAACTAAGGAACATCTGCTGAAACCAATTGAACAATAATATCAATGTAGGTCAGAAGCCAAAAACTATAACTAGTAATTATTACCAGAATTTATTCTAGACTGGACTGGATTCTAAGAAGAATCTGAAACAGAAAATAGAGGTTCAAACAGCAATATCCTATAATTCTAGATTTTATTCTCTGGGTGTTCACTTAATAATTAATAGGACATCAGCATTCCTACATGCTGCGCAGCCCAATTTTACATCTGTCAAGTCCCTGCATGTATTCATGACCTATTTAAGATTAGTGAGCTGAGGTATGAAAATGCAAATTTTGGAAGCAATATTTTCTTGAGGGCAGAAGGAAACCTAGAAAAACATGTTTTGGAAATGAGTTCAGTATTACAAGCCTAAGACCTCTTATCACCAGTCAGGTGGAAAAAAAAGTAAAAGTGGAGCTAAAATAAATACACCTGATTGATAGAAAAATTGTGTAAAGGGCTAGATCAAGTTCCTTATGAAATCAAGATTTAAAAGACTAAATGGAACTGGCATTTCAGGGCCAAATTGAAAACATCATTCCAGCATCTCTCGTGATACAATATTGAATGTAATTATTTTTTTTTCCTAAAAATGCAGATAATAACCAATGGAAGCAGCAGAATTAAGGTGATATGCATTTTTGTGCATTGTATTTTGGTGGCTCATGCCTGCTGATTTTATTTTGTTCATCTTTATAAATGAAATATTAAAAAAAACAAAACCAAAACAAAACCACCAACAAAAAAAAATACACCTCCTACCAAAACCCCAAGGTATTTCCTGCACAGACTGAAGGACATATTTCATAGTGCTCAGTTTACGTCTCAAGATGTTTTGATCTACCTGTAAGGAGCAGCAAGCACGGGCTGCTCCATGAGGGCAAGGGACCTGGGAGCTAGCTGAGGGTGGTATGAGGCTGATGGTTACTCATCAATGGTTAAAAATCCTTAATGCTAGGACGGGGATGGTAATGGTGACCAGGGTTAGCTGAATACCCAGCGATCACTGCATAAAACCACAGTGGCCAGGCAGATCTGAGATCAAGCTGGGAACTCAAGTCATCATGGCAAGGCTGAATTTAGCAAGAAATAAGGCTCAGCACAGCATACTTCTGATGTAGTTCACACAAGGACTAAGGGCCTGAGCTTAAATGCAACGCATAGGTCAATAGGCAGAAGTTGCACAGATAGGGGCACAGGGGAGGCATCTGACAGCTCTCCTATACTATATCACTTTCTGCTTCTCACTGATCTTTCTTGAAATTTATCTGTATTTATAAAGGTCTGATTCAAGGTCTCACAGCTGCACTATATCATAGCTGACTTTCAACACAAGCAGCCCAACCCTGGGGAAGAGGTTGCAAAGAATTATGGAAAAAGACAGTTATAGTCTGGTCAGGTCAGCTAGAGCATCTTGGTGCACTCTCAGGACTCTGACAGATAAGTTTTTTATTATCCAAATAACAAAAGGTTATGTATTTTTCCTCAATGTTGCTTCAAGTAGATCCTTAGACAAACATAAGAGTAAATATACTCCTTGATTTGATTTGATTTAATCAGTTCAGAAAAATTTAGCCTCAAGAAACTAATTAAAATTTAATTCTACTATTTCTTGCATACCTAATTTCCCTACAGTTGCCATTATTTTAGTTGCAGAATACTTCAGCACAAATATATTTCTCCAGGAAGAGGATTTTTTTTTTTAATCATTCACCTGATTCTCAGGTTACCTCATTATTCCCATCTTCTTCTGTATGTTGGATGTCTGCATCATTACCAAGGCTCAGAGCTACACTCTCTGCTCATCTTGAGTCTGTCGTACACTGCACAACAAATACACAATGTGCTTATCTAGAACATTTAACTCCTAGAGTACCGAGGAAATCTCACTTGGTCTTCAGCAGAAGTTATGTGAAGAAGTCCTATTTAGCTATAGGATTTCCAGAGAAATTTATGTTCAAGTCTTATCTAAAATCAGAATAACTCACATTTTAGTTTTCTACACTAAAATATTGTCAATGAGATAATTTGTGTTATCTCAGTGATCAGCACTGTGTTCCATATGCAACAAATGAGCAAAGTTTGTATTTTAATGTGACTATTCATTCTATATAAACAGAAAGCCCTGAACAAGAATCTATGTAAATAAGTTGATTGTCTAATATTAAGTAACAGATTTAAAGATTGGTAACGTTCGCATATGTGTAACTTGTGCTTGAAAAAACAGATTGTTGATCTGTGAAAGACCTCCACTGCAATTATATTAAGCTAAGCGCTGCACGTTATCTCAAAAGTAAGAACAGACCATGAAAGTCATAATCTGTGTTGATTATCCAGGGATCAAAGTGGACAGCAAGGCTCATTTCTCTGAAGAAATCAAGCCAAACTGGCACTAGCAGTAAACTGCTTGCTGTATTACATAGCCCTAGAGGGTTGCATAATTTTACTACATAACTGTTAGCAATAATTCACTGAAAAATATTTTCAGTAAAGCTGTTTATGTGGTCTGCTTCACAACTTCTTGAAGTCCTTGACCTACAAGCCTGTAACTGTAAATAACAAGAGTTATAACCCTGCTCTAGAATTTATTCTGGTAGGAGATACAAAACATTATAGGATACATATACCACTAATTTTACAAAGATAGGAATTAATTTAAATGGAAGATAAAAGTATATAACTTTTTTTTTCTGTTTAGAACAGATGAAAATGCCCAGAGAGAGTAAAGTCTTCCAAATAAATATCTTTCTTAAGCCCAGATCTAATAAAAAATTTGAAGACGTGATACATTTAAAGGCATAGGTCCATACTTATCAACCATTACACGGCTGACTATTCATTCCATTTCTAAATGAACCTTGTTGTCGCCATAAAGAGATGGAGCATATATATATATATATATGTGCTTAAGTTACTTTTTCCCCTCTAACTCATCTGGTTTTTTATTTAACCATGACAACAATGTTCTGGAGGCAATACACCTGATTTATCCGGATTCTCTCTGAAAAATAAAAGTTCTGTGAAATGTCCATTTACAGTACTGTATGATCCTATCAAAGACATTTGCAAGCACTGATCTTTCCAAAGGATGCACATGTAGACACATATTTTCCCTACATCTATGATACTGTTTTGTAACAGCATGACACACACACACTGCATACTCCATGCAAGGGGGGCTGGGGGTGGGATTTCTGTTTAAAGAACAGTCTCAGCAATATGTGACTAAAATGTGGCTGAGTAAATGAAGTCTGAGTGATTCAAATTACTATTAATTATGGGTATTTAATAAATTTTAAATGTGCTAATAACACCAAATAAATGAACTATGTGTTAAAAGAAGCTCTCTATGTTGGTAAATATTCCAACAGAAGTTGTCATGTATAATTAGAAAATTTATCCCATGTCTGTAATTATCAAAGGAAATTTGGGGAAGAAAAAGGTGGCATTTGGAAATTTAAAAGTCAAATATTGGAAATACAGCTGGTAGGCTTTAATGAAGGAATGAAAAAAAATCTCTATTTCTGTCTACAGCTGTTGAAAAATCAGAGGATTTGTTATGCAGAGAGGTTTAATCTGATAGGGCTTACATCTCCCTAAATTTTACTTTGAGATTCAGATGTGAAAAGAAATCTCAAAATTAATGCAAGACCTGTGAGCCTGAGTTAATGAATTTTTACATAGAAAAAACAGGTAAAACTCTTTAAAATTTAGAAGTCACAAAGCACTCCTGAGTTGTTAATAGTTCTGTGAAAGTAGATAAATGACGATATACTTTAGAGTTTTGTTGGATCTTAATGTACCCCCAATACAAGAAAGACACTGATACACACCAAAGCAAGTTCAGCAGAGGTCTGCTGGGATGGTTGGGACTATAGCACTTGCTGTGTTGGGAAAACCTGAAAGACCAGGGCTTGCTTAGACTGAAGAAGGGAATTCTGGGGGGACTTAGCAGCTTCTCAGTGCCTATGAGTGTCTCATCAAGGAGGCAGACTTCAGAGCAGTGTGTGGCTGGAGGACAAGAGATAATGGGCTTAAGTAGGCACAAAACAGACTTGGACTCAATTTAAAGAAAAGCTTTTTCCCTGTAAGGAGGGTCAAGTGGTGGAAGATGTTGCCTGGAGAGGTTGTGCAGTCTCTGTCCATGCAGATTTTCATGGCCTGATGGGACAAAGCCCCGAACAAGCTGGTCTGACCTCACAGCTGCTCCTGTTTTAAGCAGAATTAGAAACGTTCTGAGGTCCCTTCTGACAGTCCTATGATTCCAGAGAACTGAAGTTCCTCGACAAATTTCTGTGAAAGCCACAGGATGATTTTAAATCTTTTGTCAGTGTCTGACGTGTGGAGAATGATGTCACTTTTAGCAGTTAAACTAGTAGTTTGGGTAGTAGAAGTCTATATCTTCTCATGTTTCTTTTTCAGTGGAGAGAATAAATTGGTTTAGAACACAAATCCTCTCACCTTTTTAGATGATTGCATTAGGGTAAGTTGAATTGTACAAAACTAATCATGCCTATTTCTCTACAGCTTTACAGAAACTTGGGAGAACTAGCTTGGATATATATGTTTACATCTGAACACCATATGTCAGTAAGGCCACTCCCTAGTAAACATGTTAATATTCCAAGAATAATTGATAGACATATAGAGGCCTCAAAGATAAAAAGATTGCTATGTATTTCATTCAAGTAATGACCTGGCAGAGAACAGACATTATCATTGATGGATTTATTATGTCAAAGATGCAAGGTTTGCCTGTTGTCACCAAAATTCTTAGTGTGAGGAGATGTTTTCTTCATGCTGATGGCATTACTTCTCAGTATAATCCTGCTAATTC
Source organism: Falco rusticolus (assembly GCF_015220075.1). Taxonomy (NCBI): domain Eukaryota; kingdom Metazoa; phylum Chordata; class Aves; order Falconiformes; family Falconidae; genus Falco; species Falco rusticolus. The sequence goes on along the minus strand of NC_051188.1, from coordinate 48,116,638 downwards.
AATCAGTTCAAGAACAAAATCTAATCCAAAAGAAACTAGTCGTTGTCAGTTGTGACATTCATGGAATGACTTATCTGCCAGACCTTTTCTTTAATTTAGTGCTCAGAAAATGCTCTTCCTAAGAAAACAAATTGCTGTTGAGTTTCTAGGAGCTGATTAAATGACATTGCTTCCTAAAAGTTACTTAAAAAAAAAAAGTTACATAAAAAATATATTCAATAAATAAGATGACAGAAAATAAATGTCAAGAAATACAGGACAGAATTGGAATTTAAGCAACTGAATGCTGCAGCGAAAAGCTGAATTTTAACTGTGTCTTTACTATGGACCTTTATGCAATTTGTTATGCTCAAAATCTTTTCATGGACAAAAGTGGAACACATTTGATACAGAAAGCCAAAAGTTTATTATTTATTTATTTAAAATTTTAAGTCTAATTGTCCAAATTAGTCCAGTGTCAATAACGTACACTCAAACCCCATTTTATACAAAAAAAAAGCTTCATTACTAATGCAGTTAAAAATCTTATATATAAGACAACTTTTCATGCTGTCTACCCCTTTTTTCGTGTTATACTTAAATTTCCAGTGTTCCTTTGAGTCATGAGGCTGTTGATTTAAGTCAGAGAGGGCTAAAGCCAGTCATCAGCATCCTGTAATCTTTGCCAGGTGATGTATATGGTAGGAGTTTCTTCCTCCTCTCTAGCAGGAAGAGACTGATGTTGATGGTTTCTTTTTCCTCAGCCTTGAGACTACATGGTTTTATTTTAATGTTGCCTGAAAACAGTACACAAACATGCTCTGCTCTGTCTTTTCATGGGTTCCCAATCATTCTGCTTTTCTACTCTCTTTCATCTCTAAAACTGGCTTTACCTGAACAATACAAGGCTCCACTTCTGTAGCCTGGGACCTCTGATATCATCCTACATTTACATTTGTCTATGCCACATTTTATTCTGGAGTCATAGACAGCTCAGCCAACACAGAGTAACTACTTGTTTTCTTCATAAACTGAAATTAAACTAAAACAAATCTAGAAAGTAATTACCTGACTGCTAGACAACTCTACAGCTAAACAGGCTCAAACCAGCTCAGGTTGGGACAGGTTCAGACAATCCTGACCCTGCACTGTCAAGTCAGTGCAAAACCTGTGTCCTTCTACTACGGATGATTTGTCTACCAATTTTACGCACACAGTCCATACCAAACTGTTTGGAGAAAGCCATAAGATGAGTAGATGTCATTTACCCAACAAGAAAATTGGACACACAATTTTGAGTAGTATTTGTAATCATAACCATGATTAAATATTCTGCTCCTCTTCACCCAACAAGTACTGAAAACCACATATTCTGAAATGTTAAAGTCGACCACCCAGTGTTAACAGCAGACACTTTGTACTGGGTCTGAGTGGGATTAAGTTAATTTTCTCCATAGCAGCCCATATTGGGTGTGTGTGTTGGATTTGTGATTAAAAAAGTGTTGATAGACTAGTGTTTTGATTGTTGCTGAGCAGTGCTTATACAGCATCAAGGTCTTCTTTTTCCCATTCTGTCCCACAGTGAGTGGGCTGTGGTTGTGAAGGAGGTTGGGAGGAGACACAGCCAGGACAGCCGACCCCAACCAACCAAAGAGATATTCCATACCATACGACATCATGATAAGCAATAAAATGGATGTATATGGGGTGTTGTTATCCATGGTAGCTGTTGCTTGGAGACTGGCTGGGCATCAGTCTGCTGGTGGGAGGTCGTGAATGACTATCTTTGCATCACTTGTCTTTTCTATTGTTCCTCTTCACTTAATAAACTGTCTTTATTTCAACACGTAAGTTATTCTCACTTTTGCCCTTCTGATTCTGTCCCCTCTCCCACTGGATGGGAGGGAGGGGGTAAACGGGTGGGGACTTATCAGCTGGCTAGGGACAACTAAACACCTACATTTTTGGGGGGTTGTTTTGTTTTGTTTTGTTTTTTTAATACAGATTTGTGTGTGTGCATCAATTCATGTTTCTGTGCATATTTACATACTTATGTAACTACAAATCACCAAACATTACTGCTGCCAAATTGCAGGACTTGATAGTAACTCTGTTATCCAATTTAATAAGTGATTAAATTTAATAATCTCCACAACATATTGTCTGAAGTGAAAAAAAATGGGATTTAATTCCCTCATTCTTCTTTTGACTTTGGCATTTGTTTAGTACAAAATTCCATTTTATATATATGAAGTAGACTTGACTTAAACAATCAAACTGAAAACTAATCTTTTGAGTAACACCATTGCAGTGTCTGTTAGTTGAAACTATGTTTGCATGGTTTCATAATAATTTATTACGTAATGTGTAATAAACATATACCAGCATAATCAAGCTCAACCAAAGTACTACAGATTTATTCATCTTGAAAGACTCTCTCTTGAAGAGGAGTTTTCCATTTTGCCATTTCTATTTTTCTGTCTTCTGTCATACAAAATATATTTGTGAGACATCTATAACACTACTATTCTAAAGAAAATAAAATTAGGAAAGAGTTCAAAAGATTTCTTTTTCAGGAAAGCAAAAAAGCTGAAATGATGTCATTCTTTCCTTGTTGTTGGGCACACTGATAGGTTTAAGCAACTCCATTCTGAATGCAAAGGCCACTTTCACTTTATGAAATGTTAGAGGTGGCACACAAAGAATATTTAAGAGGCCTGTGATATGCTTACATTAAGTTTTCTAAACAAGTCATATCAACTGCGTCTGCTGAGAAGCCAGTCTTGAAGTTGTTCATGTTAGACAGAGGAATTTTTATTTATTTCTTTTTTTTGAGACAGACAGATTACAAATTAGGATATAAGACTCAGTAGCTTAGTCTACAAGTCTCAAGAATAAACTTTTACAGTATATTAGACAAGAAAATAATAACAAGATACTGTCTGAGTTGATGTAAGGAGGGAAAAATGAAGTTATATATAATTAATTTTATAAATGTGGCTGATTCATTTATTCCTACAGCCAATCGCTATTGCAAAATTTTCACAACTCTTCAGGTCCAATGAAAAGAGAAAGTACCCCATGGATATGAAAAGAAGGGAGACCAATGAAAAGAGAAAGTATCCCATAGATATGAAAAGAAGGGAGACCACATCCTTAGAGATTCTCTTCTGTACTTATGACTATCTCCTTTTGGCAGCTGTGATCACTTTTCTATTCCGTGACACTGAAATGTATCACTACCTACAATTTAATGTCACATTCTTTTCACTCTTTTACTGTGGGATGCTTTGGTAAAATTTGTATTAAACCTCCTTACGTGTCTGTGCCTGGGTTTGGGTTTGGGTTTGGTTTCTTTTTTTTTTTTTTTCTTTTTTCCTTTATGTCAGGAAAAAGAGCAAAGAGTAGTTGTCATTATTTTTTTTTTTCTTATTTTCATTTTCTCTTTTCAGATGCTTTTTAAAATCTATGATTCACTGTTGAGTGAACCACTAGTTTTCTGTCTCACTGTCCAACATTTGATTTAGTTTTCTGTGTATGAAATAATGTCTTACTGTTATTGTGTTACATCTTAAGTAGCTTTCTGCATGCTTTATAGGTATTATTATTATTGTTGTTATTATTATTATTCTATACCTCAAGGGTATGTACTAGGACCAATAGTATTTAATATCTTCATCAATGACATATACACAGTGGGACGGAGTAGACCCACAGCAAGTTTACAGATGACACCAAGCTGAGTGGTGCAGTAGATTTGCTTGAGGGAAGGGATGTCATCCAGAGGGACTTTAACAGGCTTGAGGAGTAGCTTGATGTGAATCTCATGAAGTTAAACGAGGCCAAATGCAAGGTCCTGCACCTAGGTCAGGGCAATCAGGATGAATGGGAGAGCAATGCCATACAGAAGCACTTAGGGAAACTGGTGGATGAAAAACTGAACATGCACTAGCAATGTGCACTTGCAGTCCAAGAAGCCAGTCATATCCTGGGCTGCATCAAAACTAGTGTGCCCAGCAGCTGAGGGGGGCGATTCACCCCCTTTATTCCACTGTCACGAGACCCCACCTGGAGTACTGCATCCAGCTCTGGAGCCCCCAGCACAAGAAAAACATGAACCTGTTGGAGCAGATCCAGAGAGGGCCACACAAATGATCGGGGGATGGAATGCCTCAGCTATGGAGACAGACTGAAAGCCTGGATTGTTCATCCTGGAGAAGAGAAGGCTCTGGGGAAACGTTATTGAAGCCTCTCAATACCTGAAGACAGCTTATAAGATGGAGAGAGGCTTTCTACCAGGGCCTGTGTTGGCAGGACAAGGGGCAACAGTTTTAAACCCCAAAAGGGTAGATTTAGACTGGATATAAGGAAGCCATTTTTTTGTGATGATGGTGGTGATACTCTGGAACAGCTTGCCCAGAGACATTGTGGGTGCCCCATCCCTAAAAGTGTTCAAGTCAGGCTGGATGGGGCTTTGAGCAACCTGATCTAGTGACAGCTGTCCCTTCCCACAGCAGTGGCATGGGACTAGCTGATCTTTAAGGGTCCCTTGCAACCCAAATCATTCTGTGATTCTAGGAGTCTCCCAACAGGCCTGGTTTCCACTCTAAGATGTAAGTAACTTGTTTAGTTCTCATGTTTAAGTTGCCTTCAGTTACTAGGCAATTATTTGGGTAGACCAAAATAAATAAGTACTTTGCTGGGATTTCAGTATCAAAAAGTCATTAAATTTTTGAAGAGCTTGCACTCCCAAATATGCAATAATAATTAAAATATTTCAGTTTTCAATAGGTGTGGTTTGAAGGTAAGAACAAAAAATTTTGCAGCCTTTCAAGAATATAACAGACAATTAAATGTATATTTCAAGCTCTTACATGTAGAGATATAGTGCTTTTTTTTGTTGTTCTTTTAGTTGACCATTTATAGGTCCCAGTCTTCACAACAGTAAGGACTGAAAGGCTCAGAAAGTCTATTTTTAGTATGGAAAAAATAATCAATAATCATAGACTGGATCATTTTGCTTGATAGATGGCATACAAGTTTAAAATGTGGCTAAATCATAAGCCTCAATAGGTTTGTGGGATTCTTTTTTTCTTATTAAGTATATTTAGCCTCCTAAAACTCTTTTATCTTTTCTCAATTGGCAAAGTTTCTTGATATAATAATGCAAAAACATTTTCATTGATCAAACGACTTATTTCAAGGACTTCAGATGTCAATAAATCTATAAAACAATTACAGTCAGTGCCTTCTCTTTAAGTATTATACTTTTGCCCTTGTTTTGTGAATGGACTAAAATTATTGCCTGAGAAGACATTATTTATCTGTGAATGGTATCTTAAAGCATCTCAAGTTTTATTACTAGTTGAAACTTAAAGAGCAAATACAATGAGTAACATGAGCAGACCTCATAAACTAAAATTCTTTTAGTTTTAGAGAACCCTGTTTAGTTTTCTAGTGCTGCGTCTAAATACTAAGGGCATTTACTTAGTAAGTACTTACTTACTTAGAAACTCATTGTTTCATTGAAGTGGTTCAAATTATATAAAAATAGAGACATACTTTATTATGATAATTATACATCAGAACCACAATAAATAACTGATCTATAATGTATAAGTCCCAGCCATCTTTTTTTACTACTACTACATCTTGCAGAAAGTGCTGTCAGATCTGTTAACAATGTTTGCTTGGTAGGGGATGAATGTATACATAGACAAATATGTTCCTGAAATTTTCAAGTCTCCATTTGCTGATTGTGAGAATTATCTTAGAAAGGGAGTGTAATTTCCTAAGGCTGATAAGGATTTTCATTTTGGAACAGAATCCAAAGGGTATTAGGAGGCAAAAATGAAAGTTCATTATGATTCTTGTGTGTGTTACATACACAGTAAGATATAGAAGAGACAACTGCATCACCTTTTCACTGATAGAAAAGCTCTTGGAGCAATCATATTTTTCTTCCATGTTGACCAGACTGCAGCCCATAGAGCAGACTGAAAAAAAGAATGTTAGCTACAGCCACAGATGGTTGCACAGGAAGCAATCAAAATAAAGCCACTGTGTCTTGTCACTGCAAGGGTAAAAGGGTGGATGAGAACCAAATAATAAAAAAAAAATCCTTCCTGAAAAACACCAGCAGAGCCAAGCATATCAGGCAAGGTGAGCATGGGTCTGGCATTTTTTTCCCAAAAATTGCAATGCAGAGCAACTGAGATGTGCAGTAGACTTTTAAGTAGCCTGACTAGCTTTTTATAAAGAAATGTAAGAAGAGGCAAGAAAGGGAAAAGTACAGGAGGTGAGGAAAAAATGATCCTAGCTTAGGTAGAGTTATATTGGAGACTTATTTTGCAAACTTTATTCACATTGAACAGTTACACTCATTAAGGCTGGCAAAATCTAATCCAGAAAGTATGAACAGGATGCTGCATACAATCCCATTAAATTATAGACACAGCTGGATGCTGAAATTGTTTCATTGTTTTACATGTAACTGCCCATTTTTGCAAAATACACGTTTTATCAAGGATTTTTTAATGATCTTTACTAACTTCATGCTCCCCTTTCAGGAGATCATATTCCATGATAACACCATTCCTGAAATTACTGCTTGCCAGGAAAATTAGAAAAAAAGCAAGGTAATGTACACCAGCATAAGATGAGATTTGGGGAGCTAGGTAGACAGTACAGATCACTTCAGTGTAGTAATGAAGAATGCAAGCAAATCAATGATAGTTCTAAAATAACTGAGCTTCTACATTCATTTTTTTTTAAAAAGTGCTCTTAAGAAAAGATGAAAATCGTCTGTATAATTAAAAATTAATGAAGACCAAGTCAATATAGCTGTTGATAAAAACAGATAAGAAAATATTTGGAAAATTTTATCATATATAAGTCAGCAGGTCAGTATGATATGAAACCCTTTGTGTTAAGGGAATTAGTTAATGAACTTGCTGAACTACTTGCAATTACATAGTAGGCTTTATGGAGCTACAAGAGAATACCAAAGGATTTTAGTAAAAAATAGTAATAGCAGTGAAATCTCTAATTAGACTTCAGTATCCTAGAGGAAATAGAGGTTTTTCTGTCTGTACAGTTTAAATCTCAATTAGAGCGAAACTGAAATTTAGAGTCAAAAGCAAAGTATGCTGATGTTAATGAGATGGTGGAAACAGGTTGTTTTGATTTCAGTAAGCTTTGTATCAAACCCAACTTGCAAAAATCATGCTATATTTTAAAACGAAGATGGGGGAAAGAGAGAGATCCATGAGCAGAGTGGCTCTTGCTCAGTTATTCTCTGATTCTCAAAATAAAAAGAACTGTCAAGACATGCAGCAACTCTTTAATTATCCTCCCGACAGGTACAGAACAAACACAGAAAAAGCCCAGTCATGTTTACTAAGATTAATAGTCAAACTCTCAGTCGGAGGCAAGAACAGGATAAGCATTTTAAATCTCATTCATAAGGAAGTTTAATGTAGGAACCGGAGTTACCAGTTTCTTTCTATATTAAATTACTTTTAGAGCTCTATTGATTGTTTTTCTCTGAGGAAATTTAACTGAAATTACTTCAAAATAGTTGGACTTTCACAGGCCTCAGGTTCATTATGACTTCCAAGATTTATATCTGTCATTCCAGAAAAACAAAGGTAGCAAAAAGTAGGAAAAATGTGAATTAATGAGTTATGTGCTTATCAGCCATCTTAAGAGGTATACATAATTCCTCATAATGATGCTGAGGTGGTTCTGACTCTCATACTTTGTCTCTGATAATAAGGGATCATCCACCAGAGTTCATTTTAATCCTCCCAGGAAAGGATGGGGTTTTTTTTATTAACAGAAAGCACTGGAACAAAAAAATTGTTTCAGAATGGGTGGTAATTACTTGTTCATATGGAGATATTAGGGCGGTATGTGGGAAAGAGACTTGTCAGTTGGGATACACTAAAATTACTGAGGTAAAAGCAATGAAAATAGAGAAAATAAGAAAAAAAATAAGCATGGGTAGATTAAAACAACAGAAATGCAGAACTAGAAGACAGTTATTTGACAGGAAATCTTAGGATGGCAAAATCATAGTTTGAGAAGAGTTGCATGAAGCATGCATGTTGGAGCAGAAAAAGTAAAGGGAATATTGTGGTAAAACAATTTTTTACAGTGTTAACCAAAACCCCTGTAAAATATGCTACCAACTATAAATTATTATTTCTGCTAAGGAACAGTGGTGGGTTTTTTTTCAGATTTCTTAAGAAGTGCATCCATGATTGTTTAATGAGTCCCTTTTAAAAGAGATATTTGATAATTTTTTTTCTCCCCCTGTTTTCCTTACAGGAAAACAGAGTGAGAAATCCACTGCTTCATTTTCAGAAGTATTAGTCTGTATCCTGAGAGTATTACTTCCCCTTCAGAATAGTACAGAAAGAAATTTCTTTCAGTCTCTTCAAATGTCAAGTTCATTTCAGCCTCTAGACCTCTCACTAGACAAATCAATTGAAAACCATGCTCCAGTTCTTCATCTGGAAAATGGGGATAATTTTTTCCCACTCAAACTGTCCCTCCCCCCTCCAATCTTCAGCTCTGGGGTGGAAAGGATTGTCTCTCAGCATTACATGTATGTAAACTAAGGAGTTTTGGCTTTTCTAAAAATTATTTATAGAAGTAAAAATATTTTACTTTGCATAGAAATAAATACTTTCATGCAGACATCTTCAGTCTTCTAAAATAAATAAAAAATAACAAATTGGATCAAACTGAGAGTTATCAAAACATTTTGTCAGGAATATAAAAATGAAACACTAAATTTAAATAATTTTTAGTAGGGTAGTTTGCTAAATTATACACCAAAATTTGTGGTTGCTTTAAATGAAACACTTTTAAGTAAATCTATTTAGATCTCATTATATTTATTTTTTTCTCATTAGTGACTTTTGTTGTTGAAGTATCATTAATGAAAGTTATCTAGAAACAATGTTCCCTGTTGCTTTTACTTGCACATACATCAGAATAATTTCAAAGCAAATAGAAGAACATCTAAAATAACATTTTTAGCATCTAGTTTTTAAAACTTATAAATGCACACGCATCTTCATAGATATACATGAATATACACAGTCTTAATACTCAGTGAGATTTCAAAACACAGCTTAAAACCAGTGGAAAATACTGAAATTATTATCAGACAACACAACAACACATAAGAGTTTGGCTCTAGCAGGTAAACATCATTTTCCTACACTGATAAAAAATTCAAAGATACTATTATAATTACAATATGCACTCCATGAGTGCTCAGGCTCACAATGCAAAGGGTATCCACAGAGCAGAAATCCCCAGACACCAGGAAACACTAGAGAAAGTTCTCTTAGAAATGGATGCAAATGCATTTAAAATTATTTAGGAAGTATGCTTTCTAGTTTAATAAATAATTTCTGGATAAAAAAAGGCTTTAATTGCCTTTTCCTAGAAAAATAAGCTGGGACAGAAACAGGAAAAGTTGAATTTTTTTTTTGTTGCCTGCTTAGAGACTGTTTTCTCATCTTGTAGTCAAAAGCTGCACGACACAAATCAAAGGATAGTAGCTAGACATAAGGAGAGAGTTAGGTGCGTTCTTGGGCAGCAAGAGCCATAACAATGTTGAGAGTTAAAAGGTTCAGCTGTAACATCTTCCTTCAGTTTTAAACAAGTACCTGCAAGTGGTTTAGCTTTGTGTCCTAATTTAAAGTTTGACCTAGAAGTCACAGTGTGGTACTTTCTTGTGTGCTGTAAAGATATGGAAAGAAAGAGGCATATATAATAGTGTGTATATATATATATATATGTATATATCAATAGATACTAAGACTAAATCGGGGGTGGGGTGTAGTGGTGGTGGTGTTTGGTTGTTTTTTTTCCTAACAAATAAAGAGTAATAGCAGAGTTTCTTTAAAACAAAAAGAGCAGGAGCAAAGATCATTAAGGTATGCTCAGAATCCCCCAGAAGACTAATTTTCAAATTATTTCCATTCAAAATCATAGAAGTATTGCTTATTAAATCCATATCAATAAGAAATTTACCTTGAAATTAGTATGGTATGTGTATGCTTTATAGCCCATGTTCACAAACATACAAGCAACAGAAAATACAGCTCCTTTATGTGATAACTGTAACCTATGATTGATTGCCATTAACTTTAACAGGGTAATGTTGACTTGGAAGTTGGAACCATACCTAGCATAGCTTTTACTGACTAGTCAGGGTTTTGGCGGTGATTAATTACTAGTCAAAAAAAGATCCACCTGCAATCAAATAATCTTAATTGGCCTATTGCTGTAATGCTATGAAATATATTAAATATTACAAAAACTGTATGTCTTGAGAGCTGCCAAGTAGCTGTAGCTCCTAGAGAGACTATTGTGTTTGGGGTGTTCATCTCATTTCAAGATTGTAGCTTGATAAAGCAAGAATGTACCAAAAAAATAAAAACATAAAATGCAGCTCTAGAAGACCCCATGCAGTAAGACTCCCTGCAGCTTGACATCTTGTAATGCAAAGGAGTGATAAAAGTTCATTCCAATGCAAGCTATGAAAATAAAGAGAAACCAGATAAACAATGTTATTTTCCAGCATATTGTAATTTAAGAACTAATTTCTAAGTTATTCAAAAATACTTGTTCCCATAAAAGTGAAAACATGTTAAAAAACCGCATTTTTACTGGAAATTTTTTTAAAGGAAAACGACTGTGTGAAATACTATTTACCATACTAATTTTACCTTTGTTGTGATGATACCGTTTGAGTTTATTGCGTATTTTAAAGTTTAAAGGCTGATTCTGGATTATGTACAATTGGATTTTAAAGGGCGGCTTATGAGAACTCCAGCTGATAGCTAATTTCAGGCAGTAATTTTACCGTTGAAAGAAAATTATGTGCAGGCACCTTACCCTAAAAATTCATAAAAGTGACACACTAGTGATTTTAGAATGACCATAATAACTAAACAGCTGTAAAGGCTTGATTATTTAATTAAAAATTAACAACTCTTTGTTAATAAACTAAATAGAAAGGCTTTCAGAATATAAAAAATCTCCTGATACTTTCATTTATTTTATCTGGTAAAATCCAATGATTTGTGCTCCCTCTACTGGCAGTGGAGCAGCAAGTCTTCATAACAGGAACTGGCTGCTAAAGATAACTGTGCACACAAAAGAATTAAACACAGAATAATTTGTAAGCACATTGACTTTTGGACAAACAGCGCATGCACAAGAGTACACACAACACGGAAAAAGCTTCTGTAGTTACAGAAGAAAAATACTAGCCTGAGGAACCGCTTTCAGGTAAAAATTCCATATGATATTCACAAATTCACAATAACATTTTGTTCCTACCCTTTAAATGTACAAATCAGTAAGACATTTTTTAGCAAAACATTATATGAAAAATGTTTATTAAAGATTGAATAATATCTGTTAATACTGCTTTTAGTCTACCAGCAAGCATAAATAAATGAGTAATGAATTCTGTCATGATTTTTGGAAAGAGTGAAAAAGGGAAAAGCAGTAGTACAGTCAAAATGGTATATGGTGCTACTGGGTCAAAACTCGGTGATTTAAGACCCACATCCCTTACTAAGATTAAAGTGCATAAAAGACCTCCAAGAAATCAAACCAAATTAATCCTGATCATTGGTAGATCATAAAGGCAAGAGGAGAGCAAAGGGAAAAAATATGAACTAATTGTAGGGAATTTTTACTATCTAGATATTTATTGTACAAATACAGAAAACAGGGACACTCTAAAAACTACAAGTAATCCTGATTCTACTTCTTACTGACAATTTGGAATTGATTTCCTTGCATGAACACATTTATGAATTTGAAAGTACTGCTACATCTGACTGATGCAAGATAAATAACTTTCTCCTGGATGTGTGAACAGCAAAGAAATGGACACCTAGAAGACAGTTACAGGAATTAAACAATCAGCTCCCATGCTGAGAAACACACACACACACACAAGAAGCCAAAAACAACAACAAAACCCCCCTCAAACCAATGATATTAGCTACAGCTGAGGATCACTGGCTATTCTCATATTATATTTATGTAGAACTGTCAGAAACAAGCTATTTACACATAAGATACCTTACTCTGAAATTACATTAGCAAATAGATTACAGGTTCTGGAAGTCCTAGCCTTTTGCTCTACAGAAGATCAGTAGCAATTACCTCACCAGATTTAAAATACAAATATGAGTCTTTATATGACTCTTACATGAAAATGCCACGGACAAGGGACTCACAGTGCTTTTTTCCTGTCTTCACTGTATCTTCAGGCCTGACTCTAATTTATATTTTAGGTTTGAATTTCAAAAATTCCAGTCAACAAAGTACAGATGTTTACATGCTCTTTGTTCCAAGCCTCACCCTTGATTTTTCCTTTATGCTATCACTTCTTATTTTTCTTCCATAATAATTTTAATATGTTATTGAAGCCCAAGAGCGGTTCACAGAATACCATGTAAGGAAAATATACAGCCCTATAGTTTTGTTTTGTGTAGAGAAGGTATCACTTTTGCCTCTGAGTTACAGGTATTGCAGCATTCTATGAAGATACTGTAAATATCTAAGTAATTTTTAATTTGTTCTGTTTTCATCACAGGCAAAAATTCAGAACTATGGCTTCGACTATGTAGAAATCAAGCTTGCTAAATAAGTGAGCAATCCATGGCACTCAGAACTTCATATGTTATCACGTTTGCTATAAACCTATTTTTCAAGGGTAGGTAATCCTAAAACTGTTACAAGTGACCTGTTGGTCTTTTTTTTTTTTTTTTTTTTTTTTTTTTGTGCATCATGGCCTAACTCTCTGCTTGAAATGTAAACCAAAATCTTGTTTGCTCAAATTTATCAGAAAATGGCAAAAATGTATGGCATAATTTTTTAGATAAAAGCCTAGTTAGTATCTATTAAAGCTTCCTAAATGTCTAAGGACAAAACAGTTCTAATTTCTCAGGGGAAAAAAAAACCAAAAAAGACCATAGCAATATGGTCTATACTCTGCAATAAAGCAACATAAGCTCTTAAGAGTCTTTCCTGGAACAGCAACTATCAACATCTAAAACCTGCAACAGATATTAATGACAGTAACAAGCAGGAGCAGAGATGCCCTTGATAGCTTTGAAACTTTTCCCTACCTAGTTTTCTGATGAACTCAGTTTTCAGGACTACTGAGAAAAGGTATCGTGCTAATACAAAGCTTACGAGTTGTGCACAAAGTTCTTGATTGTGTTCCACAGGTCTTTAATGTTCTTTTTGCAGAGGGGTGGGGAGAAGTTTTCTGCTAGAAGTACAGCAATTTGAGGAAGGTTATTTGTTCTCTCCTCTTCCTTTAAATCAATATTTAAATTACTTTTCTGATTACTTTATATTCTCCAGTAAGGCTTTGTAGATGCATTTTGTTTCATTTAATTTTGTTCTTCTCTCCTAAATATGAAATCAGAACTCATGCTTTATTATATTTACAGCCAGCCCAATCCATTACAATTCTATGCATAGATTTCCATTTATTTTGTTTGGAGACCAAATATAGGCTAATCTATTAATATGCAATAATGAATCTTAAGAATATTGTTATATTTGGTTAAATTCTATTTATAATCTAATAGCACAAAAGACTTGAAGCAGCAATTAAGCTGATATTCACCTCAAGCAGATAAACTGGTCACCTACTGGGCTATTTTTTTTTTTTTTATTAATCGTTAATTAATAATAACCTAATGATTTGTTTTACAGGAATTTTAATAAACTCCATTGATTAAAAGTGTGTGATCTGCCATAGATTCAATGCACCATGGCTACTGCTCAGTATCTTCTGTAGATGTCACAAGGTTTTATTCTCACACAATTAAACTACTTCATGACTTAATTGCAAATCTTTAGCATAAAAAGAGTGCAGGGGACATGGTTACCTGTAGATCATTAGGTTCATTAGCTCACCTCTGATAATGGTTTCCATATTTGTAAGTATGTAAGTCCTTTCTCAGTTACCACAGGCGTTTGTAACTCCCTTTAACTTCCATCAATGTAGAATACCAGCTTTTAAAAAAAATATTAGGTTTGGAAGATTCTTAGAATAGTAAAACTGTTGTCACAAGTTCTTGAACAGCTGTACTTATGCTTGGTGAAGGTAACTATTACAGTCATACAATGTTGATATAGTTTGTGTTTCTCTTGTATAAACAGCAATAAGTGTTATCATTTTCTGTTAAGTCCAACAAAGGTCCATGAAGATGATGAAGGTCCTGGAGCATCTTTCTTGTGAGGAAAGGCTGAGAGAGCTGGGACTTTTGGCCTGGAGAAGTCTCAGGCAAGATCTTACCAATATGTGTATAAATATCTGAAGGAATGGTAAAAAGCAGATGGAGCCAGGCTCTTTTCAGTTGTTCCCAGACAGGACACAAACTGAAACACAGGAGGCTCCATCTGAACAAAAACAAAAGCTTATTTTTCTGTAATGATGACTGAGCATTGGCACAGGCTGCCCAGGAGCTTGTGGAGTCACCTCCCTTGGAGATCTTAAAACTTGATCTGCACAAAGTCCTGGGCAACCTGCTCTGGGTGAACCTATTGAGGAAGTTGGTCCAGATGACCTCCAAATATCTCTTCCAGTCTCGACCATCCTGTGATTCTCTGAACAAAGCAAATAGTCTAGCCTCAGTCAGAGTTTTAAACTTCTTACATCTATAAAAATTATTTTATTGGAAAATGAAATCATATCCGGGGGGGGGGGGGGGGGGGGGAAGTGTAGCTTTAAAACTATTTATGCTTACTTTTTTGTACAAAAGTGAGACTATGGAAATCAGTTTTTTCTGCTGGCTTAGCTTTTGGAGTGGTACAAGCTGGGCACTGACTGGCTGGTGAACAGTTCTTTTGATAAGGACCTAGAAGACAGCAAGCTAGATTTGAGTTAGCAATGCACCTGGGCAGCAAGAAAAGATAAAGCATACTTACCTGTGTCAGCATAAACATGCTCACTAGACTAAGAGAATTGTTCTACTGATGCCTTATTGCTCTTCATTCAGCACTCATCAGTCAACAGCTGGAATACATCCAGCTTGGGGTTCCTAAGTAAAAGGAACATGTTGATAGTCTTGAAGAAATTCCTTCACCGGGTCAAAAGCATTGTCAGGGTCTGGAGCACATCCCACATGAGAAAATGTTGAGAAAGCTGGGCTTGTTCAGCACAGATAAACTCTGGTTGATGTGTTAAAACTCATAGCAGCCTCCAATACTTAAGAAGTTATTACTGAAGATACAGAGGCAGGCTGTTGAAGGAGGTGCATAGAGATTAGGAAAAATTGTCATAAGGTGAAACAATAGAGGTTATGACCTGATACTAGGAAAAAGATATATTCACTATGAAAACCCACAATCATAAAGCTTTGAACAATCTGGATTTTATTAATAGTCAATGGTGCTTTGAGTGGAAGTACTACAGATCTCCTGAGGTCCCATTCAACCTGAAGTATTATATGTAATCAGTGGTCTTTTGAATAAAGACGACTTAGATTAGAATACATGAGATAAGATGAATGAGACGGGAGCATGTTCTGAAAGAAGGATGGAGTTATTTTTAATTTACCACACAGTGACAACAAAATTGGATGAATGGTGCAATATGTTCTTCAGTGAAAATGTCATTACTAAATCCTTTATTGTTCTAGTAGTTAATTAAGAATTAACATCCACTCTTAGCATATAATGGTTTAACCACTTTAACTGTGACTTAGAATAACTTCAGAAAAAAAATTATTCACCCCTCCGAATCTGCACTCCTGGCTTTTTTTCCTTTTGCTTTATTTTTTTTTTTCTTAGAGTGTATCTAACAATAGTGAACTTTTAAGATTTTTCACAGATAACGTTTTTGGCTGTTACTGCGTAATGTGTAATTTTAGTTTGTTGCAACAACAATTTCCAGCTTTGGGAAGATTACTCTAAAGGTATGAATTTTCAAAATACATATTGCAGAAATATGAACAGTCACCAAGAGTTTGTTTCATTTCTGAAAGCACAATAGTCCTCCTGGTTATATGTCAAAGCAAAGCTTTTTCCAATTCATATTACTATGACCTTCTCTCTACAACTGTTTTATGTACAAGTAGCATGACTCTGGGTAACCACAGTCATCCAATTCATGCATGTGTTTCTTTTCCTTTCAGTCCTCTGTAGAGGACAGCATGGAGTCTAGTGACTCGAACAAATACAGACTTTGAATATTAGAGTCAAGAATTTGTTTTTTTCTAGAAATAAAAGACAGTGGAGGAGTTCAGACCCAATAAAAGGTAAATGCATTAGTTAAAAACTCCAGAGTTCACTCTTTGGGAAGCAGGTAAGGACTGCTGAGCATCATTTGGGTGGATGCTTACTGATAAGTACATTTCCCCACAGAATTTTTAGGAAAGTCTAGAGATGATAATCACTTAAGATCATTCCCCAGTAAAAGTTATTTTGTGTCTTTAACAAGAGCATTATTTTTTTCCCCCTTCTAAATATAAGAAAAAGCATTTCCTTATTACATAAACTCACCTTCTTGTTTATATCGACAGCTTATAGATCTTCAGTGCTGGGATTCTCCTTTTTATACTTCTGCCTTGTAGAAAAGGTGCAAAATTTTCTTAAAGAAAATATAATGGTTTTCAAATTTAGATATGTAGGGGGAACATTCTGGTTTGCACAACTTTCTCTTGAGAGATATTTCTCAGTTACATAATTAAACCTACAAAAGTACAAAGACAAAAAGAGAATGAAATAAAAATATTCACACTTTGAGATGTCCCTTTTCTTGCTGTGGTTCTTTTGCAAATTGAAAGGAAATAGAGGAAAAAAAAGAAGATTTTGTCTCATGAAAGATCATAAAATTTCTAAAATTTTAAAGTTGTTCTTATTAACTTCTTACAGAGAAATGTAAGCGTTATGCTCATAGAGTAAAATCAAATATGTAGAATCATTTGGGTTGGTTGGAAAAGACCTTTAAGCTCATCAAGTACAACCATAAATCTAACACTGCTGAGTCCACCACCAAACCATGTCCCCAGGCACCACACCTATACATCTTTAAAAGTTCCCCAATGGGAACACCACTTGTGATCAGCCACCAACTGGATTTAACTCCATTCACCACCACTCTTTGGCCATCCAGACAGTTTTTCACCGAGGAAAGAGTGTGCCTATCCAAGCCATGAGCAGCCAGTTTATGCAGAAGCATGTTGTGGGAAACAATCTCAAAGGCTTTACTAAAATCTAGTTAGACAACATCCACAGGCTTTCCCTCATTCACTAAGGGCTTCAGCTTGTCATAGCAGGAGATCAAATTCTTCAAGCAGGACCTGCATTTCATGAACCCATGATGACTGGGCCTGATCCCCTGGTTGTCCTGTACAAGCCGCGTGATGGCACTCACGATGTTCTGCTCTATAACCTTCCTCGGCACTGAGCTCAGACCAGACAGACAGGCCTGTAGTTCCCCAGATCCTGTTTCCTGCCCTCCTTGTAGATGTGTGTCCTGCCAGCCAACTGGGACCTCTCCAGTTAGCCAGGGCTACTGATAAATGAAAGTGTCTCGGGGAGCACTTCTGCCAGCTCCCTCTGTACCCTTGGGTGGATCCCATCCAGCCCCATAGACCTGTCTGTGTGTCTGAGTGATGTAGCAGGTCACTGACCATTTTCCCTTGGTTTATGGGAGCTTCATTCTGCTCCCCACTCCTGTCTTTCAGCTCAGGAGTCTGGGTACACTGGGACTGTCTTACAGTCTTACTAACTGGTTTTACAATTAGAGATTGAGGGAAAGAAGCCATTAAGTACCTCAGGCTTTTCCTCATACTTTGTCATCATGTTTGCCCCATATTCAATAAAGGATGGAAATTTTTATTACCTCTCCTTTTGTTGCTAATGTATTTATAGAAACATTTTAATTGTCTTTTACAGCAGTAGCCAGATTATGGTAATCTATGTCCATTATATAGTGGTAAAAAAAAAAGCAATTCAAGAAATTTAGTATTCATTGCTTTTAACAAAGGTAGTTTGATTTAAATCATTATCCTCAGTCAAAATACTGCAACCTACATCTATTAGCTAACTAAAGGACACATAAGATGGGCAAGAAGTTTTGAAATACTAAAATACTGGCTTAGAAGAAAGAAAACTGAAAAATCTATCAAAAATTAGGGAGAGTGGAGATGCAAGCATAGAAAAAAAACCCCTTATGCTATATAAAAAAAAAAAAAAAGCAGGTGTTTTATGAAGACAAGAATTTTCTCCTCTTTCTCAGACAGTTTAACAGAGCAAACATTCCATTGGAAAAATCATGATATAACCTAGACTTGTGTGATTGGTATGATAATGAATTCCTTTGAGTCTTTCAGTTCAGAAATGGCTTCAGATTCTAAAGAACTGGAGTGCAAGGAGTATGGGAAATACAAAAGACAACAACAGGAATGTATCTGACTTGGAGGCTGCCAGGTCAAGTGGGTCAAAATGGAAATAAAATTAAAAAAAAATGAGAGGGATGCAAAATCTGGTTTTATTCACTAAAACTTAATCTAATTTCTCTAGTTCATGATAACTCTATCTAGATATAATGCTGTGTTATAGGGCTACAGAGCATTTACATTTCAACCAGTACCAGTGGTCATAAAAAAAAAAAAACAACTGCTTTCCATTGTTTGGGCCCCTTGTGTAACAAGGTTATTTCTCAGATGAAAAGCAGCCCAGGAGCTCGTTTATGGGCTAAGAAATTTCTAATTTACAATTTCAACATCTTAATCTAGGATAGTGTCATGAAGGAACACTAAAGAATCCTGTGTTAGGCAGCATATTTTCTAGTGATTTTCATATTTTCACATCTGCATCCACACACTTTATGTCCATGGACATCTTTCAGCAAATCACAAAAAAAACCAACCAACCAAACAAGCAAACCAAACAAAAACAAAAAAACCCACCCAAAACAAGTTTATTCTAAGGAACAAGAGGGAGAAGCAGAAGAGAGTCATCTTTCCTTTTTATCTCATAGCATGCTATGGCTCTGTAATGAGTATGTAGAGGTTTTTTTTATTTCCTGAAAAGCTACTAAAATGGTTAACCCAAGGGGGCTTAATCCTAGTTAAGACAGAGTTTTATGAATGCTTGCAAATATCAGTCTGCTCTTTTTTTTTTTTTTTTTTTTTTTTTCCTCAATACAAACAAAAGCTGTAGAAGTACTCTCAGGACTAGATCAATTAAAGGGCTGCAGCTCTTGATCTGTGAAGAGAGACTGAGGGATCAGGTTGTGTTCAGCATGGAGAAGAGAGGTTGATCTTACAGAGACAATTGCATCCTGTACCTGTATTAGTAAATCAGAATCTGCCAAGATGCGAGCTTGACAACTGGTTCACAACTGTCCCTACTCTTCACTTACTGGCGTGAACTTTACGGTTTCAGCCTGTACCAGCTAGTATTCCCCTAAACAAACTCCACAAACTGTTCAGGAGCTACCAAAATCGGTTTCTGTTTGTTTGCTTTTACTTATAGAGAAACATCTTGTCAAATTTATAAGATCTATATTTTACCTATGCATTGTATTCCTTTAACTTTATCAGTCTTCTCTGTATTGATGTATTTTGAGGGTAAGGTCTGAGCAAATTATCACTTTGAGGGGCTCTACTTCTATATAGAGAAAGCTCAGGAAAATAACAAGGACTCAGAATATGAGAAAATCACTGCAGAAAATGAACCATTAAAAAAAAAAAAAAAGCAGTAGAGTTACTCATTACTGAAGAATTCTACAGATACTTGGTTATTGTTATGAATTTTACCAGCACAAACTTCAGTATGCTACTATGGTGGGTTGGCCAGCTGGCAGACCCCCATCCAGCTACTCTTTCACTCCCCCTCCCTGACAGGACATGGAGATGAAAACAAGTTTTAAAATCTCATGAGCTGAGATAAAGACAGGGAGATCACTTACCAATTACTGCCACATGCAAAACAGACTTGACTTGGGGAAAGTTAATTTAATTTATTGCCAATTAAAATAGAGTAGGATGGTGAGAAACAAAGACAAAAACTGCCTCCCCACCCTTCCTTCTTCCCAGACTCAACTTCACCCTTTCATTCCCAAATCCTCTACCCTCCCAATCCCTGAGCAGTGCAGAACAATGGGGAATGGAGGTATGTGGTCAGTCCATAACAGTTCCTCTCTGCCACTCCTGCCTCTGCACGCTGTTCCCCTGCTCCAGTGTCAGTCTTTCCCACCACCTCCAGCCTTTCAGTCTGCTCCAGACTGGGTCCTCCACGTGCTGTAGTGCTTGTCAGGAAAATCTGCTCCAGCATGGGGTCTCTGCAGACCACAAGTCCTTCAGGAAACATCTACCTGCTCCTGCATGGAATCATACAGAGGCTACAGTATGGTTATCTGCTCTGGTCTAGTCCTCTACGCAGGCTGCAGGGAAAGTACAGGTAGGTAGGTTAGCAGTGGTGGAGGTGCGTTTTATAACAGTAGCAGAGGTATTTAGTACCTGTTGCAGACATAATACACTGTATTTGCATTGCCATGTGTTACATACTTAGGAACTTCCCTTACACTCGGCAGGACTTACCTGCTCAGTTCAGATCTAGCTCTTGGAGTCTTGGTACATCATAATCAAAACTTACTCCTAGATATTTTTTTTCCTTAATTTTCCTTAAATCTTTCTTGCTTATTTATATATGCTTTTAGTTTTTATAATTTTAAAACTTCAGGTATCATTTTTTTTTTAGGTTATTCTATAGAAATGATAGTTAAGTGTGTTTGGGAAGCAGGAATATACAATTATGCATTCTGCTCTAGTGAATTTCTGTGCACAAAAATAATGCCTAGGTGTGGTAATTTCTATCATATCCACCACTGACAAAAGCATTTTGCATAGATCACTACCAGTGCCTGTGTGGGGCAACAAAAGCACTTGTAGAAAGAGATGCGGAGAAAAAATTACATACAAGCAATTCTTTAGAATGAGTTTATTTGATTACGTATTTATACTATGATGACCTGTTTCTAAAGAAATCTAAAGAGAAGTCTTTTCAAAATCTAATAGCCAGATTCACCCCTGCTGTGTCTGATAAGTTGCACCTTTTTATGTGAAAGATTACGACCAGAGTAGATAAAAGCAGTACATATTTGCTGTCATTCTCCACTTGGCAGACAATGACTTGTTCTTGTATACTTAAGTATGTTTGGTTTAGTCTGTAGAATTCCTGACAAGCAGAAACAAAATAGTTAGGTGAAATAATGTCTGAACACCATGTATTTTCATCCTCTTTCTCTTAAACTTGATATCAGCTAGAGCTATAGAGAATAAAAATAACAAAAAACTGTTTTATGCAGCAAAACAATGCAGTGCTAGATAAATGTTGTTTAACCCCAGCCACCAACAAATTGGTGAGATGAGGGAAAGAATCAGAAGAGTAACAGTGAGAAGACTCATGGGTTGAGATAAAGACAGTTTAATAGGTAAAGCAAAAGCTGCATGCGCAAGTGAAGCAAAACAAGGAATTCATTCACCACTTCCCATGGGCAGGCAGGTGTTCAGCCATCCCCAGGAAAGCAGGGCTCCGTCGTGTAAAATGGTTACTTGGGAAGAAAAATGCCATCACTCTGAATGTTCCCCCCTTCCTTCTTCTTCTCCTAGCTGAGCATGATACCATATGATATGGGACATCCCTCTGGTCAGCTGGGGTCAGCTGTCCCAGCTGTGCCCCCTCCGAACCGTTTCTGCCCCTCAGCCTGCTGCTGATGGGTGGGTTGAGAAACAGAAAAGACCTTAATGCTGTGTAAACACTGCTCAGCAATAACAAAAACATCCCTGTATTAGCAACATTGTTTCCAGCACAAATACAAAACATAACCCATACTAGCTACCATGAAGAAGATTAACTCTATCCCAGCCAAAACCAGCATAATGAGCAAAACAATACAAATGGAACAGATGTTAAAATGCTTTCTATTATATGATTGCTAGTATTTTATTTCTTTGGATTACGCAAAATGCAAGTAAACAGGCGGTTCAGGCAGTTGATGGCTGTTAACAGAAGGCAAAGCTTTCTTTTTTTAATTTTTTTATTATTGTCGCCTACATTTTGGTAAACTTTTCTTTGTTTTATTAATATATATTGCCAAAGGCAGGATAATGATTACAAAAGATAGAATGGTAGTGTAATTATTGATATAACATTAAACAAATAAAATTCTTCAGCTACTGCTCATTTAAAAGACCCAATTTTTAAAGGAGTTGTTCGTCATTACTAGGTGAACTCTGTTTATGACCCCAGTACTGAAAAGTGTTATCACTGTTGCCCATTTCTGGAAGGCATTTTTACCTGTTCTTAAAGCTCATGTCCATGCTGTCACCAACTTAAAGTATTTATGTGAATAGACTGGTCTGGAGATGGAGTTCACCATGCTGAAAAGAACCTCGTTTTATAAATGTAAACTGAAATTCTGTAAAACCTTTGGCAACTTGCCTGGTCAACAGGAAGATGTGTCACTAACAAGGAATATTCCTTCAGGCATCTTATCTCAGAAAGCAAATCATCATTTGCGTTTCAACTATTAAATAAGTTTAACTAGGAGAAAGATCTGAGCAAAGCTAATCTGTGTTTTAAGCTTTGGACACCTTAAATAGCAGTACCACTGATGGGTAATAAAAGTGAGACATGAATGTCCTGTGCAGAGTAACTGAACTACCACTTAGAGAAGCCTATGTCGAGATTTGAAGTGAAAAGGGCAAAATAAGCTAGGTGCTTTGCTTAGCCTAGAGCTCTATAAAGCTCTTGTCATCCTGGTGACTTAGCAGATACTGTGGAAGTGAGGTGTGGCTTGAGGTGGCAGTTAGACATCCTCTTCAAGCTGCAGAGAACATTTATGGAAATCTTCATATGCTACACTGAGTAAGATTTTAACCAGTTTATAAATAAAGGTAGGTGAGAAGAAGTTCCCTTAGAAGCTGGAGAAGGATCTAATGGATTGTTTGGATTTTTCATCCCCATTAAACAGAGAGTGAATAAGGAATATCTTGCAGCATGGGAAAAGGGAGGTAGAAGGAAAGGAAGTGAAAATATGATAAAGTGCTTGAATAAATATTGTGAATTTATTACTATTGAACTTTTCATGTTTGTTCTCTGCACCAGTTCCTTTAGCAAAATGCATTTTTGTTTCATGCATTAATGTCAGAGTAGAATGTCATATCAAGAGTGCTTAGAAATATTCACATTTTTGGGTGTTCAACATGCATATGGAGGGTGAAGGGGCTCAAACCAGAGTTCTCTGTGTTTTCAGAACAGAATGCATTTAGTCCGTCCACTGACAACTCGCTTCTATCTCCTTTCCTGCTTTAACCAGCAGTGGAGTCGCATGAGGAGCCATTTGTGCAGTTAAGGCCAGGTCTTGCAATATTTAAAAATATTTTCAGAATAATTATGGATCCTTGACATTGATTTTATAAGTGTAAAATAAAACCTTAATTTCAAGTTGAACTGAGCTTCAAAAGTTGGGCATGAAGAGTGAAAATCTTATTGCAAATAAGCAACTACCTGAAGTGAAGATAGCAGATGAAAATACAGTGCGTTTGACACAGTCTTTGTCTTATGGAGCTAAGAAACCAATTGAATCTGTGGCCTGGTCACAGAAGAGTACATATGCAAGGTTAAATTATAAATTCTAAAAACCTTTCTTAATGAGGTATATTACAGCCTGTACATATTAATGTGATGTATATGTGTACACTGACATAAACCTTTTGAAACTGTAGACCTTTTCAGGATGCTATTAGTATAATTTAGGAGAATCAACACAATTATTTTGTATTAGATAATGGAAATTGGCATGATAAATAAATGTTAGAAAGCTCTTGGGGATATGAAACTATTATTAAATTAAAACTTCAGCTAAAATTATAAGGTCTGGTGATTACATTTTCATTAGTGGTATATTCTGCAGTGTCACATAATAGCTTTGTTGATTGTGCATAATTTACAATGCTTTCAAAATACAACGCAATTACATGTTTCTTTAATATTGTTGTGCTGGTAAAAAAAATTACGGATGGGGCTGGTTGAAGCATTTTAAAGCTAGCCGGAAAAACTGCAACTCTCATTTAGAGTAAGCGTATGAGGTGTATTCCACATGAAACCTAAAATTTTCATTAATATAAGTAGCTACCCAAAGCAAAAATACTACAGAAAATGTTAAAGCAGATAATACTAGTATTTCTTAGGAAAAAAACCCCAAAACCCAAAAAACACCACCTTGGTAAATTACTGTTAAGCAGGGTAAGACTTTGGAGAAGCAGGGTATTAAGAGAAGAAGATAGAGAACAACAAAGAATAAAAAAAAAAGGCATGGCAGCATAATTGTGAAAAACAAAGATGAGAGAGGGATTTTTCATTTAAATAATAGAACATAAGAAAAAAGTCACTTGCAACTATGAGTATGAGTCTCTTGTTTTTTGAACCTGGTGTATTTAGTGGATTACACTTATATTTTCTTGTAGAGAATCTACAGTTTTGCAAATAAATAATATTTTACTTCATCACAAATTAAAAAAAAAGATAAATCACACTCTAAGGTGAACTATAACAGACAAATGCTGCATTTCTTTTTTTTTTTTTTTTTAATAAAAGTGAGTTGTTGAAGATTAATGAAAAAAACAACATGGCATCACCAACAAATGGTATCATGCATAAAACACATCCACTAGTTTTATTCTTTTAAAATTATTGCCACACAGATATTTTTATTAAATATATTTTGTAAACTATATAGCTGGTGAATCACTAAGACCAATGTGTTGACTTTGTTACATATTGTTAATATTTATTGAATATTATTTATAAATTCCCATTATTAAATATTGATAAATAATTTTTCTTTCTAAGCACCTCATTCATCCCAGAGTACATAATGAAAGTCACTATTGTCAGCCTCAAGCCATGCGTCTGTTCTAATTTTTATTTTTCTTTGAATCTTTTGCTTCACCTACATCTGTTTTTGTGATAAACATCTATATTTATTGAAGAAAACAGGGAGAAATATACAAGGCTTAACAGTTGTGGTTCAGACACTGTTATTATTGTATGTCTTTATTTGTTATTTGGTCCAGCTAAGTGACAGGCTGTGACTGTGTCCTCCAGAGTAGTTGTTACTTTCAAACGATAAAGAAACCTGACTAGGATACAATGGAAGACAATGTCTGGGCACAGAGTTGGTCTGTGGCTCCGTGAGACCAAGGTGCTGGGAACTGTGGGGTCTTGCACTGTGGCCATCAGGACAGGGCCCATCCAACTGCCCTGGGCAGGAGCAGGGCTGCTGGGGGCACCAGGGCACCCAGCCCAGGCACCAGGCACCTCCTTGGGGATGGGCATGGGCCAAGGTCAGACCAGGGCGGTGTCCTGTGGGTGACGGTGAGCAACAGGCCTGGTGAGGGGAAGCAGGGTCAGATCCCCTGCCAAGAGGACAGCACCCAGTGAACCCAGGGGCACTGGTCAGATGAAAACTGCAGTGTGCTGTGGCCAGGGCACCACCTGGGAGGTGGGGAAAGTGCTTGGGTGGAGAGGAATTGCATAGCACATGTCTTAGTGTGGCATCCAAAGTGCAACCAGACCTTAAGGGCAACCTATCAGAATAAACACTTTTATTCTGATATGTACTTTTGGCATATGGAATGTGCAATATGTACTTTTCTTTAATTAAACTTTGTATCAATACAGAAAACCAGGGTGATTGATTTTGCATACCTAATTTTGAAGAAAAGTGCTTTAGCAACTCAGTTGTGTGAATTACAGTTTTATAAATATAATTTACAGGCAACCTACTTGTACAATTAGTTGTGGTCTACCTTGATGCATTCTCTCCATGGTTAAATTTTTTGCTTCTTATGTAATGGCTAATTGGTTTTCCCACTGAAGGTTATTTTTTCTTTAATTTGTTAAAACATCCAGTCTGTTGACCATCCATCAAAGTGTACTTTCTCAGTTAGCCGGGCCACCTATGTCAGCATAGCTGATTATCTTTTAAGTAGCATTAGGTTGCAGTATCTTAATGGATACTGGAGGATGTGTTTCCACCTACAATTCAAAATAATCTTAATACATTCTTTGTCATGCATATTCTTAATTCTCAGAGCCCCCAGAAATTTGATTCATAGTAATATACACACGTGTGAATGTATGCACATATACTCAATGATCTTAAAGGTCTTTTCCAACCAAAATGATTCTATGATTCTATATGTTTGTATATACTTATGTATGTATTGTACATTCTTAATCATTTGCTACTAGCGTGTCTCTAATTATAGATCTGTTACTGCTATGTCTTTTTAATTTGATTCCTTTTCAAGTTACAAGGAGAGTTCAGATGCATCTGTGGAATAAGAAAACAGGTTCTGATATCAGTGTACTGAAAAACAAAAGCAACAAAAAACCTAGCTTAATATTAAGGTTTCCTATACTGGTATTTGCATGGATTACAACATTCATTTATTTGAATACAAAGACCAATGGCCATGTTTTTATTTACCAAAACCATCCAAATAAGGGGGTTAATTAGAGAAAAATATACTGCAATAAGCTTACCCAAAATCCAGTAGCTTGTAACAACCAAAGAAAACAAACAAATCTGATCTTCTGAATTAAGTTTTAAGCTTAATTATGTGCATATATGTACTCTCTATTGCTGTACATGACACCCAAGAGTGCATGCTGGAGTATGAAACATGTTGTCATCATCCCGGCTATCCCATTATCTCTTTGGCCAGGAAGTGATACGTTAATCATGGAAGTTCTAGGAAATTTTTGAAATTGTATTCTTTAAATGTTGTCCAATTATTGATGATCAGACTGCCTTAACACTTCATGAAGTATGTATCATACTTCGATTTTGTTGTCACTAATGTATTTACTAGTCTATACATTGTTTTTTATATCTGTGCTAACCCCAACAGCTTGAGCTTTTAGTCTTGAAGAAGAAAAGAAATGAACATCCAGTTTTTCTAAAGGTTACTGGTTTGTAGGTGGTCAACTCAGAAGTTACTTGATGCCTGTGTTTAGACTGCTGAAGAAAGCCCAGGTGTCAGGTTATTGAACTTATCTTAATAGGTGTTCAAAAGCTGTGCAAAGTTGAACATCAAAACAGAAGGCTTCATGAACACAGGTCACTTTTCAAAAACTCAGCTGAAAGTATAGACTGAGAAAACAACTTTAACAAAGTGCTTAAACTGATGGACCTTCCTACAAACTTGTAGTATCCAAATATCCCTGAACTGTGAAAACCTCAAAGATCTATTATGAAATACAAACCCATTTATGTTTTAATTTAACAAGATTGTAGCATGTTCAAATAAAAAAAATAAATCTCTTTCTTCACATATGGAAAAGAGATCAAAATGCTTTTACACTAAAAAACTACAAACAACAACAGTGATACCTCTGTCATACACTAGTACAAAAGAGTACAATGAATTTTCTTCCTGTTTTCTGTTCAATGTGGGTTTTGTGAGAAAATAGTTCCAGCAAAGACTTTACAAAGCATAAAACAAAAGTATAACTATAGCAGTATTTTGTCAATATTTATTGTGTCTTTCAAATTTTGAATACAATAAACTGTTCTTATATGCATTTGACTCTTATATAGAGTCCAATTAATATGCTTTATATATGATTTTTAACTTAATTTTAAAAAGTTAAATCGAAAAATAACACAAATAGGTTTTTTTAAATTTCAAATATATTTCTGATATTTTTTAAGCCATATCTTTTACTATCTTCTATTTCTGTAGTGTAGTGAATTTCAAGAATTCACTGCATACTACCTGAAGATCTAGTTTTCTATTGTAAAAAACTGGAAAGTTTTAGCAATTTTGCTCAGGTTAATCTTCCTACAATCTTATGTTATTCTCTGTTTTTAAAGATAATCTTGCCTTTTAATGTTTTTAATGGATTATGAAATTTCCTGTGACATGCTTTATACAATATTACAGTTTTAAAATAAATATACCAGATAATGTTACTCATTAAATGAACAAGCATTTTAACAGTAAATTTGATAAAGAACCATCACTTTTAGGAAAAAAAAAATAAGATCTTTATTTACCCAGTAAACTCTGGATAAAGAAAGTATCCTTTCAGGAATCTTGACAGAAAAAAGGCATTAAGTACATAAAATGGGATTTTGGTATAATTTGACACACCCTATAAAAACTGTGATATAATAACCTCAGCAGCTCTTTTATTCTGGAAAGACCTAGAGTGAGTTGTTGGCTTTTTACTGAGAAGTTACATATTCCCTTAAAACTCAGTCCAAGAGTTTCCTATCACCCAAGCAAAGATGTGACTGATGACTCCTGGAATTCACTGAAACTGAGAAACTAAGCTGAGTAAGAACTATAGTGGTATTTACACTTTGCTTGTAGTTTATGTCCTTGTTTATCTGGATTATCTGGACTAGGCATTTCATTAGAGTCCTAGCTCAGCTAGAACATATAAATTGAAGTCTAGTTTACTTGGAAAAAATAAGTAAAAGGTAGAGGAAACATTTTTTCATTTCATGTGAGATGGGGGTAAATCTTGGACTCCCACAGTACCCAAACACAAAAAACTCCCTGACTTCTGAAACTGGGTACAACCTAGGGCTTCTGATAACCCCTGGACAAAAGCTGTGCTCTGAGCAGGCCTAACAAGATCCCATCAACAGCAAACTTGCCACAAAACTGTTTGACTTTTTTTATTATTATTAAAATATTATGTTCTGATAGTGCAAAAAATTCCAGATAGATTACTCTTCCCTATTGATAATGGTGATATGTGTCAGCCTCCACATCAGGCTTGCTATGCTTCCTGAGGTTGTCAGTAGTTCCACTTCAAATCAGAATTATTACATGCACTTGAAAAAGTCCTGGGATCTAAACCTGATCCACAGATGGCAACAGATGCTAATGATATTTGAACTAGAGTCAATGTATGGCTCCCAAAAGGGCTGTAACAGAACTCAGAAGGCCATTCTCATTTATGCGCTAAGTTTTGTTTAGTGTTGGGCTTTTTTTCCTGTGTAAACATACATCTGTAGGGAGAAAAGTATACAATGATGCTTTTTTAAGACCTTGCTAAGTAAGTTAATAAGTTTCTCATCACTCACAATCTCTTTTCTTTTAGTACTGCATCAATTTGAGATACTTATAATGGTTTGTTTGAATATTCAGCATTCTGAACATGGTACACAGATTTGCAAGGGCTTTGATGCAGTCTAAAGAGGTAGTGAAACATATACCTACGTAGCTGCATTTCAGATTTTCTCTAGTAAACACTTATTCACAGGAGCTTAATACAGGAATATTGAAACAGTGGTATTCCTCAGCCCCTACTTACCTCCAGGTTGATTAAGTATTTTCAGCTAGCACTCATAATAGAAAAATTCTACCAGATAACTTCATTGACATAATCAAAATAAATGGCTGTTGTGAAGCAATTTATCATGAAGGCTCAACCTTTTATTAACATCTAGAGCACCCCATGGAAGCAGAATAATCTCCCAACCATTTTCTTTTTAAAATAATGTTGTTCAATATCAAAGAAAAGAGAGTTTAAAAGCATGTTATTTCACTCCACAAATGAAAGCAGGAATAAACCTTTCTGACTGAGAGTATAACCAGAAGCTGAGGTCAGCTTCACAATCAGTTCTCACAACAATCACAGGAAATATACATTAAACTTTCAGTTTGGCTTTTGAGGGATTAAACTAAAATCTACTACTAAAACTACCTGTTTCCTCCATACCTATAAATTTATAAATGAACACAGACATTCAGCGCTTGTGATCTACATCTACAGAACAGGGATTAACAACTTCTGCTTCTTCTGCATCCAGCTTTCCTCATTTGGGGAGAAACACACAGCACATATTGGTGTTAGAAATTGTTCGTAGTAGGGCTTGGCTCCAGTTCTCCGGTCTTCAATTGGCTTACCTAAAAGCAAAGTTTGGGTAAGCAGAACCGTTTACATGTTTGCTTTATCTTACTGCTAAATCTTGAGGCATTGTTAAACATACTGAACTTCTAATTAGCAGATGGGAATGGATTTACTTCATTGCCCACAGCTCACAATAAGCCAGGGAGGACAGAGCTAGTTCTATGTTAATCGTATTATATTGCTTCATTAATGTTTTTATTTATATTAAATGTAGAATGCTTTTGCAATAAATACGGTTATTAAAAAAAGGAAATACCATAAAATAAGAACAGTTCAAGTTTACTATATCCAATTTGCTATTATTGTACTCTGAAGGACTGTGATTTTAATCTACATTAAAAAATATTATAAGCATTGTGTATAGACAAGAAAAAAAAACCCTATCTATCCAAGGTCCCAATTCACCAACTTGTCCCCTTCAGCAAAACATTTAAAAGCATTTGTTACCCCTTAATTTTAATAGGTTTAAAACATGCTTAAATGTAATGGACCTAAACGTGTAACAAATCAGTGGATTTAAAACAATTTTATGTGCTGCATCTATTCTTGCCAGACAGAATCCTGAGCCATTCCCATAACAACAGTAAGTGCCAAAATCACTTAAAGGGAGATGTCAGCTTTGTGAGCTCCTATCAGATATTCTAAATTTAAGGTAACAGGTACACTTTTTGTTCTCGCTTCTTGCAACGAAATAAAGCTTTTTGGAGTGACCCAAATGAATGAAGTTAGACCAAATGAATCTATATTGTATTAGCCTGAATGGAATTTTTGGTCTGGCTGAAGAAATTGAACTTCTCTGTAATGTGCACAAGACTAAATGACCAAAATAGTCTCTTTTAAAACTACTGGTGTTTCAGTTGAAATTCAACATTAAAGGTCTAATTTTAATTATTTTTTGCTTTGATAGAAATTGAAGTATTTTCTTTCATAAAAGTATAGGATTCAAAGGACAGTTATGTCTCTGGTCTGGCTTCCTGTTTAACTAAGGTTTCAAAAACCAATTTTTAAGTTTTAGGTGGGTTAGGGTTTTTTTGGTTTGGGGTTTGTTTTTTGTTTTGTTTTGTTTTGTCATTTTTTTTCCCAATCAACATGCTAACTATAAGCAAGGGAGAGAGGGGTACTAAAATTTCTTTTGTACCAAGTATAATTTGCTGGAATAGAAAATTCAAATGCTGCTCTTTGCTAGACTCATCCTGAGACTGCCGTCTATTTGTAGCACTCTGTAATATTGCACACTGAACAGAACTCAGTAATAATTAGAAAAAAAATAGACAGTGTGAAACCTGGCACTGAGGAACTGGTGGTGCAGTACAGAGGAATAGATTGAATAGAAGTGTGACCAAAGAGACAGACTGAAGGCAGGCAGATTTTAAGTTATATCAATGGGTCTTACTACTTGTCTAAATCCTAGTAACAGTGGCAAATCCTTTTTTTGTTTTATCACTCGGATTGTATTAGCAGAAAGGTAATTTCCAAATTTTCATATAATCTTGAAACAAACTGTTCAAACAGATTTTCTAATACATTTTTTGTCTCCCTCAATGTTCATAGGATAGAAGGCTCCAGTTCTAGCTAACACATTTGTCCACAGCCATTCATTTATCTTCCTGTAGTGACGTTTTGTCCTCTACTGTCTTGATTTGTTGATTATGTTGGCCCAAAGTCAAAGCTAAGACAGTGTTTTCACAGAAAAATCCTTAAAGAAGCCTTTCTAAAAGTATGCTTAAAATTCTGAAATCTAGAGCAAGCTTTGAGTTCATGAAGTTTTTACAATTTGCAATTTCTTTGAATTCCAATGTATCTATAAAAGTTGTTCGATGTTGGTAATGCAATCTGAAGATAAGGTGAGACTTTATCTAAAGAAAGGTATTCTTAGTCTCAGAGGGGGATTGTAGTCAACTAGCTTAGTATTAGATCAGACATATGCATATATGTGGTTAATAGGTCAGTATGTTCTTTAACTATACATTTAGACAAAATATGTAAATATCTATAATGAAAAACAAGATCTAATTTGAAAAACAGGATGTTAGTTAATCCTTGCAAATAGTTAACAAGACATGACCTTCAGAGAAGGAATAGACACCATAAATACCTCAAGCTAGGAAATAACAAGATAAGCTCAAGGAAAACCAAATGGTTGAGTTCAAACAGAAAATTACTTGAGCTATGTGTGGGCTATCCCAATTAGCATATTAAAAGAACCACCTTGGAGCAAAGACAGACCCTTACTAACGAAGTCCCCTCCCCACAGAACATGGCTGGTGGGAAAAAAGAATACTGTACCTTTAAATGGAGACAAGGCTCATAAGAATGAATGAGAAGTGTGACTAAATGTAATTGTAAACAATTGTTCAAAGTGTATAAAATGGTTTACTATGTGTTAAGATGCTAGCTTTGTGGATTTGTCGCCTAGCACCCGTCTCTGTGCAGACATGAATAAATAGATATCTCAGGTCTCTGTTGCACATTGGGTAAAGAACTCTGTGAGGCAACACTGCAAATTGTTGGTATGGAATGAAGCAGGAGATATAAAATATATTGGTGTGTTTTTTTCAAACCCAATTATTGCACAGTAATCTATATACTTTTTTTAAGTTTTCATGATTAGTAGGAAGACCACAAAAATAGTTTAAAACATGTCTCAGCTACAAGAATGTTATCTAACTAAAGAGCATACGATCATCATAAGCAATTCAGGGCATAAGCAATCCAAGGGGTTCCTGGAGTGCATTGATAACTTCCTTTTCCAAGTGACTGGGAAGCCAATGAAAAAGAAATGCTATGCTGGACCTCATACCAACAAGGAGGGGCTTGTTGAAAATGATCAAAGATCAAAGGCAACCCTTGGCTGCAATGCCCATGAGATGATGCAGTTCAGGATCCTGAGGGCAGGGAAGAAGGTGAAAAGCAGGTTTACCATGCTGGAATTCAGGAAAGCAGACTTTACCCTGTTCAAAGATCTGCTCAGAGGACTTCCATGGAGGGAAGAAGGGCTCAAAAAACCTGATTAATATTCAAAGATCATGTCCTCCAAACTCAGTAGCAGTCCAACCTGATGAATAGGAATTCAGGAAAAAATGCCAGGACACGTGAGCTGATGAAGAAACTTAAACACAAAACAGGAAACTTACAGAGGGTGTAAGCAAGGAGAGGTAATCTGGAATGAACACAGAAACATTGTCCAAGCATCCAGGGATTAAGTTAGGAAAGCCAAAGCCCAATGGGAATTTAATCTGCCAAAGGATGTCAAGGCAACAAGAAGGGCTTCTGTAAGTGCATAGGAGGCAAAAGGAAAATGTGGGGCCATTGCTCAGTGAGGTGGGGGACCTGGTTGCACAGGACATGGAAAAGGCTGAGGTACTAGATGCCTTCTTCGCCTCAGTCTTTACTAGCAAGACTGGCCTTCAGAGGTCCCAGGTCCCAAAGACCAGGGGGAAAGGCTGGAACAAGGTAAAATGTATACTTGGTGGAAGAAGATCCGGTCAGGGAATACTTAAAGCAAACTGAACTGGACATACGTAAGTCCATGGGCCCTGATAGGATGCACCCACGAGTGCTGAGAGAGCTGGCAGATGTCTTTACAAGACCACTATAGATAATCTTTGATCTATTGTGGCAACTGTGAGGGCTGACTGGAGACTAGTGGAAAGTAAATGTCACCCCATCTTCAAGAACAAGAGGAAGACTCAGGCAACTACAGGGTGGTGTCACTTCAATCCCTGGGAAACTGATGTAACAGCTGTACCAGGAAACAATTTCCTGACACATGATGAACAAGAAAATCATCAAGAGTAGTCAGCATGGCTTCACCAATGGGAATCATGCTTGACTAACTTGATGAACTGCTATGATGAAATGACTGGCCTGGTTGGACCAGATGGCCTCCAGAGGTCCCTTCCAACCTCAACCATTCTGACATCTTGGGATTATAAACAAGCAACACAAACTTATAACAAAATGTCCTGGTTTTGGCTAGGATAGAGTTTTGTTGCTTTTTTTTTTTCAATAGCTGGTACAGTGCTTGTTTTGGATTTAGTATGAGAATAATGTTGCTATCACTCTGATGTTTTTAGTTGTTGATGTGTAATGTTGTGGTGGGTTGACCTTGGCTGGATGCCATGTGCCCACCAAGCTACTCTCTCTCTCCCCTTCTCAGCAGAACAGTGTGGGTGAAAATAAGTTGGGGAAAAAAACCCTGGTGGGCCAAGGTAAAGGCAGTTTAATGAAGCAATAGCAAAAGTCACACACACAGATGCAAAGGAAACCCAAAAGTTGTTATTCTCTACTTCACATCAGCAGGTGATTTTTAGCCACTTCCTGGGAAGCGGGGCTTCAGTACATATAGCAGTTCCTCCAAAAGACAAACGTAAATAATGAATGCCCCCACCTTCTTCCTCCTTTCTCTTAGCTTTTATATATGAGCAGATGTCATATGATATTGAATATCCCATTGGTCAGTTGGGTCAGTTGTCCCGGCTGTGTCCCCTCCCAAGACCTTGCCCACCCCTAGCCTGCTGGTGAGGCAGGGGTGTGGGGGGAGGTTGGAGAGACAGCCTTGGTGCTGTGTGAGCACGGCTCAGCAGTAGTCAAACACTGGTGCATTATCACCACCTTTCCAGCTACCAATACAAGCACAGCACTGTGAGGGCTGCTATGGGGCTCAGCCAGACCCAATACAAATGTTTATATTAAATCAAGGACTTTTCAGTTTCTTAAGCCCTGCCAATGAGAGGGCTGGAGGGGCACAAGAAGCTGGGAGGGGACACAGCCGGGTCAACTGACCCAAACTAGCCAAATGGATATTCCATGACATAGAACATCATATATAAACTGGGTGTGGTTGGCCAGGTTGGGTCAGTCACTGCTGGGGACTGGCTGGGCATCAGTCAGCGGGTGGTGAGCGGTGGTACTGTGTGACACTTGTTCTTTATTTCCTCCCTTCCCTTTGGATTTTATTCCTCTTCCACTTCTCCCTCCTTTTCATTACATTTTTTATTGTTGTTGTTATTATTATTATTTTATTTTGTTTTAATTATTGAATAGTTCTTATCTCAACCCACAAGTTTCATCTTTTCCCTGATTTTCTTTCCCATCCCGCTGACGGGTGCAGGGGAGTGAGCAAGCAGCTGCATGGTACTTCATTGCCAGATGGGGGTAAACCACAACACAAAACAAGTAGCTTTGACAACCCAAGATCTCAGTATTCAAATACAGGATAGCTTTAAGCTTCTTCTCCCTCACTTGATTAGGGGAATAATATAACATTTTTATTGTAATAATATTTTCTAAACTTGTATGCTTTCCAGAACTGGCAACCTAAATCTGATATTCAAAAAAACAGTGAAATCCAGATTCCAGCAGCATATATCCAGATTCTCTATTCTGTGCATTTAAAGACTTAAGTCCCTCAGAAAGCCACAAAGCTCCCTATTTTTAGAAGAGAACTCCCTGAAAGTAATTTCCGTATTGCAAGAACAAATTACAGGGTGACTATGGCAAACCATACCTGAAATTTCAGTCTCCCAGGAGACCGGTGTGTCCGGTAACCTGACAGCAAATTAATGTGAAACACACCACATTTCCTGATCCTGTGGGCTATTAGGGGAAAGGCTGCATAAACAGTAGGACTAAGGCTTATTTTTTAGGGCATGCAGCAGGAATGAAAGCATCCTGCATTTTGGTTTTCTCAAAACTACTCCATGAAAGACTATTTTATAAACAGTTATAGAAGATCAACAACTATGTTTACAAATAGTCATGGGAACCATGACTATGGAAATATAATCTAGGTGTTCATTATGTTATTTCATACATTATCCAGGTAAGGCTTTTCAGAAAAGTAGACTTTGCTTTGCCTTGTATTTACTAAGCCCCTCAAAGGAGGTTATCCAGAGCTCTGTGAAAGGCATTCTGGTTAGGGATGTCCCAAGAAGATACTGAACCAGAATGCAGATAAACATCTCTAGGGGTTTTTTAAGTTTAACAGGCAGGTACATAATTCTTTGCAGCTGGGAGCAGCTGAATAAGTTTGGTACAACTGAGAGTGGAGCAGGGCAATTGAGACTGATTTCTGTGATTCTAGTTAATTACAGTTGTAGATTTAAATGTCTGAAGTCTACTTAAATGTATTTTCAAATTTTGTCAGGTCTTGAGAGGTTTTTTTGGTGTGTTTTGGTTGTTGGGGAGCAGAGGGATCCATTGGTTGTCAGGCTTGAGTGAGGACATTGTATTTAAATATTTAAGAAATCTAGCTACAGCAGTTTAAACAAAGGCTTTATAGGGGAAGTTATTTAAACAAGTATTCATGCATATGGGAAAGTGCAATCTATTAATGACTATGCAAGTCAACTTGCATAGCGGGCAACTGGAATACAAGGAAAGGTGTAAGTTTCAAGTATTTAAATGTGGATTTTTTATACCAAGCTAACAATAAACGTGTCTCTTACCAGAAGCTGCTATTTATATAAATTTTGTTTATAGAGAACAGAAATTTTAAACTCTTGTGTAATAGTGGACTTTACTGGATAGTTGCCATTAGGCCTTTAGTTAACTGGTACCTTGATTGTTATTATGTAAAATAAGAAATACCTGTTCAGAAGACACAAACAGATTTTACTAGCACAGCACTGGAAGTTCAACATTTTTAACAGAAAGAAGGTTTCAGGAAGTACAAGCATAATTTACAGTTTCTCGTTAAAGTTCTGGATCATTGTTTTCAGTTAAAGTGCCTTAGAAATTTACAGGAACCTGTTCTACAGAAAGAAGACTACAAGTTCCTTGGTATTATTCTGTAAACTAACACGAAATATGGGAAACAGCTTGGTCAGTTTGATGTTTGGGCTAGCCACTGCATGAAATTGACTTATTTAAGTATTTCAAAGATACTTAAGATATATACTCTCAACATGATTGTTAGAGGCTAGCTTTCTATGTTAATGCCTGCTCATGTTCAATGTAATCAAGACATTAAAAATTTCACTAGGGGTTTGTTTTTCTGTGCTTATGCTATCAGATACTTCTTGGCCAAAAGTGATAAGTTTACTAAATAGTGAAACCATTGTAAAAGTGCATATGCAACATTTATTTCATCTATGTAGCACAATTCATGGAGACTGATAGGTAGATTTAATGTTAAACAACTGATTATTAAAGAAACAAAATGAACTGAACGAAATATATTCCATGTTGAAGTAAATATCTAGTCACATCTTTGGATATATGGAGTTCAAGGAAGATATATGTATATATATGTGTGTGTGTATCTGTGTACCATTCAAGCCAAAGGAAGTTTTGCAGTTTTCTTTCTGGGAATTTGGTTGGCATTTTATTAGTTAGGATTGTCATTAACCAATTAATCATCCACATTTCATCAGATATTAAATTCTTGTTTGAAAAGCTTAAAGTATATGAATACTTTCAGTTCAGTATTTGTCTTAAAATCTAATCAGACTTTGGTCATACTTATATAGGCAGGAAGAATAATGTTTGTGGCACTTTCTGTTGATATTAACAACTGCATTTGTAGCTGTTCAAGCAACATAGGTTTCAAAAAGTATGGTGTATAAATGGATTTTTATTCATCTTTATCTGTTTTCTACAGCAGGCTGATATCATCCCATCATCTAATCATTTTCTTCAAAGAAAACACGCTTCTCTGCTGAAATACATAGAAGTTTAGTTTAGCTACAAAAAACCTAACAGTTTATTTTCTTCAACTTTTAAGAAGTCACAGAGCTTTTTTCACATATTTTTGGTTTTATAATATGTTTATTTTTCTTGTAGCTCAGTTCTAATGCATCAACTATTTGTATTAATGAGGAATAAAAAATAAATTTTAGAACCCAGTTACAACTGGCACCTGACTGTCTTTGTTACTATAAGTCAAGATAACTAAAACCCTTAGAAGAAAAGCAGAAATTCTTATCACAAGTTGTTTATACTCAGGAAAGGAACAAAAAGAATTCTTCACCCAGTGTGCAAGATGATACTTATTCCCTTCAATGCAATCCAAAAAGGAAAAAAAAAAAAAAAAAAAGAAAAATTGTGATCTGGATTGTGTAGCTTGTTTTGCTTCTCTGATTCTACTGAAGTAAGCTTGGTAACCAAGACTATGGAAATCTTTAGTTCTCAACAGGAGAGCAATTACTTTGCATGCAGAACATCACAGCACAAAAACATATCTCATGGTGCCTAAACAGTTTATCTTGTATTGATAATCATTATTAAGATGTAGTCTTACTAAACTTTCTTTAACATACTTTTGGTTTAGTCTAGTTTACAAGATAATGATCTCTCATTTGTTAACTTGAATCTGGTCATCTTAAAGATGATGATGATTATTATTATTATTAATTTTTTAAGAAATTAAAGGTTTTTGTACTGGTAAATTTATTCCTTCAGCAGTTACTTATTTTACTTACAGATTCATCTGAGTTTGCAAAATTTAGACTTAACTTAGCATTTTTCATTTAAAAGAGGTTAGTTTAGGGGAATATCAATGCAATAAAATTTAGCGGGCAACTGGGATACATTGAAAGTAAATTACGTTTTTTCTCTCAGGCTTGTTTTCTCCCCATGATATACCTCATGGTGTTACAGTTCTTAACAACAACAACAACAACAAAGGAAAGAACCTGCAGGTTTCCAGGACTCCTGGGAGAAATCAGGACTCATCCCATGGTAAGACATAGCAGAGTTTCACTGACTTCTGTGGGTTTAGGATGGACATCCTCCCCACTCACCCCTAAATTAGGACATGCAATTTTTCAACAAATATCAACAAAGTACAATGTACAACAATGTACAACCTAGGTCTCACAGTTACAATGACTGACCTCAAAATAAAATACCAGTAGCAAACTGTTTCTCAATATTGTACAAAGAACAAGTAAAATGTATATTTTCACTTACTATTGACAAATTTCATAATATCATAGAGATAATTTGCAAAGTATATAGGTGAATATTTCAGATAAATACTTTTAATCATCCCTACATTTATTTAGCAGCCTTGTGGGTTTTGGTCACATCTGTGTGTTGAAGGCAACAGAAAGCAACTCCATGTCTATGAAGTTTAGATCCCAATCTACAAATTTTACAGGACAAATTTAAGCACATGAATAAGTTTAGAGTGATTGATCCATGTGCTTTGATGATCTGAAGTCTTAAAAATGTATTCATCTAAATTATTCTTTGCTCAAGAGATATACTCTCACTATTTCCTTTTTTTTTTTTCTTTTTTTTTTTTTTTAAATCAGGCTTTTCAATGCTTTTGAGTTAAAGTAAACTATTTAAAAGAATTGTGCATTTGGCCCTTACACAAGAACTGGTATTACCATATATCACTATTTGCTAGTACTATCGGTGCTCTCAGTAATTTCATTGGGTATTGGTTCATGAAATAATGGTCAACTAGTCTTCCACATACAGTGCAGCTAAAGGAGAATCACCCTACCTCATACTTTTGTAGCTCAGTTTTTCATACACTTCACTAATTTTAAAGAGACAACAGAGAACAATTTTGTTATTTTAAATACCAGCACATTTTTGCAAAAGTTGATAAATACCAGAAGTAATTGTATTGCTGACACTGGTCTTTTCTGTTATCATTTTCCAGCTGCATTTCCTTCAGTAATTTTGCTAAGCAATCTTTTAAAATGCACTTCAAGCAAACATTTCATGCTTAGCTTGCTAAAAGAAGAATGAAAGTATAATAACATATTCCTGCAATATCAGAAAGGTATGGCTTTATCATTATTTTTTGCAAAGGGAGGAAATGAAAGAAGGAAAGAAATAAAATATTACTTGCCATAATGCATAAAAATTATATATCTTTTAAAATAATTCTTCTGCCTAGGAATCCATGTTTATAAGAAACTCCTGAAGGACCTCTAAGGATGGAATGTTATGCTAGGTTCCTGTAATTTCTGAGGAAATTGCTAAATTCTGAGAAAGTATATAGATGGGGTGGGAGTGGGGAAGCACATCCGTAAAGGTAGGATTGTTGAAATAAAAATTCAAGGTTTCAAGAGGAAAAACACTGAAGTGAAATTGTATAGAAATCTAATGGAGGACGGAATAATTTCATTACAACAACAGAACAGCATCAGAGATCATCTCCATTTCAAGGAGAAACAGATACTGACTTTTTATCACCTGAGCTATGACTGCCTAGCAGACAAAGATTCATGGGGTACCTTACTGGAAATGGTGGACATACTGATGCTTAGTATAGTAAATAGTTAATCTCAGTTGTCTCTGTGTGTGTGTCAGCCTATAAAGAATTACCTTGTACTTTGAAGTTCTGTTTATTCTGCCTGCTGAGTGTCTTTGTGAATGGTAAAAGTTTCCTTAACAGTGACACACAGGAGAGTTATGCTGTGATAACTGAAGAAGGCAGATGTAGTGCTGAGAAAGGAAGAGGGCAAGAGATTTCTGGAGAGAGGCTTGCTGGGTCCCTCTGGTAAGAACAAGGAGGTGGAGGCACTGATTATATTACTTTCGTGTTCCCAGCAGGTGTCTATGTATTTTCACACACCCAAACTCCTCTTTGAGCAGTTGCAATCAGAGCAAGCTCTGTGACTGAATCCCTAGCAAAAGAGATAATTGTTTTGTTGAATTCAATAAACTCTTTTCATTGAAAACTACATATTTTGCCTAGAATTAGTGTTATCTACATATAGAGATATATTTATAGTATCCTAGACTAAGTGTTTGCAGGATCACAATCTCTGTTAGCAATTAATAATGAAATTTTGTGAAAATAGTTATTTAATCGACTTTCTGCAAGGACTAAGCATTTTTTTTGTTGCTGTTGTAAGAATTTATATGTATACCACACTAAGGATTCATCGTTGGCTTGATGGAGTAGTTTCATTGCTAGATTCAGAATGAAATGTTGAAAGATAAGAGGCAACGCCTTTTAACATTGCCTAGGGTTTACCTCTCAAGTTGAGGAAGGAAAAGATTGCTATCACAAAAGAGAACAGCTTGTGTAAAGGAACATCTGTGAGACGAAATCAGGGAAACAGAAAAGGAATAGCTCTTTGAGGAATCTGTACACAGTCTGGCTTATTAAAAAAAGATCACTGAAGATGGAAACTGAAGTAATTATTTTCCTTTCTTTTTGTATTAGCATACTGGAATCCTACTCCTCTTTGAGAACAAAATAGGTTTTTAATGCTTCCATTACAAAATCAGAGAATTATAGCTGCCAACAGTTTGAAAGAAGTGTTGATGAAATATCACATGATATAAGAAAGTTCATATTATCTTTGATAAAATGTGTTTTTATATTAATGGTTCTAATTATTATTTTCTTTTATCTTTTTGTGATATGCATACTAACAGAGCTATTTCTACTCAATGAAGTTACATGAAGTGTAGTAAATTTTCATTCAATTATGGTTTTGCTTCACATATTATTTCTGTAATATCATTACTTTTATATGATGATGTGATCGCTGTTGACTTGGACTTACATTCCTATTTCCAGTGAACAGAATAATCAGTTAAGGGACAAAAAAATCCCTTTACATTACTATGAATGACCTTTCAAACCAACCACAGTGGGAAGAATAAGAACCATTTTGCTTAATTCACTAATGGTCATAGTAAGAGTCCCAAATGTGGTGGAATTAAGGTTATTTTTAATATTAAAAGATACATAGATATCTTTCATTTATAATACAACGTAGACTAAGGAAAGAACCCAACTGAGCTAAAGGACTTTTTTTTTTTTTTTTTTTTTTTTTGATGTTCTGAGAACTGTTCTGGTGTTAGTCAGAAAGTATCTTTTTTTCCCTGAACCCGTTATCAACATACAAATTTAATACTTCATCTGCTCAAGAACTTTCCATCCTAGAGTATAAAATGTTTATTACCTTTAGGAAATAAACTTCATAGTATTTTTTGGTTAAGTACCTAGGTATCTATGTGCTCAGATATTAGGTATTAATTTCATATATGTATGAGCTTACAATTCAGGAAAAAAGTAGAAGGTTCTTGGAGCTATTTAACTGGATTTTGTATCTCTTAATTGAAACAGAGAACCTGTGGAAATCTCAGAATTTCATGTCAAAAATGTCAGTATATTTTGTTGTCTTTACATGAATAAGTCTGAAATGTCTTTTAAACATTTTCATGGTGAGAAGAGAATTATAGCAACAATTAAAATTGCAATAGTGGAACAGTTCTTTCATCTACTTATGCTGCATGCTTGTAAGTTCTCATTTCAGGGGATATATCACCTTCTGTTTAACATTTAAAGAAGATAGGATACATTTAAAAATCAAGTTTAAGTTTATTTTGTAAATAAACTAAAATATCAAAAATACATTCATGGAAAATCTGTGAATAAACTTCAGTCATCAGTAATATCACTATCTATGCAGTACCTATGTAGTAATAGATACCCCACTTTTTCAACGGAAGCATATGTAATTCTTTCCCTGACAGGTTATATTATCAATTACATAAATCTAGACTCTTGCATTTTAATGTCTAATGGATGCACATTTGTATGTCAAAAATCATAAACCTTAGCTTCTTTACAAAGGACCTTTACTGATCATTAACCATTATTTGTCTGCCATGGTCTCAGATTGTTTTTATTTTAATCTTTCTATATAATTCTGAAGAAAGATGTTGAAATACATTCTAAACACCAGCAATAGAAAATATGCTGCAAACATTATTCGTGTGCAGATATACTGAACTGCCACTCAATGTCCTGAAGAAGACCTCAGTTGTATTCATAAACATATAACTCCTTCAGAACAAAACTAATAGTAATAATAATAATAATAATTTTTAAAAACCCTGATTGATGGAGTGATTAGCTCAACAGCTACAGGTTTTATCTACTAGTAGTCAGTTCTGCTACTACTATGGACTCATGTCACAGATCTGAACATTTCTCTTCTGCTGGCAGAAATCACTACTTTATGAAAAACTGTGACTAGGAGTGAGAGTTTCTCTCTTGCAGCTATAGTGTTCCACTAGACAAACAGTTACTGTTTGAGGATGATTGCATTTTTCAGTGCACAGTATAATAACGCATTAAAGACCATACCCAAAGATTAATAAGATGCAAGGAGAGTATAAACAGCATACAAATATTAACCATATAGTTACCAATATGCCAAACTGTATAAAGAAGTATTGTCCAGAGTACTTTTGATATGATCCCACAGGGTATACAACCAAAGCCAAAAAGATCACAATGTGTTTCTTTAGATTCTTTCCCATGTACTTGCATTCATAATGAAATACTACACTTTGCTTTGTAGAAAAAGATCCTTGTTGTACAAACTGCTGGCTGTGTTCCTTCTTTCAGGGGGAGTTTGTTAATAGATTAGATGGTGTACTTATAAACAAATTTCAGCAAATATTGTAAGCAATATTTGGTGACAGTTGTGTTTTCACTCTGTTCAAAATGTACAGGCATTTTGTAGAGATGAAAGACTGGATTAAATGGCTACAGTAAACTAAAGTAAACTGATACCCTATTGTTCTGATTGTCAGTTTTCATGTAATGGTGAAGGAATAAAGATCAAGTGGAACTGAAAGTAAGTGACCGCAACCCAACCTATTCATTTTGTGTACATTTTACACTGATCTTAATCTTCATTAAGTGTTTTTATCAATACAGTACTGCATTGACTTCATTGTGCTGACTTACACTACAGATAAAGCAGTATTTTGCATGCAGTATTTTACTGTGATAATCAGCAGAATTTTATTAAGAACTCTTTTTAAAAATGCTACTTTTAAAATAATAGTTTAATATTACTTGGTATCAGAGGAGTCATTCAAATGCTAATAAAAAATCCACTTTCATTACTGTAAAGTGTTTCCTTTGTGGTTTCAATTAGAAATAAATAAAAAAAAAGAAAAATTAGAACTGAAAAGGATTGGTTTCATTAATCTTACTGATGATTTACTAAAAACATCATGATTTCTGACTTCAGTATTTCCATGGTGATCAAATTGAATTAATGTATCCTATGTAAAGAACAATGAAGGAAAGTATCATCTGTAGATAATATAAATGACTCATATTTATAGCCAGAAGTTGCCCTGAAGATATATTGATGAGGACTACAACAATCTGAAAGGATGAATATTCACTCCATTTCATAGGGCTGTTCAGCTACATATTCTGATAAAATCAGTATAAATTGACATCTTGAAGCAATTTGAGTTGTTAATCTTAAAACTGGACAAAAAAAGAAGAAACATTTCTAACTTTTTGGTAACATAAAATGGTACAGAAAAGTGGGCACAACAAAACTTTCTGTTTTCTAATAATCAGATAACTACATAATGAGTGAAATGTAGTTCTGAAAAAATGAGTTTAAAAGGTAATTAATTTTCTTATTTGCAAATTGGATGTAGCTCAGCATTTCACTAGGTATTCGAAACGTCTCATTGAATGAAGAAAAATAATATTTGACTTCCAGATTTTTCACAACCAAAGTGTGAAACTTTTCTGTATGGGAAATGTGGAATTTTCTTAGAGCTAACTTATTGGTTAGGTGGAGTGTTGTAGCTTATGACGTATCCAAACCTCAGCGCAGCACCTGAGGGACCATCAGCTCTCAGACTCCCATGGAGAGGAAGGCAAAATGGCAGGCACTTATATACTAGTAGCAGAGCCAGCCCCTTCATGGGTGGTTTTCTACTTAGTTCCTACGTTTCCGTCACAACACATGATCTTCCGCATCACTACATCCCTATGCTACTACAGTGGAGTTACAACTGTCCTCTGAAACAAAATGCTGATTTCTTTATCAGTTAAAATTTGAAGAGCCACTGTAACAGCTGTATATGGATTCCACCAAAGATGGCCACAGAATTTCAGTTTTCCTTCATCATTCATGTAATTCATAATGCACAATATAGAGAAAAGTTTAATCTTGATTTGAATAAATTTCAATACATTTTTAGTAAG
The DNA here is from genome assembly GCF_015220075.1 of Falco rusticolus. NCBI lineage: Eukaryota > Metazoa > Chordata > Aves > Falconiformes > Falconidae > Falco > Falco rusticolus. The sequence goes on along the minus strand of NC_051188.1, from coordinate 48,071,688 downwards.
GTGCTCCACTGGTAAATTCTTGTTGGTAAAATATTGCAGATTTCAACAGTCTGGGTTTGGTGAATTGAAATTTAGGTGCAAACTGGTTCATAAGTCACATGGAAAGAGGTTCTCACACTAAGTTTCAAACTTAGGTGCCTATAAGAGTGTGTTGTGAAACCGAGGCTAAAGTAGATATCTAAATCTTAAATCACAAATATAGTTGTTCATGTTAGCTAATTTCAGATTAAAAATTTAAACATGATTTACAGGGCCTCTGAACTATTAAAATTAATCTACAATGAATAAGGTAAGAAACTTCACACAGGAGAAATTCTTCAAGAAGATTAGTATATTTATTTATGCATATTTTAATCAATTAAGAATAACTCTGCCCTTTAGTTATAGTAGCTATTTAGGAATAACTCTGCCCTTTAGTTATAGTAGCTATTTATATTGTCTTATATAAAACTTTTTATTTTACAGATGGACATTTTGCTTGTTAATTATTTTTCACATTTAAAATGTTTTATGAGGAAACTCGTTTTTCCTATAAATAGCAGTTTCATTATTTTTACTGGAAATTTTCTTTTCTTGGTGATAGCAATCATGTAGCAATTAAGCTATAAGTAAGATTCAGAAAACAATAACTAAATTCTAATTTTCTTACTCATCTTTAATAATGGATTTGTCTTAATATGCATAATTATTTATCAGTCATCAATCAGTTTGATTCTTTGTATTTAAAGTGGTAATATTCTGAAAAGGCTCTAAATTTCAACATTCCTTTCCCTAAACATTTTCTTGAAAAGCAGTTTGCAAGGCAACTGAGAGATCTATGCATTTTACCAACAATTCTGTCTTGTTATGACCACCAAACTATGTTAAAGCTTTCATAATATGAATACACTTCAGTGTATCTTTCAGATTTAGTTCAAGGCAATGTAAAAGCTGGTTCAATGCTTGTTCATAGCTAGTCATTAGCATAAAACCCAGCAATCTTTATAAAAAGCAAACAACTGTGCTGGCAGCAAGTCAAAAGCTACCACTGTCACTAAAGTGGTAAAGCACTGAGCCAATTTAATTGTTAGGCAAAGGCAGTTCCTGGAAACTCTAAACCAGTTTGTAAAAGCAGTTTGAAAATGGTATTTCAGGAGACAGCAGCAACTACTGTCATATTTAAATATAAAATGTTTGAGTTTTGCTGAAGAAAGTCCTGGTAAATCAGCATCAAAGGCTCAAAGTGTCTCTGGAGACTCCAACATTTAATTCCTACTTTGACTGTTACCTTTTCCTGGGTTTGAGTTCAAAATTCAGAATATAATTAATCTCACCTAATGTTAAACATCTAACATTTGATCTAAACTATTTATTCAGGATCTCCCAAGAGTCAAGGGACAATTGTTTCCAGGGATGATTCATCATATTTCTCAGGATATACATCCCATACAATTCAGGATGAACCATTTTCTAGAAATGCCTGTTTCATTTCACTGGATATTAGGAAAGTCTATGTTTACGTTATATACGTATATATAAATAAGTTTATGTTACATGCCCAACTTCGAGATGATTAATTCCATTCATAGTAGCTGACTCCATATTCCATAATATAAAATAAATACTAAAATTGGTTTAAAAGTTGATTTTATTTGTTTGTAAAAAATATATTTAAGTTGTGGTTTTGGTTTTTTTTTTAATTTAAGAAAAGCACTGCTGAGCATCTTACATCCTTTTTTCCTCCTCAAGTAAATATATAACTAATGCAAAATTTCAAAGGGATTTGCTATATTAAAATATTAATTTTAAAAAAATGAAAAATGCTCAACCCATTAATCTCTATTCTTCTTGGACTTGTATGCTGCCAGCCAATTAATGAGTTTGGTAAAGAGTCCCTTTTCATTGTTGTGGATGCCATTGCAATGCAGAAAACTTAAAAGAGAAGCAGCTAGGCAGAGTCCTCTGTCTTTGACTCAAAGCAGATTTACACAAGTGTAACACCACACTTGATTTAATTTCCACTCAGGCCATGACTTCAAAAGGCTTATTCATGCTTGAAAGGTTTGAACTATCTGCTAGAGCCACCTGCACACAATCTTCTTATTTTTGAGAGAAATCCTTTTCATGCTGTCAGCACAACCAACTTCAGTTCAGGAGGGGTTTCAAAACATGTAATCATTGCATAAACAGTGGTTGACCTCCACAACGGTCAGTGCCTTTTAACAGTGGATATACTTACGAAAGCAGACGACTGGTAGAATTACTGCAGTGTTTCCAATTCTACATCCACTTTGCCTAAAGGGAGAGAATATGAAAGACCAGGCTGGCCCATTTTTAGTAGCAGTAAGTACAAACACAGCTACATTTGGATGCATTTTCTGAAGCAAAGTGACTGGTTTTGATGACTGCGGAAGTCCTCTCTGAAAAGCTTCTTACTACAAAAGTCTCTTAAAAATAGCACAGTGTGTGAGTTCCCAGTTATTTCTTCTCCTCTCACTATGCTATTATATATATAGTCATTACAAGTAACTTCAAAACTCTTCAAAAACAAATGTCACAATTTTGTAACTACACAAATAATCGTGTCTTGTCCATGATTCTGCCTGAAAAGAAAACAAAGATCACACTGTTTTGCCTTTCTGAGAGTACAGCTGTATATTGCTTATACCCTGCAACCACTACACAGAAAATAATATAGCTCTTGAAAAGTAAAGGAACTGTATAAATATATGTAGAATTAAAGGAAAATGATAATATATTTTAGTAAAAATTCTATCAATTAAGAGACAGAAATATATTGAATGTCAGGTAGTTTTTTTTCCTAGACAGATGTTGTGCATACTGTTGTGAACCTGGTTTTTATAGAGGGGACTGAAAGGTGAGGTCAGACTGAGAAAGCTGATTGAGCTAATGTTTTGGCTTACTTAGCACTGCGAATGCTCTCAGGCCTTATGGGTTGTGTGAACAGCAGCAAATTTAGCAGACAAAACATCTGGCCTCAGTACAGAATCTGAGCATACAGGCACTGTGATGTGCCTAAGCTGCTTGAGAGTAATGTGAAGTACCTACACAAAAGGGGTGGGGAGTTTCTCAAGGAAAAATAATGTGATTTAATTTAATCTTATTTATAATAAGCTCCCCAAGACCATTTTATTATACACACACATATATAAATATAAAATATATTTTATATATATTATTATATCCTATCTATACATATAGAATACAACTCTGGATGAAGACACAAACCTTATGCCATTATGATTTATCAGTAAGTTAGCTATGAAAATTACTTGCTCTGTTAGTAGAAAGAAGAAATAGTGAAATATGAATTCCCTATCTACAGAATTAGGACCAAATTGATCTCTGCAGTAGCTAAGCTGCTTTTCTTGAATATTTTCCAGAAATGAAATCACTTTTGCAGTAATACTTTTACAGATATTTCTTTGATAATTGTTTTTACTTCACTGCAGTTGCTTATGTTGCATATCTACGCTAATAATATGACTTTAGATAACAGTTAGTTGTAATATATCCCAGGAACCCCAGCACTAAACAGGGACAGGCTGGATGAATATAAGAATGTATAGTGATAGAATAAGCCACCAATCCATGAGTGACAAGCAACTGTTATAAATTATTTTGTCTAAGAATTTGTGCTTCCTCTTGAAAATGAAAAAAAAAAAAAAAAAGCTAGCTTAATTTCTACTGATGGTAGAAAACCTCAGGATTCTGAAAAGACTCACAAAGGGCAAATGCATTAAAGGTCACATAAAAAGGTTTTTGTAGATGGTGTCCTAGCAAGATTTGCACAGTACAGAAAATTTAAAATAGGAAAATCTTGACCTGCTTCATACGCTCTTACTTTATTAGCTATACCAGCACATTACTATTTATTCCATTTCACTATTTAATGGAAATTAAGCATTTATTCTAGTGACCTAGCTATCTTTCAGTGCCTTGGTGTTGACAATTTATGCACTCTTCCAAGGCAAAATAATAACTTGATGGTGTGTAACTTCTAATAATGCATATATTCATGTCTTCTGGCCAGGCTTAGTCCTCACAAAATCCTCTTGGAAGTGCTGCCACCCTTGTGATTAAGATGGAAGAAATGTGTTCCCTTCATGTGACTCAATGTGGAGAGGAAAGTAATCGTCATCTTCCATACTGATATCAGGGTTACATCCATGCCTGCAGTTATAAAATAAAATAAAATAAAATTCCTTTCATATTTTTGATCATCAGATGTAAGAATTTAAATTATTCTACCTAATATCTGTTATCTCAAGGGCTGTTTAAATTTAGCTGCTAGAAAACTTTATTTCAGGTCCTCTTGTTGTGACATTCAAAGCCAATCATTCAACTACTTGTGAATACAATTCTACTTTAATTAATACGTGTGTTAAAAAGAATGTGAACTGAAACAGAACAAGGTCTTAAAAAAAAAAAGATCAGTCAGGATGAGTTTGGTACAATGCTCTGGGTGATGCTCTGTTTGTGTTGAGAAAGGAATGTACTCTGAATAATGGGAAAAGACAAGGTGGGCACCTGAAGGAGATCAGGAGACCATCAAGTCAGGACATCACTGAACAAAGAAAATTGAAAGGTCTACTACACCTAGATCCCCCTATTGTGAATGGAATGATGAGGTGTCAAAATCAAATGAGTATGTATGTAAAAATGTGTAACCTCTCACAAAAATATACCTAACTTTTCACTGAAAACTTTGGAGCTAGTTTGTCCGGTGCAAATCGGCTAGCTCCCCAACATTCCACGAAATAAATATCTTTGCTGCTTAAAGACAAAATTGGTCTCTGAGCAGTTACTCTGTGCCATTTTGGCATCAGAACCATATATATTATTAATCCAAATAGAGGTTTTCTGGACTAATGTTACGAAAACAGTAATAGAATGTGTCATTAGCAATAGTCAGAAAACCAAAGCCTTTCTATTCTGGATTACAAGCTGAATCTAAGATAGGGTTTCCTGCCCATCCATGTGATCCACAGAGTAATCAATTTACCTATCCTAGTAGATTAAATACTCCTAACACATTAGTACTAAAGAGCTAGCATTAACTTCACAGTAAAATTTATTAAAAAGAAAAATCTAGATGATGTCAAGCAGTACATGTTGTATTACAAGGCTCAAAATCTTGCTCCTGTAGTTCACTACCATAGCATGATGAGACGAAAGTTTATAATAAAGTAATTTGAAAAACTTTTCAAGTTCTTCAAAAGAAATAAAAGAAGGCATTTACTGCAGTCTTAACATTTGCCACAATGCACAGTCCTTGGAACTGATCTGATACAGAGTGTTCATTAAATGATGCACACTACAGTACTTCAATAAGTACAACAAAAGAATGTTTTTTCCTGCTGACTGCCCCTTCTCAACAAACTCTTACTTATGCTGTTTGCAGTGCGAGTGTCTCTAAGCACAGATCGAAATCAGTGATATAGAAATCTTGTTATGTTTCAAGTGTTTGATCAATTGTTTCTGCAGTTCTGCATTTACCTTGAGTGTTTCGATTGTTTTTTGTTGGTTATTTTATTGAGTTGTATGTAGTCTTGTTTTCACCAGAGACAACCTAGACATTTAGGACAGACTTTAGCTTGTCGACAAGGCTAGATTTCATTCTGCTTTTCTTCCCCATTCTTTTTCCTATTCCCTTCTCTTTCTAAAATTCCTTTGTTGAGGGAAGACTTCATTGCTTTCTCACTTTGTCACTCACAGTCTACTATACCGATGAGGATGTCTCATTAAGACATCATAGTTTCTCCAATTGACAGCTCAGTACTGAAGTTCTGTTGCTTGACCTCTATTTGCTACTTTACTTTACATTTTGATATGTACTTTCTACTTACTGCCAATACGTCAGCTTTGTATATTTGAAAGTCTACTTCTATTCCTTTCTATTTTATAGATTATGAATATTCTTTGTGTCTTGAATAGGCTTTGGATTTCTGTTCTCTGAAATTTGGATCACAGCCCCATTTTATGCTATCAACATGCTTTCCTCTTGCTTCCTTCTGAGTTCACAAACAGAATTATATGCATGTTTTTGAAAAGGAATTTCTGAATTCCATTGAACTGGCTTAGAAAGAAACCACAAACAATTACTGGTTCTTATTTTATTCTAATTTAGGACTTTTTAGAAGTTAATTAAAGGCTTACTTTTCCTTTATGGTATTTTTTTACATATCAGCTTTTTTTTTTTTTTCTTTCTAATACGTTATTTCTGAATTCTCAATTTCAGTGTACTCCTTGGTACCCGGTAACAAAACTTTTATTTCGTCCCTTAACTTTTTTTTTAATAATCTTTTTTATATCAAGATTCACTTCAAAAATGCAGCCAGTACTTTGAATGAAATTATGAAAAATAAGTGGCTTGCAATAGAAGGTAGAAAGAAATCAAAAGGACTTCCATTTACAGAATTTTCTAGACAGCTAAATTGGCTATATGTTACATATTGGAACTGCTATTAAACTGCTATGTATTGTCATCAAGACAATTAAAATGCTTACATAAGAAGATAATAGATTTTCTTATACACTGAAAGGATACATTGCCTTGCACTGTATCTAACACTATGACCTATCAAAATATCACCTGTGAAAGATCTGAGATAAAGAATAATCCTAGTAAAATCTATGAGATCATGTACATATTTAAAGATAAATGTGTTCTTAAACACTGGGCTAGATTTAGGGCCATAGACATTAATTTTTACAGTACCAGGCAATGTTTCTCTAATTCCTTTTATACACAGCTACAGAGACACTCACAATCTGCCATATGTTAGAAAACCTTAATATATTTCTTACATACTTTTTCCAGAAAATGTGTTCAGGTTGGTTTGTTTGGTTTTGTGCTTTTGTTTCTTTATTTGTTTACTTGTTGGTTGGGTTTCTTTTGTTGTGGGGTTTCTTTTTGTTTGTTCATTTTAGGGGTGTGTGTGTGTTCTTTGTCAGAGATAGGTAATTATTAGTGCTAGACTAACAACACGGTTTAAGCTGTGGTCCACCTTTGAGAAGTGAAGCTGTGGGACTGAAATTCAGAACCTGGAGACCATGAAATGCTACAAATGGAGTTTTACTGCCTTCAAATGCTGAGATTATATCTTGGCTACTTTGGAAGATCAAGGCAGCCTCATTATATGTATTTATGTTTTTGCTGAAATATGTAGTGAAATAGAATACACAAAGGGATATACTATTTAAAAATAGAAATCAGCCAATAAATCAGTCCCCACTCCAAACCTTCAGTATTTTATCAATTAGCTTAATTCCAAGAGTAAAATGCTAAAGCAGTAGATTAGTACTTTGACAAATGCAAACCAACAAATTCAGCTCAGTAACTGCTGTAAAAAAATATTCTGATTCTATGGCATTTGTTAGAAATTAGTTTAGAGTTTCATCATCTTTGGTTAATTTAATGAGTCATCACTTCCATTCAATCCCTTTTTAAAAGAAAAATAGTTGGGAAGTAGGAGGAAACATCAAAGGGAATTTTTAAGTCCAAATAAAAATATTTTGTCTGTTTGTCCTTTAAAGTAAAAAGCAACAAAAAAAAATAATGTGATGACCAAACATTAAATTTACCCAACCATGTATGTACACACTCCCTCTTACTAAACTTCTATAAAATTTCCGAATTTAAGGAAAAATAAAAGTACATTTTTGAAAAAATGCAAATATTGAAATTTAAACGTTTGCATTTTAGAGGATTTTTTTCTCAGAATATAATAATTTATCTTTTCAACAGAAAATGGGAAATAAGTCTAGCTGACCTGAACACTACTTTTTTATTAGTATCTTTTTCATAAATATTTCTCCTTGCCCTTTTCCCAAGCCACCACTGCAGAAGGTTTTTCCTTTAATCTCATTCAGTCTTCCCACAGGCAAAAAACCCTGCAGTAGGACAGTAATACTGCCAATGTCTGAAGCAGACCTCTTTTTCTAAGGAGGAAATAAAGTGGTATATTTTCATTTAATATGAAGACTATCATCTCACATCTGTAGCACAACTATGCTCTCTCTTTAATTCCTGAGTTCTTCCCATGATAGTACACAGGACAATGCCAGTGCCCCTGACAGCCTGAAATTTTGCATAGATTACTCTATATTTTGGCTTAAACATAATCAAAACAGAAGTGTTTCAGAACAGGTCAACAGCAGTTACTATAATTGAACACTGCTTTTTAGAATTTTATACTTAAAATCTGTGATAGTTTGAATTGATAGCTGAGAAATGTAGCTGTAATTCTTTCTGCACATAGAATAAATGTTGCGACTTTGTCACTCTTTTTCCATTCTTCATGGGTTTGAGGTTTTGGGTTTTGTTTTGTAGTTTTGTTTTGAAGAATAGAGCTAATATTTCTGAAACATGAAAAAATCTGACATTCCAGGGACAAATTCAGTGGCAATACAGATAGCTATTCAGTCGACTTTCAGTTTGCCTTAAATACTTTTGATAAATCATGTATTACAGATAGTGTTGAGCACAAAGAAGTAATGAAGTTCCTACAAATGACTTGGGAAAATTGTGGCTTGGGAAGTTTCAGCTGGGGGGAGTTTCTGCTTTGATAAAACCTTCTGTGACAAGACAGTCTGAAGGTTTTCATGATTACTCATTTCTCACCTTATCTTTATATTGACATCTAACATTCCCCAGACATTGTGTCATTCCAGGCTATGTAGAGCATGCAGGTATGGAGAATTTATATTTCATAGACATTTCTGCATTTCATTAGTGTGATGTATAGTCTCTGCAAGTCAGGCTTAGGTGGGGGTCAAAACCAGATGAGTGTGATTTGATTTTAGGGTATTATTATCTAATTTGTATCCATTTCATACACACACAAACACAAAATCATTCTGTTGCCAAAAATTAGCGTATTCTGTGTTTCATTGCTTCATAAATGTTCCTGGATTATGCAGATGAATTTTAAGGATTCTGTAATTTAGAAGCTTTTCACTGAAATGTAGTGAAGCTGTGAATTAACTAGAGAGAACTGATTTCCACTGTTGTGTAATTAAGTATATTATAATCAAAGGTATTGAGAACTCAGCCAGGTGGTATAACTTTAAGTTATATTCAGTTATATTCAGTCTTGTCTATGTTTCATACAGAGGCTTCAGTGAAATAAACAGAGAAGACTAGTTAATTTCCGCTAACTAAAAAAAATATTAAAAAATTACAGTAAGATGACAAATGTTTTCTTCATTGCTTCATGGTTCAATGAAACCTTAGTTCTCACTGTTACCTTGTATCCTTTCTATGAATTGTGTATTCTTAGGGACACATAGCTTGAGATGAAGATAATATAAACAAGGCTGAAAATTCAAAATTGTTTAATCACAAGAAGACAAAGGTAAACTCAGTGAGTTAACACTTTTCTAGATCACTTGCTTATGTTAGAGATCAGTGAAAAATTCTTATCTAGAAATGTATAGATAAAAATAAATAATGGCAACACCAAATTTCTTTTGTGTAATGTTAATTCACTAATATTAGAGATTTATGGAAGGCCAAAAAAAAGTAGTTTCCACTTTACACATAAATTATTTTAATTAATGAGACTAGCCTTGTGGTTTTAGTTACAGGATGATCTATTCTATTCCTCCTAGAATCAAACACTTAAATTTTCCACTGGATATTCTGTGTATAGGCCTTGTATACGTAACTAGTGACTGACAGAAAACAAAGTGCAGCAAAAAATAGCCATTCTCACTTCAGAATGATGTGACCAATACACTTATAGGAAGCTGGGGTAAAACTTGTCCCACTCAGTATATTTTTAACTGATCTGTGGGAAAAAAAAGTGTTTTCTGATGAGGTTACTTCCTTCAGCATAGTAAAGGTGAAAATGGATAACAAAGATTTACAGTACAATACCAGTCATTCTCAGTGATAGAAGAGCAAAGGGAAAATCCTTGGACAAGTAGTATTCCTGTGGAAAGGACTATAGGGGACTACAGTTTATTATTTAAACATAAAACTTATGTAAACATGAGTTTTTCATATCCTAGGACAGCAGTTTAGACTCTGTGTCTTCCTTGCCTGATGACTATTTAGAGTATACAAACTGGAAAAACCCAAAACAGGTAAGCTTAGAAAGAAACAGATTGGTTGCAAAGTTGATGTAAATGTATCTGTAAAAGAATAAATATCAAATGTTCTAAAGTATAGGAAAATAATTATTTTATAAATAGTGCTTGAAAGGGTCTACCATTTTTGTAAATGTCCTTCAAGCAGTTGCTGGCAGCCTTTAGAACATCTTTTTTTTTTCTTTTCCTTTTGGTAATGTTCTGCTCAATTAACCTGTAATGGAGTAATTAACATATACTAATGTTATTGAATTTTAACTAAAATATACTTCATAAAATTTATTTTATTGTGGAAGTTAGATGATTGTCTCAAGAAACATTATAGTATTCAGACTTGATAAAGATATGGTAAAGACCTATGTACTTCTGTCATAATAGTTACCATAATAAAGGCATAAATGAGTGCATTTCATTGAAAATAAAGCATGCAAAATACCTGAAGGAATTATGAATCTAGCTTTCTGAGATTCTTGTACAAAAAGGAAAGCAGACAAACCAACTACTTCTTCCAAAAGTGAAATGTATTGAAAAATAAGTGGGGGAAAAAAAAAGAAGATATAACCAGTGAGTTAAGTATGCAAAACCAAAATGACATCCCCACCAAAAAAAACCCCAACCAAAAGCAAAAAAACAACAGCACAACTTGTGTATGTGTTTTGTGTAAGATTTGGGAAGTTCTGCCTTCAAATACTTTATTGATCAGTATGTTTGTCTGGTCTTTGGGACCTAGGAAGCCAGCAACCAGGGAGACAGATCCAGGGGCAGCTACTGGACAGACTGAGCCGAGGCACTGGAAGGATCCATCTTGTGTGTATGTATTCTCACTAGTGGACCTCAATCCTGCTCAGCGAGCCAGGGGAGCAGGGTGAGGACAGTGCTCTCTGCCTTCCTCTGGGTACTCTGTGGTATGTGTGTCTGGCCATGTATATATGTGCATATGTGGTGTATGCATGCATGTTCCATGTGTCTGCCTGCTGGGAATGCATTGTCGGCATTGCAGCTGGTAGGACCTGGAGGGACATGGAGCTGCAGCATCCTGAGCTGTCTGAGAATGTTTGCTATTACCCTCTAACACTGTCCAATGGCAATTCATCACCTCATTGAAATGACTCTGGTAGTCTTGTGCAGTCCGGAGCAGTGGTTCTAGGCCTCCTGTACACCTGCATCAGGTTTCAGTTGCTGTGATAACTGCTTTGTTCCTGTTTTACAATCTGTGATCACTGGCACTCTTTAAACACCAGCCAAGTATGAAAATGGTCACAGGTCCTTTCCACCTCCCATCCCAAGATCTCCTCCTTAGAGGGAAGCTTCTTCCACCAGCTTATGCTTGCTGACTATGCTTAAATCATCTCAATCAATGCAAGATCCTCTGCATGTCTCTTCTGTCTGTGCAGTGCTTCCCATTCTTGGTCCTGTGGTTTATAATGCTAGGAGCTGTCATAGCAGGTTTGAATTGTATGGGGTTTTTTTGTTATAATGCACAACTCCCATTAACTTCTTACAGACCATCTAAATGCCCAGTAACCTCTTAGCACTCATAACTGGTCAGGGGTAGGTGGGGGTAAGGCAGTGGAAGTTAATGATGCCAGAGAACATTTTTCTTGCAGGGCTTATCTATGCTCTTTGCAAAATAAAAATATGCATTAGGTAGTTCTCAATTTATTACATGCTCACACGTTATAAACATATGTATTAATTGAACAGTAGAATGAGTTAAAGCTTTTATAAGATTAGAAATTATGCTCCACATTTTAATCTCTCCTGTGTGTACATACACTCATGCTTTTGCATATGCATATATAAACACCATTATGCATAATTAAACAATTTGATGCAGATTGTTAATGTGAAAACGGAAATTCAGCTTTAATTATTAGAATGTAAAAGAAGAGATTTCATCCTGAAACGTATGCAAATCAATGTGCATTAAGAGTGACTCTCAATACAGATTTGGCTATATGGTATTAAGGATACGACCACTAGGTTTGCTCATTCATGTTTTCAAGCTGAAAATACCCTGTGATAGCAAGGGTCAGTAAAAGTAGACTTGAACTCCCACAGACTAATGTTTCATACTTTATATTTGTGTAAAACTTGCAAAGATATTATACTGAAGAAACAAGTTTCTGATGTTTCTTTTAGTTGAACTAAAGGAGCAGATCTAGAAGGAGTTCCACTAAATGAAAGTGCTTGTCAGCTCTTTAAGGACATTTTCCAGAGAGTGCCAGAGTTCTCAATTCTCATGTGTAAGAAATCAGGCAAGGAAAGCAGTACACCAGTATGGCTTAGTAAGGACATCCTGGTTAAGAAAAAGGTGTGGGAAGCAAGTGTATGGGCAACGGAACCAGAGACATATCCTGGAAAGAATATAAGGATGCTGTGTAGGGACTGGATTAGGAAAGCTAATGCACAGCTGGAGCCGAACTTTGCAAGGGATGAGGAATAATAAGAAGGGCTTCTACAGGTATGCTGGTCAGAGAGGGAAGATAAAAGAAAATGTATCCTCTGTGATAAATGAGACAGGACAACTAGTGACTGCTGACATGGAGAAAGCTGAGGTCCTCAACAACTTTTTTGCCTGTGTTTTCAATGACAATCTCTCTTCCCACATGTCTCAAGCCTCTGAAATTCAAGACAGGGACTGGGCCAAGGATATCCTTCCCATCATAGGAGATCAGGAGATCACCTGAGGAACCTGAACATACACAAGTCAAATACTATGTTCAGTTTTGGGTCCCTCACCACAAGAAAGACATTGAGGTACTGTAGTGTGTTCAGAGAAGTGCAGTGAAGCTGGTGAATCAGGCTGTAATATTGACTTGTTTGGGATCCAACCATAAGAACATTAATACAGAAACACAGTAAAAACATTTCTGTACCCAGCACCACATAAAAAATTGCTTTGCCACTACTAGTAAACAGGCCACGGACTTTGTGCTATCTCAGCTGACTGCTGAATGAGTGAGGCCCCAGCGCTGGCCTGTCATCATCAGCTCCCTGTGGGAACTGGATGTGTGAGTTGGAGCTCAGTAGCCAGTGTCTCTTGTTACAATGTGCTCTTTTACTATGGGATAACAGAAAAATATCTGGAAAATTTGGGTAGTTTGCAAACAGAGGCCCCAGGGCAGTGAGCAACTAAGTGATGGTCAAGTGATGGTTACTGAGGAAGTGCTACCTCATGGCCTGGCAGAAGACAACTTTTGCTTTAAGGAAATAAGTATCAGCTAAGTAAGGAAGCCTGGGAAAGTAACTCTCCACTTCACATCATGCAATGTATAGTCAAGCTGTGAAGGTCAAGGACTGGTAATTGTCTAAGTTAAATCTTTTTTAAAGGAGGGAGCCCCAGACTGCGGGAGGAGGGGGAAATAAGATACCCATTCTGGTTCAGTTTCCCATTTGAAAGTGTTTTGAGTTTGGTCACTTCGACTTGAGCAACTAAAAACCTTCAGGGATGGTAGCCATCAGTGCCAATGTATGGCCATCAGCTCCATGGAAGTATATACTCACAGTTTATGTAGTATGTAAGTTCTAAGGACTGACAGCTTTGAATACATAATGATAATGACTGATAATAAGTAAAAATTATTAACATATTTTTAATAAATATCAGTCTAGTAAGATTTCTTTCTTTTTTTTTTTTTTTTTAGCTTTAAAACTGACCTGATTTACAAGTCATTTAAACACTCCCATCACACTAATCTCTAATTCTCTGCTATATATACACATGTGTATCAGTGTCCTGGTTTCAGCTGGGATACCATTCCGATTCTCTCCCCCATCCCATTGCAGGGGGATCAGGGGGTGAACAAATGGTTGTGTGGTGCTTAGTTTCTGGCTGGGATTAAACTACAACAATCAGTTGTATGAAAAGATTAAATAAATCACCGGAATGCACCTTGGATAGCAATAAATACCTATGTATATGCAGCAGAATCAGTCTTTATTTACTGTATTCAATAGTCTCCATTTATTGTTTGGTAATGTGCATGTTTGCTTATGTGAAGACACCCTTATTGAGGTATCTGAATCCAGAGCTGAATCACACTCTATGTGCTAGTCATTTTCCTAATCATAGATGTGCAGTGCCAACTGAGATACCATGGAGTATATGGGCTGGTCTCTGATCACTGGTTCATGTGTCTCCTTTGCCATATTTGTCATCCTTATATGGTCTTTTTGGCTATTTGACAGTTTTTCAAATGGCACTAATTGCCTGTGCATAGACATCTCAGTCACAGACTGTACGTTCACCTGAGCTAATCACTCTAGTCCTTCCAAAAACATGGAAAGAAATAAGCACCTCTAGAGAGCAATTTACACAAGATGAATCTAAATGCCATCTTTTCTCTCTGGAAGTATTTGTCTCCATGGCTGATGTTCTCCTGTAACTATCTAGATGTATTCAGGCAAATAAATCTCACTGAAGTAAAAATTCTGAGAAAGAATTCAGGTGAAAATACTATCAAAGACATTTTGAACTACCATGTTCTGAGATTAAAATGTACATTCTATTTCATTTGTTTTGAGTTGTAACATGTTGGAAAGTTTTCAGAAATTTTCTGTCTTCTTATGGTTTGCCTTTGGGAATGGTTATATTTTTGCTTTAGTAACTGAAGATAAGCTAAAATATTAAATGATAAAATTTGCAGAACATAGTCATTTTACTGTAGTTTTTAATTTCACTTTGGAAAAGAATGTCTGCATTTTAATGTACATGACTATTCCATTATTCTGTATGGTTGATGACTTCTACCAATATTGACCTGTAGCAGATCAATACTTGGTAGGGTGACTATTTGATTGATGTAATATTTTTTACACCTGGTAGTAATTATGAATGACTGTTTTTGAGTGAGGTATAAATAACAGTCTAACAATAGACTCAGGCTGCAGGAAGGGACAGGCAGCAGATGTGCCTGCAAAACGTGTGCCCAGGTGGAGGACCTCCTGCAATAGGTGGCTGAGCTGCAGAGACAGTGAGAAGGCTTTGTAATGTCAGGGAGGCTTAGAAGTCAGAAAGCTGGTTCCAAGTGCAGTCTGCCATGGACCCACAGACTGCAGCCAGCCAGCCAAAAACGCCCCCAACAGTGCACACAGAAAAGAGGGGAACCAATAATGCAGCAGAATGGAAGATTATAATGGCAAAGTTCTGCAGGAGAAGGAACTTCCCCTGCAGCCTGAGATGCCCTTGCAAAACCACTTTGCTGCTCTGCCAATGGAAGAGGAGAGATCACATCAGAAGAGATGTGGAAGCTGAGTATGACAGCCCAATCTGCCTGTTGTATAACAACCAGCACAACTAAGAAAAGGTGATAGGTAACAGTGATAGGCAAGTCTCTTCTGAGAGGTATGGAGGCATCCATTTGCTGACCTCATGCACTCTAGAGATGTGTGCTGCTTACTGGGATATTGTATCAAAGAAGTTACTGAGAGACTATCTAGCCTAGTACAGTCCACTGAATATTATATGTTGCTGTTTTTTTCATGTGGGCACTGGTGATAAAGCCAGGAGCAGTCTGAGGAGCATCAAGAAGGTTTACAGAGTCCTGGGAGTGGTGGTAAGAGATGCTGGAGCATGTGTGGGTTTTTCACCAATCCTCCCAGTCAAGGGGCCAGCCAAATCTGGCAAATCAACAAAGGTTATGGGACTGGTGTCACAGTCAGGGGTTCGCTTGCTTAGGTTATGGGGCTCACTTTGAGAAACCTGGTCTACTGGGGGCTGATAGGGTCCATCTGTCAGAGAAGGGAAAAAAACAACTTTGGACATAGGCTTGCCAAGCTGGTGAAGAGGGCTTTAAACTAAAGTTGCCAGTGGAGAGGAACCTCAATCCATCCCACTCCATCAAGTTTGATGCCAATGCCAGCAAGAGAAGCCCAGAGCCTGGAGAGAGAGAGCAGGACAGCAGGAGAGCACCTGAAGAGCAGCACAAAGGAATTCCAGCTGCTCCAGCCAGTAAGTCAGATTCATCAAGGGCCCAACTTAAATGCCTCTATGCAAATGCACATAATGTGAGAAATGAAAAAAGAGGAGTTAGAGGCATGCACACACCTGTGGGGCTAAGATCTTGGAATCATGGAGATGTGTGAGGCGACTTCTATGACTGAAGTGTTGGAATGAAAGTATATAAGCTCTTTAGGAAGCACAGGCAGGGGAAAAGAGGAAGAGGTGCCACCCTCTATGTCAACAGCAAGCTGGAGTGCATGGAGCTCCACCTGGAGATGGATGAGCCACTGACTGAGAGCTTATGGGGCAGGATTAAAGGGATGGCAGGGACAAGGAAAGGTGACATTATAGTGGAGGTCTGCTACAGGCCACCCAACCAGGAAGACCGAGTGGATGAAGCCCTCTGTACGCAGATAGGAGCCACGTCATGTTCACTAGCCCTGGGACTCATGGGGGATTCCAACGGACCCAATATCTGTTGGAGGGGGTAACACAGCAGGGCATAAACAATCCAGGAGGTTCCTGGAATATGTTGGTGATAACTTCTTTCTCCAAGTGATACAGGAGCCAATGGGGAGAGGTGCTGTACTGGACCTTGCTCTCACCAACAAGGAAGGTTTGATGTGAAATGTGAAGCTCAAGAGCCACCTCGGCTGCAGTGACCATGAAATGGTGTAAATCTAGGTCCTTAGGGCAGTGAGGAGGGTGCACAGCAAGATCACTACCATGTACTTGAGGAGAGCTGACTTTGGCCTCTTCAGGGAATACAATATTTGAATATTTTAATATAAGTATGATCTTCCCTGTGATACAATATCACAATATTTTACTATGAGTGTGACCTTCCCTGTGATACAATATTTATAGCATTGTTTCACAATTATTTGGTGAGTATTCCCTGATATTTTTATTACATATATTTTTTGTGATATAACAGCCAGTAAAGTCATTGAAATTATATTCTTCAACTTGAACAAATGAACTTTTTTCCACTTCTATGCCATCATCTTTTAAGATAGTTATTGACAGTACTGGGTATAATTTCGTAGAAAAAAAATAAATTAGGACTTTGTTGATTTATTTTCCAACTACGTTTTTCCCTCAAAGTCTGTGGTTCTGCAAAATTAAAAAATCCTTCGAGACAGATCCTTAGGGCAGTGAGGAGGACGCACAGAAAGATCACTATTCCAGACTTCAGGAGAGATGACTTTGGCATCATCAGGAATCTGTTTGTGCCATGGGATGGCACTGTGGAGGGAAGAGACACCCAAGAATGTTGGTTAATATTCAAGGATCACCTCCCCCAAGCTCAGGAGCTATGTGTCACAACAAAGTTGGGCAAAAACACCAGGAGGCCTGCATGGATGAACAAGGAGCTCCTGGATCAAATAAAACACAAAAAGAAAGCCTACAGGGGGCAGAAGCAGGGACAGGTAGCTTGGGGGGATTACAGAGAAACTGAGCCACCAGGAATCAGGTTAGGGGCACTAAAGCCCTGATAGATTTAAATCTGATCAGAGACTTCAAGAAAAGCTTCTATAGGTACACCAGTGACAAAAGAAAAACAAGGGAAAGCGTGAGGCCTCTCTGGAAGGAAATGGGAGACTGGTTACCTGGGACATGAAGAAGTCTGAGGTAGTCAATGATGGTTTTGCCTCAGTCTTCACTGGCAAGTGCTCCAGACATACCACTCAAGCTGCAGAAGGCAAAGGCAGGGACTGGGAGAATGAAGAACCACCCATTGTAGGAGATGATCAGGTCTGAGATCATCTAAGGAACCTAAAGGTGCACAAGTGCATGGGACCTGATGGGATGCATCCACAGTTCCTAAGGGAACTGGCAGATGAAGTGGTTAAGCCACTGTCCATCATATTTGAGAACTCATGGCAATCTGGTGAAGTTCCCACTGATTGGAAAAGGGGAAAATGTTAACCCATTTCTAAAAAGGGAAATAAGGAAGACCTGGGAAATGACAGGCCAATCAGTCTCACCTCTGTGCCTGAGAAGATCACAGAGCAGATCCTCCTGGAAACTATGCTAAGGCACATGGAAAATAAGGAGGTGATTGGTAACAGCCAGCATGGCTTCACTAAGGATGAATCATGCCTGAGAAATCTGGTGGTCTTCTATGATGGGATTACAGTACTGATGAAGGAAGAGCTACTGACGTCATTTACCTGGACTTGTGCAAAGTTTTTGCACTGTATTGCATGACATCCTTGTCTCTAAACTGCAGAGACATGGATTTGATGGGTGGATCACTTGGTGGGTAAGGAATTGGCTGGATGATTGCACTCAAAGAATTGTGGTCAATGGTTCAATGTCCGAGTGGAAACTAGTGATGAGTGGCATTCGTCAGGGGTCCATACTGGGAGCAGTACTATTCAATGTCTTTGTCAGTGACATGGATCGAGTGCACCCTCAGCAACTTTGGCAACAACACCAAGCCATGTGATGTGGTTGACATGCTGGAGGGAAGGGTTGCCAACAACAGGGACCTTGACAGGCTTCAGAGGTGGGCCTCTGTGAACTTCATGAAGGTCTACAAGGCCAAGTGCAAAGTCCTGCATCTGGGTCAGGACAACCCCCACTGTCAGTACAGGCTGGGTAGAGAATGGATTGAGAGCAGCTCTGAGGAGGACTTGGAGGTGCTGGTGGATGAAAAGTTCAACATGGCCCAAAAATGTGCACTTGCATCCCAGAAAGCCAATGAACTAGATGACCTTTAAGGTCCCTTTCAACCCAAACCATTCTATGATTCTTTTATGATTTTATGGTTCTGTGATTCCATGAATAGACACTGAGTAAGTGGCACTAAATTCTAGAAAAGGACTGGATAGAAAGTAAGGTTTTCAAAATGGAAGACTGGGACTATGTTGTCATTACCACATCAAAGAGAGCTTAACCATGTGTGGAACACATGAAAGCAACGTAGCTGAAGCTTTCTTGACTAGAGTGTGGGTACAATAAATTTCTACAATCTCAATTGATTTGTTTCACGTTTATAAGAACTTTAATCAAATGAAAGTTTTGCTCAAAATCATGAAAAAATTAAGCATTCATAAAATATTTATCAAGATTTTAGCTTCCTGTAGCACTGCAATGAACTTTCCTCTGGATCCTCAGTGGGCCAAGACACCTGTATGCAGAACACTGAATGTCATGCCACTGCCTTATATATTCCCGTGATCTAAGTTTAAATGGATTAATTTTTTTTTTAATTTTTATTGATGATTTTATTAATTTTGCCACTAGTATTTTTGTTATTCTGAGATATTAAGTCATGAAATCACTATATACATAACTTCTGACTTTGGAGTAAATTTGTGGGTGGGAGGGTGCACTCTTTAAGAGTTGAGTACCACTCTTTATAATGATACATAAACCAGAACAAACAGTGATGTCTGGCCAAGAGTTTAAATGGCATTCATTTTTCACATCCATATGCCTATAATCTCTTATGCCCCAGATGGTTACAACTAAATTACCCATAGGGAACAATTTTAGGCCTGAATTCAGGGGAATTGTGTCTGTATATGAGGGAACTTTAACTAGCTAAAACTGAGCCAGGAAACACAGTAACAATTAAACAGCATGAATGATTTCATGTCTAAGTTTGAGGCTGTGCCCTGGCCTATATATTTGCTCCTAGAAATGTAATTGTAGTGGTCTAACTTGAAGACTCTTAACTTCCTTAATCTGTGTTATGAGGATCTTCTATGTTAAGGTACTGGCTTTTGTCTATTCCTTATATTAGTTCCGCACTTCCAAAAATACTTAAACAGTCATACTTCAAAGATTATGTCTAATCCTTGACCATTATTCTTTTGATGCATTCTTCTTCTTACATTGTCTATCCAATGGCTGTGATAACCAGAGGTCAGAGTTTGTGCTTATTCCCTGCCAGACTTTTATTTATTGTATAGATATAGGTTACACTTTGATGTTATATTGCCTGGAAGTCAGGTAGTTTGGTTTTAACTCATTATTTATAACAGCTAGTAAGTGTATGATCATGTTTCACAGGTCAAGAAATGAGTTAATTCTCTTGCAATATGGAAGCAGGTGGGGGGAATTGCCTCTATCTAGTCATTAAGAAAGGCTCAGCCCAGGGCTGCGACTGGCCACTCATCTCAGAGGCCAGGACTCCTCCAGCCATATGTGACCAGGTTTGAATTGACGTCTTGTGAATTGCACCCCTAAATGAGTAGCTAAAAGACTGCTAATAACAGTGGCAATTACCTTTTGAGAAATGGTTAATAGTTTAATGATTAGATAATTTGGTTTGGACAGAGTCAATCAGGATTTTCTCGTGTGTTTGTGTCTGGTTCAGCCATCTTTGAAGATTCTCAATGTACTCTGTGATCATGTGGTTATTCCTGATTAGCCAGAGATGCTGCCTCTGTTTCCCGTTCCATGGATTTTTTAACTTGCAATGGGGTGTTAGAATATTTTGATGGAAGACAGAACAAGATGAGGAACATAATTTCAGTGAATGTCTAAACCAAGTAAAAAAAGTCTTTTAAAGGTATTTCTTGTTTTATTCTGTTTTACTTTATGGATTTTTATGGTCTTGGACAGTAGTGGAGTTTTTACTTCCATAATAAAATTTCTTAATAATAAAATCCCCATTTCCCCTCAGTACTGTTGGCACTGGCATATACCTGTTCAGCTGAAAAGACATGAGCTTTTTAGATTGTTTTAGACATACCATAATACACATTATTAGGCATATTGATTCTACAGAAAAGTTAAAACGTAGTAATAATAGTAAAAATATTAGCATTTGTAATTGAATTCCAAGCTCATTAGCTATGTTTTAAACTTGATAGCGAGATATAATTAATTAGTTAAAATTTTTAAAACATTCTTAATATTTTTTTATATCTCCTTGAAGATAATAGGTAACTTTAAGTTCTTTTTTATTTAAAAATCAATTAATCTAAGTTTTCAATAAATAAATTAATATTTTTTTAATGAAATCACCAGACAATGCCTTTAAGACAGAATTGTCAGCTTTAAAGCTAAGGAGTCAGAAGGGATCTAGAAGCAGATCTAGAAGATTAAAATTCTAATCAAATTAATATGTTTTATAATTTAAGAAGTAACATCAAAATGGAATCATGGAAAGGATAGTGTCCTGGTTTCAGCTGTGGCAGAGTTAATTTTCCTCTCAGTAGCTGTTGCAGTGCTGTGTTTTAGATTTGGTGTGAGAACAATGCTGACAGCACACTGATGGTTTTAGTTGTTGCTGAGTGATGTTTATACCAAGTCAAGGACTTTACAGTTTCTCGGGCCCTGCCAGCAAGAGGGCTGGAGGAGCATGGGGAATTGGAGGGGACACAGCTGGGACAGCTGGCCCAAACTAGCCAAAGGGACATTCCATAGCATGGGGCGTCATGCTAAGTATATAAACTGGGGGAAGAAAAAGGAAGGTGGGGGCATTTGACATTATGGCGTTTGTCTTCCTGAATAACCTTACGCATGCTGGAGCCCTGCTCTCCTGGGGATGGCTGAACACCTGCCTGCCCATGGGAAGTGGTGAATTAATTCCTTGTTTTGCTTTGCTTGTGAGTGTGGCTTTTGCTTTATCTATTAAATTTTTCTTATGTCAACCCCTGAGTTTTACTTTCCTTTCTGATTGTCCTCCCAGTCCCTCTGGGTGAGAGGGAGTGAGCAAGCAGCTGCGTGGTACTTGGTTGCTGGCTAGGTTTAAA
Organism: Falco rusticolus; assembly: GCF_015220075.1. NCBI lineage: Eukaryota > Metazoa > Chordata > Aves > Falconiformes > Falconidae > Falco > Falco rusticolus. Next base: position 48,049,932 of record NC_051188.1, on the reverse strand, counting down.
CTACTACAGATAGTTACTATTTAAGCTGTGTGGTACTTGGTTGCTGGCTCGGTTTAAACTACTACAGATAGTTACTATTTAACTTTGCAATAGCAATACCTTACATACACACACAGACGCCCACACGCACCCACCCATCAAGCATTAGACAGAAAAGAATTCAGTAAGTTTATTTGGAAAGATTTTTTATAATGAAAACATTCACTTTCTGTAAGAATTTTTCAAATTTTCTGATCAGAGAGGTCCATGTATTTAAAAATATATTTGTGAACAGTCACCCAAAGTCATAGTTTCCTCCCTGGTCATGGAAACTGCTTTGATGATGGGGATCTTCTGTGTAAGAGATACACAACCTTGTCCCAAGAAGTTTGTGTTTAAAAGTACTAACACCCAGTTACACTGCAGTTTGATATGTCTAGAAATAGATCACCAAATTAAATAAGGTACTTCTTGTACTTTACTGCAATACATATTCCTTCACCCAAACTTTTGGAACCAGTGCCTGTATAGTTACAAGAAAGAAGCTGAAAAAAATATAGGATCAAAACCATACAAAATGTTGGTGGTAAAAATGACACCGAAGTGATGCTTCAGTTGTACCATATGATTTACTGACATTATTAAAGAACTCTGAAATGGCTAATAGCAAGCTAAAGTCAATGAGGTCTAGTTATATCCTCATGGCTCCTTGCATACTAAGTCATGAATAAAATAGTCTATGATCACATTTCTAGGGTTATTACACTTATGATACATTTAGTCATTCATTTTTCAGATTAAGGGGTTAAGCTTTAGAATATTTAAATTAGAATATTAATGATACCAATTCTTCACATGTTGAATATGAAATTTTACATTCTGAAAAAAGAAAATAATATACTTAATACATTGCTATTTTTTAGGAACTTGAATTTTGCTACTTTTCTCAACACTGAGTAGAAGATTTGGTATTTTAGTAGGTCACTGAAATAAACAACTCCAACAGTATGAACATTACTTAACAATGTAATTGAATATTATTCAAACATTACTTAAACGTACTTGTGTATTATAAAAAAGCCTTACCATAAATGAGATTGACTTTTTTTCTATTAATGTCCCCTTGTACTAGCTTATATAAGGACATTCATTAATTTAAATAGAAAGAAAAATTTTAGTTTGGTAGTAGTCTGTTTTAATGAAACAAATGAAACATAAAGGAACTAAAATCCTTACTCATAAATTACGTACTTACAGTGAACTTCACTAGGTTAGGTATTGGGTCTTATCTGTTTACAACATTACAGTGTTAGCACAGTCTCAGCAGTGCTTTGTCTATAACAGTAAGCATCATCCCAAGCAACTCCCAAGAATGATTCGAATAGCAGACAGTGATCACTGTGCAATAATGAAAAGAACTAGGTTTATTTGAGGTAATGTCTGTAAAGACAAGAAAAACAAGAGTGACAACAAAGTACATTTTTCATCAAGCAAGCTTTTCATATGATCAGGATGTCAAAAACTAGAAGTTAAAAACAAGGCAGTCCCTTTTCCTGAGTTCCATTCGAAAGAATAGGAAAATAAGAACAAGCAGCAAATAAGAAATACTCTGTGATGATCTGTTTATACTACAGAGGTGGCTGCTTCACTATGCCTTAAACTAAGGCAGACTCCATCTACAAAAATTGTAAAACCATTGTCAGCCTAACTACAAACCCACTGTTCCTCACTTTGTCTCAAAGTGGAAGCATTACTAGGCAGCATAACCTGCCTTCTGTAAATTGGTGTTGAGATAATTATACCCCGTCAGATCTTTGACTATCCAGACTAGTTAATCATATTATGATGGTTGTTGTGATTTAACCGTGGTAGGCAGCTAAGCCCCATACAGGCAGTCACTCACTGCCCCCCAGTGGGATGGTGGAGACAACTGGAAGGATAAGTGAGAAAACTCGTGAGTTCAGATAAAGGCACTTTAATAGGTAAGCAAAATCTGTGTATGCAACAAAGCAAAACAAGGAATTCATTCACTACTTCCCATCAGCAGTCAGGTATTTAGCCACCTCCAGGAAAGTAGAGCTCCATCACCCATGACGGTTACTTGGGAAGACAAATGCTGTAACTCTGAGCACCATCCCATCCCTTCCTTCTTCCCCCAGCTTATATGGTGACTTCATATGGTATCAAGTATCCATTTGGTTAGTTGGTGTACCCTGTCCCAGCTGTGTCCCTTCCTAACTTCTTGTGTGCCCCCAGCCTACTTGCTGGCAGGGCACAGTGATAAACAGACCTTCATGCTGTGTAAGTACTGCTCAGCAAAACTTAAAATATCAGTGTGTTATTATCACTGTTACCACAAATCCAAAACATACAACTATACAAGCTAATATGAAGAAAATTAACTCTAACTCATCCAGAACTAGTGGAAAAAAGTTGTGATTATTTTCACTAGTGACCATGAGAAAATATAGTTGTGATAGGATTCAGCATCAGACTTAGAAATGGAATTTAGCTCAATGTTAAAACACTTGCACTATTTAGGTTTTGACATTAGTGATTAGGTGTCCAAGTTCTTATTATAGTCAGCAGAAATGTAGGCTCAGTTCCATCACCCATAATGCTCTTTCAGATGCCTTAAGGTACCTAAGACATACTCTTGGGATACATCTCGTTCTCTGTCAGATGGACCCTATCAGCCCCCAGTAGACCAGGTTTCTCAAAGTGAGCCCCATAATCTAAGCAAGCGAACCCCTGACTGTGGCACCAGTCGCATAACCATTTGTTGATTTACCAGATTTGGCTGGCCCCTTGACTGGGAGGATTGGTGAAAAACTCACCCATGCTCCAGCATCTCTTACCACCACTCCCAGGGCTCTGTAAACCTTCTTGATGCTCTGAGTGCTCCTGGCTGTGTCACCAGTGCTCTCATGAAAGGACAGCAACATATAATAGTCAGTGTGTATATATACACATGCAAAAGCATGAGTGTATGTACACACAGGAGAGATTAAAATGTGGAGCAAAATTTTTAATCTTATAAAAGCTTTAACTCATTCTACTGTTCAATTAGTACATATGTTTATAACATGTGAGTATATAATAAATTGAGAACTGTGTAATGCATATTTTCATTTTGGACAGAACCTAGATAAGTTCTGCAAGGAAAAATGATCTCTGGCATCAGTAAGTTCCCTACTCTCTCCACCCCCCACCTCCGACCAGTTGAGTGCTACGAGGTTGCTGGGCATTTAGATGGTCTGTAAGAAGTTAATGAGTTGTGCATTATAAAAAAAATACCAATACAATTCAAACCTGCTATGACAGCTCCTAGCATTATAAACTACAGCTCCAAGAATGGGAAACATTCTTAGATCAGTGCTTAGGGGCATGGTTTAGTGGTGGATTTGGTAATATTAGGTTTACAGTTGGACTCAAAGGGTCTTTTCCAACCTAAACGATCCTCTGGTCCTATGGTTCTGTGATACTTCCAGCCCCCGCATTCACCTTTTCACAATACCTGAGCAAATTGTCTTTCTTGTCAGAACACATAAAAATTCTCCATTCTGTATGACATAAAATAAAATAAAAAAGCTTAAAAGTACAATATACACCAAAAGAAACCCAGGGCCTAACTAAGTACACTTTAGGTTTGATTACCAATGAAGTCCAGCAAAATGAAATAACTCTTCTAACTGCAATACAATGAACTTATCTAGTCAATGGAAAGAATTACTTATATGACCTATTTGACTTTTATGATACTTTCCTTCCACACCCTGACATATTCAATGTAGAAACAACTCATTGTTCCATTTGTTTTCCTCACTTCCTTTTATGCTTCAAACTCAGCTTTTCACTTTTAAATCTTACATGCCACCTGCCAGCTCAATCTTATTTTTGTATTTTTAAAGAATATTTATTTAAAAAGGCTAAAGAGATTCCCCATTTTAGTCACTGCATTTTTCTGACATCGTTTTTAGTAAAAAAGCTTTTTGCTGATACTTTTATGTTGGTGGAGATTAATTTTCCTTTATATGCTCTTGTCAGAGAAGACCTAGAATAACAAAAATCAGAGCTGGAGTAACAGGAAAAGAAAACATCCACATGCTGATACCTGTATATAGTACTGAGATCTCCCATACTTTCAGAGGCCTAAAGTAACAGACAGGGGGAAATACTACACATTGAGGAAACCTATTTATTTTATGTTCTAGAAATCCAAAACAAAATTTAAATCAACACAAAACAAAACCCCCCAAACAATATATCAAATGACTCGCTGTCAAAAAAGGATCTAAACAAGATAAGCCTTTAGAAAGACCTGTTAGGAAAATCTGGTATCTTTAAAAAATAAAACATGAAAAGACAATCTGATTTTTTATATAAAACATTACAGCACTCGAGTCTTCTGTTAATAAAAGAACATATAATATTAGGAGATACAGAATTTGTTGAAATCTGCCATCTCAATTGATTTTTTAACACAAGCCAGTTATAACTGCAAAGAGCAAGACCACAAGCATTTTTACCGTCTAAACTATGAATAATGTACAACTTGGAGAATTCAAAGATTTTTCATATGATGTGAAAGAAATAACTTTTTAAGTAAAACTGACCTGCAGTTTCTGAACCTATCTCTATAATTACCTCCTCAATTCATATCAATTTCATTAGATATATAGGTTATTTTTATCTCCATGTGCTCTATAAAAAATGTATCATGCATTTTTAGTTAATATGAAAAAATGTTCATGCTACTCATACACAAATTATGTCAGACTTTATTATAAACAGAAAAATCTTGAATTAATATAATCTTTATATTAATAAAAAATCTAGAAAAATGGAACAAAACAGACTTCACACGCCCCCCAAGCATTTAATCCATAGTGCATTACCACTGACCCATTTAGTGCAGGGAGGACACAATATATCAATGTTTGTTAACATATGCATAAGTAGAAAAAGGCAATTTCATGGGTCAGGCAACATAGTCATGAAATGTCTGTGAAGCAGCGGTGCATTGACTGTTGAGAAGGACAAAGCTGAAACAAAAAATAATTCTTTGACTTTCATGTGCATTCTGAATTCCTTTTTGTTATAATTTCACTCAAACTCTCACTTTTGTGTCAAAAGCAATTGTTAGCAACATCTCCATAAAAACTCAGGTAAGTGTTTAAAACATTTAAAGCAGTATTGTTTTGTAAGTGTTTGGTTTAGGGTGGTGAAGAAAGAAAAGAAAAACAACATAAAATACAACACAATGCACAAAATTTTGTCATAGAAATTTTCATTCTGGGGCTGGATCTGAACTTCACTGGTTCAAATGGATAGTTCAGTTTCAAAGTCAGCGGAGATCTGGATACACAAAAGTCATCATTTTGCCATGTTCGAGATCAACTCTCATCTGGTGAAACAGATGGCAGAGAATAAAACACCATGTGTATACTCATTAGCACCATTGCGTGTGTTCACAAGACATATATTCCTAAAGGACAAAACCAACCATAAAATCCGAACCTTCTCATATGAACCAGGAATTACGCAAGAAATATATCTGTGATTTTAAAATAATCTCTCCTCTACTATCTTAACTTTGTGCAAGTCCAAAGCCTCTTTGAAAAATTTCCAGTGCTATATTTCTAATCAGGCTCAGCTGACTACTTAATTCATAATGGAACTTTCTTCAACTGAAAATATTAAACCTTTTATCCACCTACCTTGACCTCCAATTAACATGTAAGGAATATGACAGTGAAAAGCAAATGCTGAATTTTTATTAGGCATCCCAACATTTTCCATTCTATTAATTTAGAGTTGAACGAAGGTGTCAAGAAGTTGCATCTTTGTATCATTTAGAAGGAATCATGCATTATTAAAATACAGCATATCCTGGCAGAATTTCTTAAAAAAAAAAAAAAAAAGAGAGAGAGAGAGAAAAAAAGAAAAAAAATTATTCATGGATGCTTTTTAACGATTTGCCATTAAAAAAAAACAACAAACTGAAACCAAAAAATCAGGTTTTATGCCATTTTAGTAAAACAAATTAACTGGGTTTTCTTTCCTGTGTAGAGAGTGTTTAGTTTCATCTCAGTTTTTGAAAGCATTTAACTGATACTTAAAATGGTAATGCCTAAGGTTTGAGCTCTTCAACCTTCATTCATTTAAAACTGTTATCAAACTGAGTTAAGTTTGTTGGAATAAAAAGGCAAAAACCTGGCCATATTTTAATTTTTTTGTGTTTTAAATATTGTTGTGGTTTAACCCCAGCTGGTAATTAAGTGCCACACAGCCACTCGCTTACTCCCCCCTCACCCAGAGGGGTGGGGAGAAGAGCTGGAAAGGAATGTAATACTCGAGGGTTGACATAAGAACAATTTAGTAATTTAAAATAAAAATGAAAGAACAGTAATAACAACAATGACAATAACAGTTACAATGAGAAGGGGGAGGAAAAGTAAAATCCAGAGGGAAAGGAAGAAAGGAATGCATGGTGCACAATGCAACTGCTCACCGCCCACCAACCGAAGTCCAGCCAGTCCCCAAGCAATGATCTGCCTGCCCTGGCCAACCCCCCAGGTATATATACCAGGCATGATGTCCAATGGTATGGGATACCTCTTTGGGTAGTTTGGGCCAGCTGACCTGGCTCTGTCCCCTTCCCATTCCTTGCTGACCTCCAGCCTTTTCACTGGCAAAGCCTGAGGAACTGAAAAGGCCTTGACTGAATGTAAATGTTACCCAGCAACAAGTAAAAACTTCAGTGTGTTATCAACCTTGTTCTCACATCTAAGCCAAAACACAGCACTGTGCTAGCTACTAAGAATATAATTAACTCCATCTCAGCTAAAACCAGGACAAATATATAAATTAATATCACAATTAAACTTTCATAGCAGATTTACATTTACTGTTACAGTGCATTTGTATTTGAATGGCAAGTTAAGGTTTAATTGTCAGGTAGGTATTTCTATATCATTCTTCACGGAAAAGTACATTACTATTGTTACACTGATCTTCGTTGAGTAAAGATTACTTTAGGAGCAAACATATGCCAACTTGTATATTAAGATAACTTCTAATGATTGTATTAATATTGCGCCCAAATGACTACTAGTTAGATCATACAAATTATATTGTATGGGTGAAAAAAAACTAAAGAAATTAAAATGTGTAGTACTTTTTTGCATTTCCTTCTACATGCTAGAAAATATAAACAAAACCAAACCAACTAATCAATGAGCTAGGCCTGAACAGGCATACCCAAAGTCTCTTTTAAAAGATGCTTTTGGGCTAGTTTCACCCTTTGACAGTGCATTCATTATAGGGTAGACAATCATTCTGTTATGTATTGGAATGTAAGGTAATACGGATTCTTCCAAAAAGCAGCATCAAATAACTGAATGAGGTGAACAGTATCAACCCACTGTTTCCTGTGCCTCCTTCTTCTCCCTGCCCCCCCCCCCCCCCCCCCCCCCCAATTAGTTTACCATTATCATTCTGGTTTAAGATGAAACACAGCAGAAATAAGTGCAAAAGCAAAAGTTCCAAAGACAAGAAGAAATCAGTTTTAGGTGAGTCGTTATCAAATCACCTTCACATTTCATAATTGGGGCTTTACACTTGGAAGCCCCATGAGCTATGCAAGCTATGCAGGTAGCCCATGGTCTAGCTTCTAAAATGGTGTAGAAAGAGAGTCTTACTGGACACATGTCTCTGCTTACAGAACCATGGAACCATAGCCTGTTTTGGGTTGGAAGGGATCTCTAGACCATCTAGGTCAACCCCCCTCCTGTGGGCAGGGACATATTTCACTGGATCAGGTGCTCAAAGCCCCATCCAACCCAGCCTTGAACACTTCCAATGATGGGGCATCCACAACTTCCACACCTGGGGCTGTTCCAGTATCTCACCATTCATGTCACCACTTTCTCACTATCATGTCTTGATTTATGAAGACGTTGCAGATGTTTGCTCAGAAATCAGCGGTAGGATATATTCACATCTTACTGGGTAGAGATAAGCTGGAAATGGAGAAGCAGAACATTGAAACTCCATGCTCTGAAGGGCCTAAAGGAAAGGACAATGGCCTTCATATGGTTAAGGTAGCCCTAATAGCTAATCTGTGCACGCAAGGATAATTTAAAGTATTCGCGCAGACCTATTTCTAATGCATCAAGGCTTACATGCAGGAATATTTGCTGATTTTTAAGTAGGCTATAGTGTTCTAACTTTGAAGAGGTTCAATAGCCTCATCAAAAGTAAGGAAACTTAAGCTATCTTATCCCTATTTGTTATTTTCTAACACATGTTCTAAAATAGGTTCAGTACATGATAATTTAATGTCTCACTTGAGATACAGATTGCAAAGCAATGGATTCAAACAGTAGACTCTAAACTCCAGACTTTACAAATCAATTGCTTTGACTTCTCAAGACAAAAGTGTGCATTTAGTAATTAAGAAGTTAAGACATTGTCTGTTTTGTTCTTAGATAATGTCACACCTTGAGGGCATTGCAAGACATGAAACAAAGCAGATCTTTTTTCCACTATTGCAGATCTGGTGTTAGCGGACTCTGAATTTCCTAAGATAATGGTAAATTAAAGCCATTACAAAAGATAAGTAAAAGTACAAACATATACATATGTACACATACACACTGCAGTATATAAGGACTCAGTAGTATTCATCTGAATAGGTAAAAATGTCTCTGACAACTCTAGTAAGCCTTATTGTCATTAACAAAATTGACCTTATCCAAAGAAAAAAACAAACACACACACCCCAAAATACCATATTCCTAGATTTTTAGTGTATGTGTGCATTATAATTTTACTTTTTATACAAAATGGTTACTTGCATTCTGACACTCTGCTGTAGTTGCTTCATCTTATGAATGTTTTTTCAAGTATACCCCCCCATTTTATTTATATATATACACATATATATATATATGTGTGTATGTGCATGTATGCAAAAGCAAGATTGAAAAAATAAATAATAAAGCTTTTAGTGGGACATATACATATGACTCAATTTAACCTAATCAATTCTGAGGGAGATTTATTACAATTAATTATAGAATATTTGCTGAACAATGTCAGCTGAACTCCAAAATTCCTAAAAGCAGAAGAAAGTATTCTATGCTCTTATTAACTGTATATTTATTTTTGGAATATGCTTTGTAACAAAAATAGTGAGAGACAATAACGATGAAATGTTCTCTGATGTTGAATTTTTTTTCCATTTATAATGTTATTTTGTGTAAACAATAAATGTGCTTGATCAATATGTAGGTCTTCAAGAGACCTTTGTAAGAACATCTTGTTGCATAAGTTTAACTTTTCTGTTTGTGAAGAGTGGTATGCCTTTTTTGTTTGTTTGTCCAGTGTTTCTATGGTATGTTCCATTAAAAGAATTCACCAGGTCATGGAGAGGAATGCTTTCTCCTGCTGGCTGGTCAAAGTCAGGTAGAAACCTGTAGAAAGAAAAAGACAACAAACTCTTAGAGCAACTGAATAGCCCAGCTGGAAAACAGGTATGCAGTTTTCCAGAGGCACAGAAGAAATAACACTTAATTCTAGTAACACATGGAGTCCTATTAAACATTTTGGCCCCTGGAGGTGATCCTAAAAGTTGGTAGTTTAAGAAAAAAAAAAAAAAAAGAGGTGTCATTCTGCAAGGGGCCAGTGGAATTTTTAGCATGTCCTTCATATTACACTTTATCTTGACTATAACTAATTTTCACTGTATTAGAAGTTTGATCCAAAGTCCTTAGGCTGTTTCTTTTTCTGAGAGGAAGGGACATTTGTTTTGATTTGTTTTCTTTTCTTATAAACCAGAGCATTCAAGATGAGAAGCCCTTTCATTGTTTCTGATGTGCTTACTTAAGAAACAAGAGCAATCATATCCGGATTAAAGATCTAGATGACTTTCAGCCCCATCACAAAACTTGTGTTAATCACAAAATCAGTGATTAACAGCTGTGTGATAGTACAGTGATTTCAGTAGATATTACTGGAGCATATGCAGTATTTTTCAGCCAGAACAAAAATGTCTTAAAGCAGCATCCAGAAGCAAACTTGAGCTGAGTAGTTATGGAAACTTAAACCCATACAATGTATATAACAACTGTATTTCTGTAGGTCCAAAATTTTTACTTAAGCAAGATTTTGTTATATTCCAGTTTCTATTTTTTTGCAAAGCATTAACAGAAGCTGGAAGCGAAATCAGAGACCATGAAAAAGAACCTCGAGTGTTTTGTTAATTACAAGGAATTTATGGCTAGTTGCAAGTCAGAGCAATGTGTGCTTAACTGCTCTGAATAGCCTGTGTTTTACATGCAGTAAGTAGTCTGTAAGTAGTAAGTGGTCTTCTTGGATCACTATGAATTTACTGAAATGAAATGAACATGAGACAGCATATGAACTGTAAGGCATTAAAGTTCAGTTGTGATTTTCTTTCTTCCTCCATACTTTAGGGTTAGAAAGGACAGGAACACAAAAAACACAGTACAGGAAAGACTGCAGTCTGCTTCTCATTTTCTGACCCAGAAACAGAGTAGACAAGGTTTCAACTTCTCCTTCCCCATCAATTCTTTAGAGAGGCAATATGTGGAAAACAGGAGCTATGTTGCAGATCCCTGTAGGACTGGTGTCTACATTAAGTCTAGCTGGTTGACTAAAGCAGCCTTACTGCTATTTACTGTTCAATAAGCAGAGACAATTTTTTCTATTCTTACTTTAATTGGTTAATTATAAAGTTTATTGCAAGGCTTAATTTAGAAGGTAGAATACACAGATTTGAAAGGAATTCAGAAATATATAAAATCTCTTGGTCCAAGAAAGATTTAACAGAAAATATTTCTTAGTGTTGCTATTAAAAAACTGGTAAACAACAAACAAGGTTTCTACACCATCATCCAGAGGCAACTCTGCGAGAGCATTTTGTCTATTCTGACTTAATTAAAGGTGAAGGATGCCCCCTGGTTTCTATTAGGAATATGTTCTAAAAGAAGCAGTATTTCTGGGTCTCACACTGGTATTGATTTTCATTTTCCTAATGTTTGTCCTTCGTTATTTTACAGAGAATAATATTTTAGTTCAAGGTTTTGAACTCTCCTTGGGTCTGTGTGTGCTGTTCACACTGGAGCTGTGTTTGTGGCATGTACAGACCAGAGTATTTGTTCCTTGACAAAACAGAGAAACAATATTCCAAGTATGAATTGTCAATCGTACATTTTCAACTTTTTTCTGTTCTTATGAAAAATATTATCTGAGTGCGCCCAATCTCATAAGGTCTTTTCTTGTTTGAATAAAGCTATGACCTAACTCAGAGAGCCAAAATCACTTCTCATCTCCCCACACTAACTTCATACTGGCTCCACGTTTGGAGTGAGACCCAAATGAGCCAAGATCTGCACCCTGATTTCTATAGAAAAAGAGCCTGTGTATGAAAGTCATCAAGTTGAATCAGTCTCAGAGTACTGCAGCCAGCCTGCTGGAAGCCTCAGTGTCAACTGACAAGTAAGTTAAGTTATATTTTGAAAGTCTTTCACAAACTAAAAAAATTAAACCAAACCAAACCAAACTAAAACAAAGCCCACAGCGTTTTGTTAAGAAAGATGCTGAGATCAGCTTAAACTATAACATGTCTCCTGTCAATTAAAAAGCTATAGAAAGAATAAAAAAAAAAAAAAAAGCAAACTTTTAAGAGTGGGAGATCTGAACAACCAAATAAAAACCCATCAAGTAACAGGTACAGTCATGGTCATATTCTATAGTGTATTGATGTAATACCAAACAAATTCACAAGGGAAGATATAGGTGTTAGCCTCAGGTCCCTCAGCCTTATGAAATTGTATGTCTATTTAAATTATTTTTACAAGAATTAGTGTATATTTTCTTTTTTACATAAAATATTTGTAATCCAGATGTGGAGGTGAAAAAGGAAAACAACAGTAATTCCTTTCAGTTTATAACTGTGAAATACTTATTCTGCTTATCTGAAAAGAGTAAAACATGTTATCTTTGTTCCTTTGGGGTATTTTACTGTTCAGAAATAGTTATTCAGGGTATCTTTCTGTCTTGTTCTGTCATCACTCTAGTCTAGGGCTTACCAGGCTGCATTTCTATACCAGACACCAAAATTCTGATGCTTTTTGAAGTATCTGTGGAAATCATCTGCATATGATCCCTGAAGAGAGACGGGAATAAATGTGACATAGCTATATATAAACAGTATCTTCTCCATAGGAAGATATAAGTATTCTAGGGTATTAGGCTACTGCAGCACAATTTCTCACTCCAGCGTACCTGCCAGTGCACTGTGGTCTTCACTGTGTTATTGGTATGAGATCCTACTTTTCAAATAAATAATTAACTTTAGGCTCATTAACAATCCAATTCATGCTAGTAGACCTATGCATGTAAGTATAGAAGTAAAAGTTTGAAGAATTAAAATTAATTCCTCAGATTGAATAGTATACTTTTATGTTAATGAGTTAGTGGACCCTCATAAAAATCAAGGAAGCTTAATTTTCCTTTTGGTTTTAAACAAAATTTGGGGTTTGCGAGGGGAAAAAAAAAAAAAGCAGTATGGCAATGATAAAAAACTACAAGTTAACTTAAAAGGACAAAAGGAGAAGAGAGATTTAGGTCTGAGTGTTAGATACATATCTGAACTTTTCAGGGTCATGAAATCTATGTCAGCACTGATATGTTCTTTGGCTGAAAGCACAACACATTAGTACTGTCTCTCAGTCTATTAAAAATCCAACTGTGGAAAAAAAGGTCAAACGAGAGCTGACAAAATGACTTAGATGCTTCATTTGATGTTGCAGTTGTTTCTTTGGTTCAGCTATTATTTTTTATCACCTTGGTTTCATGGTCTAATACTTCTGATAACGGTGGTAGAAAATAATAAATATATCATACTAGGTTTATTTTGTAAACTTAGCGTAGGCTGTGCTACATTAATAGTTTTTTAAAATGATTAAGTTAAAAACAGGACAGGATCTCAATTCCCTGAATTTCAGGTGCCTGAACCCTGCTGGAATAGCTAAAAGCAGAGCTAAAGCAGTACTGGACTAGCATTTTATTAAGAACCCAGACTGCATATCATTTCCCTCCTCGTCCAATGCCTGTAGTGTTCATATTGTATCCAATTCCAGGGCAGTTGCTTATTCTCAGAGTTTCTCCAAGACCTTGAAGTGTAGGTATTGAAGCCTTCCTAACTTCTAGCTCCACAGAAGACAAGTCCACAAATACCTCTTTTGTGTTCTCTCAAGACTGTAGACATGACCCAGCTTCATTTCCATCACTGAGGCTGAGTCCACCTCAGATTCTTTCAAAAATGTGCAGGCTGCCAATTTCAGAAAAGAGGTTCTAGCTGCCACAACTTTTTGGATTCCTTGCTGCACTGCACAAAGATAAGGACGGTCTTGCTGTCAAGTGCAATTTATTAATTTTGTATCCTCTTTTGCTGACATTGCTTTGCCTGGGAGCAAAATAGATAACCACATGATAATGACTGACTTTCTGCAGCATGAATCCTTGCTTTAGCATTTTATCATTATAGTAATCGTTCTAAGGTCATTTTCTTATGCAGTGTTTTTATTTTGCTTGAGTTTTCTTCATTATTTCTAAGCTGATGTAGCTTGACTTTGACAAACAAGATCATAAGCAAACGGAACTGGAGACAGGTGACATCATAACAGCCACATCACTTATTCTCTTATGCTTCCCTGCAGTAGCTATTAAACTTTCAAGAGCTAGATTTGACTCCCAGACTGTTCTTCAACTAGCCCTGCAACCCTACAAGATCATGCTGAAGCCCTGAACTTGCCCAGGTCTCACTCTGACCTCTGGTCAGCTCATGGCCCAAGTCACTTCAGACCTGGGAGCTGCAAAGCTCTTCTGACTCCAAGGTTCAGGCATAGACATAGACTGGAGTGTGTGGTGGCTGAGGTTTCCCTGGGTTTGAGCATTCTTTCTTCTGACACGGTTTCACTTAAGTGTTTCAGATATTCTGGTATCCCTTTCCTCACTTCTGAAGCCACCTTCACTGATTCAAGACGAAAACTTACATGGATTCCATGATCCTCTAAGTCATAAGACTGATCTCAAATTTTCAAAATTAAAACCAAAACAAATCAAAACAAAACTGTCAGTGTTATCATGATATTTCTCCTGGCAAATTTTCAAAATTAAAACCAAACCAAAACAAATCAAAACAAAACTGTCAGTGTTATCATGATATTTCTCCTGGGAAAGTATATTTTCTTCTTTGAGACACTAGATCCCTTAATTATGACAGGACTCTGAGGAATACTTTGAAGAAGTTTACTTGCTGAAGCAATTTATGCCAGGATCATCAAATATTTTAGCTGTTTGCATTTAAACATGTCTACCGACCATCCAGGACAACCTCTAGAAGAAACATTTATTGACCTGAATTATTCTCTGGAGTTGCCTCTTTTTCTTATTCAACTAGTGAGCTGTGGATCCCAGTGAGTTATTGGATCCCTAGTTCCTCTTCTACTTCTCTCCCTGCTGCTCTGTGGCACCATGGCCACAGCAGTGGCAAGGCAGTTCTCAGGGGGCCAGGATGGCCTTGACAGCTTAGAGTCAGTCCCCTCTGCCCCTACACTCCTGTGACTGTTGCTATTGTGTGCTAATGTACATATAGGGGAGAAAAAAAGAAACTAGTGAAATCTGGATACTGAATATAAGGAAGGAGAAGGAATCAGAATACTAGTGTACAAAAATATTTTAAAACCCCCTCCTCCTATGATTTAAAGATGTGGCAAAAGAGTAAGGAAGCAAGAGCAATTGCATGAACAAAGTGGAAGAAAATCTTCATTCTGTTATAAGGACTGCTGGAATTAAACTGCAGTGGCAAACATGTGCAGTCATTTCCTCCTGGAATTAGAAGGTGACAAGAGTTCTAGCAGTTTCTGGAATTTTAGAGACAGCTTCTTAGAAGTAGCAGACTTCACTAATAAAAAGATTGGCTCCAGTGAATCAATGTACTGTTTTCTGTGTAAGCTGGCTGTCTCTTAAGGTTATCACAGAGCTATTGACTGAAAACCTCAAATCTGTACTGCAGGGCATGTTACAACATCATAAGAAACCATGGTCTTCTGCTAGTGATATATCATAGAATCCTTTTCTTGGCAGGCACTTTGATGTGTTGTGTTACAAGAAAGATAGAGTAGGATAAAAGTCTTCAATCTTTATGAAGCCATGGGAGACTGTGATTTCCATCTTGTATAGAAAAAAAATAATTTTATGCCTCACAGGTCTGCTTCAACATAAACCATGATGCCATGCAGTAAAGAGAGTTTTCACTTTTACTGCTTTAAAACTGCCATTTTTAGTTTTGTTTTGTTTAGGTTATCATCCTTCCAACGTATTTCTGTATCATTTTCAATATCAAAAGCAAAAGCTGCATTAATAACCAGAGGATAAAATCAGCTATGGAGTTCTCCATGTGTAATGTCATTAAGCAAAAGTAGGCAAACCTGATTTATATGAAGTCTAAAACATCTACGTGGTAGACAGGATAGTCTACAAGAAAGATGAGAGTTTGACCCTACTTACAGATCGCTGCTACAGTAGTTGCATAGAATTAATCAGAGGATCAGTACTTGTGGTTTGTCTGAAATATTCTGGAGTTTCTTTTGTTTCTTTCTCCTCCCTGAACTAAAAATATGCTTTTTGTTTAAGAGTTAATTGTAGAAGTTCTTTTCAGTGCAAGTCTGCTAGGAGACAAAACACGGGAAATATAACATTTTTAAAATACAAATATTTGAGGCTGAAAATTAAGTGATCAGGCTCATTTTCTTTTGACATGTATTTCTTACTATACCTTAAGTAACTTCCTGAACTTATCCAATATCTTTTCCCCATTAAATCTGCAAGACAATAGGAAGCATTTTCTTTGCTTTTTCCTCCTCAGTATCCTTCCTAGAACATTCCAGTCATCTTTTCAAAACTGCTTTCCGAATTAGCTATTAATATTTTTTCTATCTATATGAAAAACATCACTGCCTTTCAGTAATTCCTCTACTCTTGCTGTCTCTCCTTCACACCTACATACACACCACATACACAGGTACAATCACACACGCTACTTTTTTTAGTTGGAAAATATGAAAATATGTCACAAAATCAGAAAACTTTATACACACTTCTCAGTGCTGTAACAAGTAAAAACTTGCCTGCTTAAGAAACAAGTTCCAAGGTCCTTTTCTGCTGTTTCTTTGAATTTTCACCATAAATCTAATTCACAATGAAAGTCATCATGCATAATTTGGAAGAATGTTCTCATTTAGGAGCTTTTAGTGTTGAGGAGAGGGAACCTGGAATGATAGATGACCTTGGCAATTAATCTGAGGAACAGCTGTGCTGTTTTCTTGGAAGATATACATTCAAAGACATTGAAAGTATTCCTATTAGGTACTTCATAAATGCCATAGCTTTTAAAAAGGAGGTATAGCTCAGTAGCCACAAGAACACTCAAGTTGTGTCCCCCATGCAATGTGTTTTCCCCCAAACGATCTTACTGATGAACACTGAATAGATCTGGATATTTTATTTCAAGTCTTTCATCAAGTACGTTATGTTGCGTATGGCACCTTTTTTTATTTTTAAGTATATATTTAAACTTTTTCATTCAGCTATTTAAGGATGTTGAATAAGGGGGGGGGAGGGGATTAATAAATGAATTATGCCACCCTTACTTCAATAAGTATGTTTGATAAATATTCTACAGTCATCTCTGATAACAATGAAACACCTCAAAAATGAAAGAAAAAAACCCTGAAATCTTCTCCAGATGTCTGACAGTTCATCTAAACCAGTCATTAGGAGTATTTTCCATTATGTGTTTTGAAGCTTAAGATCAGTAACTTTGATTAGATTGACACATGTATACTTGATACATTTAGACTATTTATCTTGGAAGACTTCTGTGTTTCTTGTCTGACAAATAGATACTGTGAAACAACAGGTATAGATAAATAAGTACTGCAAAATTTCATTTTGTCACTAAATATGGTATATTTTGAAAATTAATGTTTAACACCTTCTTCAATGCATACAGGAGGTGCTTAAGGATAAAAAGAACAGTCATGTAATACAGTAGTCAAATCTACTTGACAATAAAATGTATAATTTTGATCAGATACTCTTCATGCAGTTAAAAATACTTTTTTAGAGAACTACTTAATGTAGCTGATACCATATAAGACTTTGGTTTATATTTATATAAGGATTATTTTGATGAGAGAAGCTTGTCGTAGATAAGCTTATCAGTAGATTGACATGGACCATTTATGAAATACATTCTTGATATATTTTCAAGTCAAGTTGAAGATAGAGAATCACTAAACCTGTTATTTCACCTGCATGTATGATTATGAACTTTGCAATCACAGCATTGTACACTTTTGATCTGACAGTCTAGGTGAGCAGCTAAAAAAGATGAACATTTCTTTGCACTGAGGGAGACCTCAAACACCAATATACATTCACATAATCTTGCTGTTAAAATAAGGACTTTACAAGCATTGGTTAACATGTCCAATGCTTTTTTAAATTCCTCTTTGATTTCTGGTGGATAATACTAGTCAACTCTAAAGCACAGAAGAATAAATATATGGAAAGATGCATACAAGGGGACAGAATTACAAAATTTGTGTGAAGATATTAATGTTAATCTTCATATACAGTTACAAGAGTACCTTTGTTATTCATATAATTGTATGGAGGATGTCTTTAAGCAAAACAAGAAAAAAACACACACCAAAACTAAATCCCACAGATTAAAAACAAAAACAAAAACCAAAAAATACCAAGCACCTTTGTCTACAATAAACTGAAGTGTTTCTTATGCAAAACTAAGATAAATTATGCAGACTAGTTATTGCATTCTCTTTCTTAATTTACGGTTAAAATGCACAGAACAAGATTGCCTTTTTAAGACTTCAGAAAATGTTAGTATAAAACTCAAAGTTGCTGTATTTACATGTAGTATGTAGCATGCTAACTTTTTAAAATAAAAGCTTCTTACTAGGACATACATTTAATTTTCCCAGTCTTTCAAAATATTAACTGGCTTTACATTGAAAATTATTGCAGGTATAGTACACTCTAACATAAACTATTAGCATAACATTAATACTTCTATTTAAAGGTACCATTAATTTACTGTCGTTTTGTTTTTCATTAGTATTATTTCTTATCTTTGGACTATCAAAAATAACCTCACTCATAATACTAGATCTTCTAGGAGCTATTTAAGCAGTAAAGAAAGAGACAGTTCTCTTCCAGGGAATTTTTAAGATGACTTCTTTCGTACTGTGATCCGCTTAGTGCAGTAAGATAACTCTACCCTTCAAGTGCTGGATGACAACAACATTGTTTAGCCCATTACAAACAGTGAAGTCATAACCAAAACCTGAAAGGATGCCTTCTTCCCATTCATTGTTTCATTCTCGTTAATTTGCTGAGAAAGCCTATTGCAAGTTTTTGTACTCTGGGACACGAAATTATTCGGTCTGCGATATGTATGCATTTTTGTTATAAGGTACTGATCTGATTTCTGAAATTCAGCTTACATCAAATAAACAATATATAACCACTCATATCAAAAAATTGTAGTAACAAGTTAATCTAATAAGCTGTTGTACGTTTGCATATCTTTGTTTTCAACATTTAAAAAGTGTAATTAATTAGGTCAGGTGATACACTGCACCCTACTTATGTTGCTACACTTCTTTACCACTCTAAATTTTCATGGTGTGCCATATATGACATATAAGATATAGGGGTATTGTAACTTCCTTATCTTAAAAGGACATTGCACCACTTTCTGGATACACATGACAGTAATAAATCCTACTCCTCTTCAACCCACTGTTTATCTTTCTCTTTAGACTTAGGTAAGTAAAGATTGTGCAATAGAATGGCATTTGTCCTACACAGCTCTGTCAAAGCGACTGTGATTGCAATCCTTAGAATTTGTCCTTGCAGCAAAATAATCTTACTGGGAAATTTTTAAAATACTGATGCAAGTATGCTGCAAAACAATTTATAGAGATTGCAATAATTATTTCGTCTTTCAAACTCTTTTGATCTAAGAACAACACTGTGCTTATTGCTTTCCTTTAAAAAGTGTGAAGATGTAATTCAGTCATAGAAGAAAAGCTAAACAACTAAAAACATTTTTGACAGATTTTGTTCTCAATGAACACCTAGTGTTTTTCTTCCATAATTGCATTGCCCTCTTGATATCTGTAGTGTTTTGCAGAAACAAAAGAGGAATATTTTTATTTACTTCAACTTAATGGTGCAGTAGAGACAGCAACTTAGAATTCTGGAAATATCTGCTGAGCTGCTACTCTGCTACTTTGGCAGACAAAAGAAAATTGGAGGATGTTTTTAGATGAACTGACTTGAAGGACTTTTCCATGAAACTAGATTCTTGTGGGGTTTAAAAGTCATTTATAAATATGTATCTTAGAAGCATAGTCATATTGCTGCTCATGTGTACTAACAATCTAAAATTATTTTCTGAATAGGAAGGAGTCATTTGTCTAAATATTTGGAAGTATCACTCTATTTTCTTACAGCCATGAGGTTACAGTGTATTAGTGTTTCATTATGAGATCAAGTCAGAATCTGATGCCTGGCTATCAATTTGTGATCAGAGACCCACACTAAATCAGAACAGATGTCTCCTAAGTGCTCTGGGTTTGATACACCCAGCCTGACCTCACCAAGCCCTTGCAGCCTGTTAACAAAGGTAGTATGAAGAATGAGTCCGTCTGCATCTGACTCCTGTGGTAGGTACCCACAACAATCCACATGAACAAAGATGTAGACAAGCAGCAAAGTCTCTGGGACTTATCAATTGAGAACTGCTGAAAAATAGATTTGTCTACTGCTGTTCCTTTCACCAGCAGTTCTGACCCTGAAAAGGAGAAAATCACTGTTAAGGAAACACCGGGTACTCTCACAGCCAAAGGTGTAAGTGACTCAATAAAATGTGCATGCAAATGAAATTAAATAGATGTACCTGCCAGTTCACATAGGCAAGTACATGAATCAGATATTGTTATGGAAGCCCATTCAAATTTTCTTTGATTCTTAGAATTTCCATTTCATTTTTTTCAAGACAGAATATTCCTGTGGTGACATTTAATTTTAATTTAATTTTTCAAGTGGATATACGTCTCTTTTTTTTGGTATTTTTTTCAGGTTAAAAATGTACGTAATAGAAAACTCTTCCTGTGTAAGATATTCTAAAGCAAATAAAAATGCAAATAGCTACAATGCAACTGTCAGCAATACCCTTAGGCTGGTGTTCAGGAAACTGCATAGGAACCCAGAGTTATTTATTTGGAATTTATATTTCCTATTGGAGAAGTGATTCAGGAAAATGCTGTCTAAGCAGGCAACTGAAGCTTTAGAGGCCAGTGCTGCTGAGCTCCAGCAGTGGTGGTATGGGGCATGTTCGGTACTATATAAGACTTTTAATGAATACTGGAGGACAGGTAAAGTAAAGAGTTAGAGATTTTGTAGAAAATAAAGTGGAAAACCAAAGATTAATCATACATTTGATAATGACTTCTCTAGAGAAACAAACTATAGCAGACCATATATGTCTTCATTAGCAAAAATAGTGTTGATAGCACTATGTAATAATTTGTTGAACTGGGAAAAAAAAAAAAAAAAAGAAAAAAAGAGATGATTGTTATGATGTAAAGAGAAACATGACTTGTATAAAATGAAAGTGTTTTAAATGGTTGGAATGATGTTAGCAGGATAGATATTTTTTTTTTTTTCCCAAGAGGTGGTCTTCACAATGATCTTGTTTTATGTTTTCCTCCTGTTATCTTCATGTAATATGTTGGGCTTTGCTGACAAAGTTGAAACTCAAGCAGCACACACAAGAAACAGAACACCACACAGGAAGAATGAAAATAATATAAATAAGACAAAATACAGAAACCCTTATAGGGTAATACCAACCATCTGCTTGAATAAAAGGATTACCATTTGGGCACAGAAAAAATATTAAAAAGCAGTGTCAGAGAGCTTTTGAAAAGGTCAGTTGATCGCCAGATATATCAGAGGTATTTTTGGTAAGGACCACTAGGTTGGAAGTGAAAGTAACACAGCCTCCTGAGCTGTGTTAAAAGAAGTGTTGCAAGCAGCTCAAGGGAGATGATCTTGTATACTCAGCCCTGATGAGGCCACATCTATAATACTGTGCCCAGTTCTGGGCTCCTCAGTGTAAAGGAGATGTACATACTGGACCAAGTCCAGTGAAGGGCAATGAAGATGAAAAGGGATTGGAGCATCTGTCATACAAGTAGATGCTGAGCTGGGACTGTTCAGCCTGGAAGGGCAGGAAAATATCTTATAGGTTTATATAAGTATCTAATGACAGGGAAAAAAAGAAGGTAAGAGTCAGGCAACCAGCACAAATTGAAATGCAGGAAATTATGTTTAACCATACCTTAAAAAAAAAAAAAATATTATTGTGATGCTGGTCAAACACTGAAACAGCTTCCCCAGGAAGTTTATGGAGTCCCCACTGTTGGACACAATCAAAGCCTAACTGGACATGGCTCTGAGGTATCTTCTGTAGCTGACACTGCGTTGACATGAACAGCTGGTCTATGCAATCTCCAGATGTTTTCCTACCTTAACAGTTCTTCAGTTCTGGGAAACTGTCTAAATAATTGGAAGTGGGGAACTATAAGAAGGTTTTGAAACTTCAGTAGAATGATTTGTGCCATGAAAAGGATGGATAAAATGGTCCACAAATCCCCCTTCAATTGCATTTCTTACTTTCCCATAAATGAGTTAGCTATTTTTGAAAATTCTTCTTAGTTTAAGTTTACATACCAGCACTTTCCAGCTGGCTTCTGGAATCTGAAGGGAAGATATTTTTAGTCTTTTATATTCTTAGTGTTCCAGCCTTAGGTCCTCAAACTGCCTATGACATCTGTAACTAAAGTAAATCACTTTTTTCTTAAACCTTGCAGCCATATTCTTCCAAATTGTATTGATCAGCTTCTGAGTCTATGCCCTTTGTAGTAACTTGGATGTATACTGGACTGTTTCCTGGCAGTGAGACAAGTTGTTATAGAATAGCTTATATCCATAACATTGAATTCTGTCACCCTCCAAAGCAGACTGGCCATTATTAAACTGCCTGGAGAATGGTCTGTTCTCCATGTTGCTCTTTAAACCATGGTATGGTCAATAATTAAATGCTGCTGGTGAACGTACTCTGTCATTCCTGTTTCTCTCTTGGCCAGTTTAATTTACTAACACAGACATAACCACAGTATCCAAAGCCATCTTTAGTCTTATTCTGTAGCAGAAACACCCGTTCTGACATTTGCTTTATTTCAAATATCTTTATAGGGGTAGGCAACAGCTTTTGCAATTGCTAATTCTGGAATAATGTTTACATATTCCAAATTGCCTCTAATGTAAGTGGGAAATAGGGCAATGCTGAGTCATAGATCTGTCTTAAAATGGTGCTATACCTGATAAAGCTTCTGTAATGCTTCTATTGAGAAGATGTAGAGACAGAGAGAAAAGAAGACAATAAATAATATTGAGCTAACTAACTATATCAGAGTGAGTTTTCAGAATTTTCTCCTGAATATACTGTTTGTTCTATAGAATATGGGCTTCTTCACCTCTATTTTGATTAAACATTTGTTCAGTGGTGGGGTGGGGAGGAGTCTGTGAGTGGATATTTCTACTTTTCCAGGTCTTCCTTTCAGGTAGTGGATGCGATATATTTTCAGCAAGATGTATTTTGTTTCTACTACTGGTCCTCTTTCATTTTTAAGTTTAGATAAATGTAATTAAAATATAGTGTTCTATACAATTTCATAATTCATGTGTGTCATCATATTTGTAAAATTTGTAAAATTTGTTGTTAAAGTTTGCATGTCTTAATGTGATTTTATATATTTAAGATTGATTTCTTATTTGTTTTCTTAGTGTCTCTCTTTTTTCCGTTCTCAGCCTAATATCTGTTAATAAATTTTTATTTAACACTAAATCTTTCTAGTGTTACAGAAGTCTTAACATTCATCACTCCAAATCCTTCTGATTATCTCATATTTTTGCTCTTAACATTTTTTCTATGAAAAATTATTTTTTAAAAATATTACATCAATACTAATATATTTTGAAATAAGATATAGAAATCCATGTAGGAATGGAAAAAAGTTAGATACCTTAGTTGAAAACACTATCCTTAACTTGTCAGTTTGAAGAGAAATATAGGAAAATCATATTAAATATCCATCACTTCAGCCATGATTACATATAAAACAAAATAAATTTAATGTACCATTCCATTGTTTAAAAGCATATTAGCAAGCCTAGTAATCATGTTTACTCTAAAAAGTTGCAAATCAGTTCTTCAACTAGACAAAAATAAACACACAAAGCAAAGAAACAAAAAATGCTTAGGGGTTGTGTATAATTAACTGATAATTTCCTTCTTGTATATAATTCATTGGGATTTATTGATAAATCTGATTAATAAATTCTCAGAAATGATATCTCAAAACAAATTTTGCCAAGATTTAGTCTTGGCTTTCATCAGAGACATCTGGGGTTTTTTCTTGATTTTAATTCACTTAAAGATAGCTAATTCTTGTCTTGTTTAAAACAATTTAGTATTCATCTCCGAAATCAAGGTGATTTACTGTTTATTGGAACCTTAAGCTGTGAAGTTTTCAATTTGCAGTGTTTTACCTGAATATTTTTTGTGCATAAAAAGTGCCTTGGAAAACAACAGTCAACTGTTCAAGAATATCAGAACTAAAAGTAAGAAAAAAAAAGTAAGAAAAAATACTACCATTTAATAACATGATAATGTCTAAATATCTAAAAAGGTTAGATATCCTGTCTTTTCCTTCCAAAGCCTTTTTCTTCTCCATTAATCCCTGTTTTCTTATCCAGATACTTAATCCCCATCAGAACTTTTTTTTATCCTATCAGAAAAAGCAAATTTGCTTTTTGTCCCTTTCTATGGAACAAAATCTATTATTTGTCTATTCTTATGCTTACATTGAACATGTGAGTCTGCATGAGTCCAAGGTTTACTTTGCAATATATTTATTACTGATATTTGTTAACATCTTAATGCCATTCAGGTTTACAGATTAGATTTTTAAAAGAGATAGCAATTGACTTAATATCACTGCAATTGTCAACTGAAAGTCACTATAGATAGCTGAAAAATGAGATAAAATATTCATTAACACATTCCATCAGAGCTGTAGTTTAAGCCTGCATTCTTCCCACTGACTAGTTCCTGCAAATCTAGATAGACATACAATGAGTAAAAAAAATTATTGTAAATAATATTACTGTTAGTTGATCTTTTGTTTTCTAATGGTGGGCAGCATTGACCTCACTTTACCTCTATTCACTTACTGAACATTACTAAGATGGGATTTTTTATTAAGATGTGTATAACACACATTGTATCTTAATTCCATCTATTAAAACTATACTGCTTATTTACTGATAGAAGTAAATACTTGGTTATTTACTTTTATAAATAAAATACATAAATACAAGATCAGACAGCCTCACCACATTTATCACATTAAATTGTATGAATATTCATATTTTTTTGGAACCTCGGATATAAGATACAGTTTGTGAAGTCTGCTAGCTAAACTGAGTCAGATATAAAATGGATAAGCTGGGAGTTAACTATATATTATCTTTGGTGGCATTCAAATTATTTCTGCATCATTAAGCGTATTTCTAATTTCAATTGCACTTTATTACTTAGGAAAAAAAAGATCTAGAGTTTATGTCCAAATGGTTTTCCATTTCACTTAGACCTAGCGTTATTTTACCTTTTGCTATCCATGATGTACTGGCATCTCAAGCATGAAATTATGAAGCTAAACATATAGGAAACTTTCTTTATGTTGAACATGAACTGCCTGTTCCATACTTCTTTTTGTTCAATTACTTAGTATGAAATTCTGACACTTTTTATACAGTAGAATGAATAGGTCACTAACTGTACACCCTGAGTTCTCTGAAGTACTGTGGCTTCTTTCAAGATTAAATCCATTCACACTTCGAATTAATCAATCTGATAACCTCAGAAAGTTATTATTTTTTTCCCCATAGTTGTCACTTCAGAAAGGCAATCAGATAGACTTACCTAGTAAGAACTTGCTAAACAAACCCTTTATCAATTTGTTAAAAAGCTATTGCACATAAATAGCTAAACTTAATAAACCCATATTACACTTTATGTGGTGACTTATTTCAAATGTTACAACTGGCCAATACCTTTTAAAATATCTAGAGTCTGTTCAATTATGTCATACCATATTTTCTCTAACTTCTGAGTTAGCTTAATTCACATAATCCTTTGCTATCTTAAATGTACATAAACACATGAAAAGTCTGAATATATTGATGTTTCTTTTTCTCTCTTTGAGTACATTTTAGAGCCCTCTGTGTTTGCCTAACAATACTATAATTTTATTTCACAACCTTTTTCTATATTAGGCGTTTAATTTTTGCTTTCATATACATCATTTTTTTAACAGTAGTGTTACAACAGTGTCACTGTTGGACTGTTAGATAGATACCCTAGACTTCTGTAAAGTGGATGGACCAGCTTGTATCTAACTGCTTTTAAAGTAAATTATTTTTCTGGGATTTAATTCAATTAAGTTCATTATAGAGGGGTTCTTGATATTTTCCACCACAAATTGTACAGATTAAACTCACTACAATATTCCTTTAATTTTCAAAGGATAATCTAGTAGATATTCTAAATTAATAAAATTTTGTACCAGAGAAATATTTAAGTCTAATTCTGCGGGTCAGATAAATGCAATAGCTTTATCTGAAGTTATATAGCCTATAACTATAATTAAATAAATGTTTGCATTTTTGTATCTCTTGGTGATCAACAACTGAAGCTGAAAAGCCTAGCTCAAGATCTTGAACACTGTCCATACTTTACAAAATTCAGGTCCAACCTTCACGTGACACCTTGTACATAGACTGAGAAAATGTATGCTTGAGAATACCATAGAATTTGAGGCATAGATATTTTCTGCAGTGTAAACTATCCCTAGGTTTATTGTTTTATGTCTTTGAACTAAAAGCAAAACAGTTTTTTCAGTCTAGAGGAAATAAGCCTTTCAAACTAAGGTACAGTTTAAGCAGTAGTCTCATTTTTATTTCGTTTGCTTGTCTCAACCATCTACTACAGAAAAAGAGCAAGTAAACCTTATTTTTGTAATTTTATTTATTCAACACTTCATAGTTATTCTCAAGAAAAAAACACTGCACTGTCTTTCATTACTTTTTACGTATTATTTGCACATTTTCAAATATTTAAATGCTCACTGCAGTTCAAAAATAGAGACCAATGACCTGCTATATTCCATAGCCATTTTTTGCAACAACTGCATCTAAAAAAGTAAAAATAAAACAAACAGAATTATTTTAATTAAGAAACAGGCTGTCTCCTAGATAAGAAGGAAATAGAATGAGTTTCTATACGAAAGACTAAATCTCTCTGGGCTTCAGAGGACACCAAAGGGGCAATTTGCCCTAATAGCTAGTTAACTCCACAAGTAGACCAGAGGATGACATAAGATGCATCCAAAGGAGCATAATGAACAGTGCTCAATAAGGTGTGAAGTTTTCTCAAGTAAAGTTTTCTAATGGCAGATGCTGAAAGGCTCTGGGTAGACCCTCTCAAACAAAGGTCACCAGAAGCAGATGGTATGCACACAGACGGATCACCTCCTCATAAACAACAAGGTGAAAGACAGGAGAAGAGAGGAAAGAGACAGATAGGTATTTCTGGTCTAAATGCCATGTAAATGGACTAAACGTAGATGATACTTCTTTTAGTATCACTTACATCCTCAATAATTATTCATAACAGTATTCTGTATCTGTATATGTTGATATCTACCTACCTACCTATCTATATTGGGTGTATGTGTTAAGGTGTTGGTATTAGTGGGGTGGGGGTGACTGCAGGGGTAGCCTCTGTAAGGAGAGGCCAGGGGCTGCCCCATGCTGGATACAGCTGGTTCCAGCCAGCTCCAGCGGACCCACTGCAGGACACAGCTGAGCCCCTTAGACAAGATGATGGCACCTCCGGGGAAACATGTTTAAAAATGGAGAAAGCACCAGAGAAAGAGATGGAAGTGGGAAAAAAGAGTGAGAAAAAGCAAAGGGAAGGCCAAGGTCAGACAAGGAGCTGGTGGCTAGTGCTAGAGCATAGTGCTAGAGCAGAGATACCTCTGTGACCCACAGAGGACTTGTGCTGGAGCAGATGGATATTCCCAAAGGAACTGCCACTCATGGAGAGCCCACGCAGGAACAGAAGAAAAATGTAAGGAGGAAGGAGTGGCAAAAAGAAATTGTCATATACTGATTCTAAGCCCCACACCCCCCTCATCCCTCACTGCATCTCATGGGGAGCGGGGACAGAGTGAAGGGGTCTTCAGTGAAGGAGTTAAGTTGAGCCTGGGAAAGGGAAAGAGGAAAAATGTAGTTTTGATATTTGTCTTTCAGTTTTCCGTTAACCAAAATACTTAATAGATTTAATTAATTTTACCAGGTCAAGTCTGGTTTACCTTCAACGGTAATTCATAAATGATCTCCCGGTGTTCTTCTTAACCTATAAGCATTCTTGTCCCTCTTCCTATTTTCTCCCCTGTTTCACTGAGGGGGGATGAGTGTGCAAGCACCTGGGGAGGTGTTTGGCTGCTAGCTAACAGTACCTCCACCATACACTCTATCATCTGTCTCTCTGTCTATCTATCCATTGATCAATTGTATTTTTTACCTGCAGTTGTCTTAAGACTTAAGAATAAATGGATAACATCAGGCCATTCCCCCTTGACATTTGAGGTGAATTGCCCATGGGAGTGGGACTACAATACCATCATCATGACTGATCTCTTTATTTGCCCAACACTAGCATTGCCTACTGCCAAGACAATTAGGCTCTCATTTCAGCTACACACACAAAGATACCGTACTTCAAAGGCCAGAGGGAAAACAACATTTTGGTTTTGATGGTTTGTTTGCTTTTGGTTTTCCCACAAGGAGTCTTACCAGAGACAGAAGGCTCTGTTTCCCAAAAAATGTCCTAATTCCACAGGAAATATGTGACAGGGTAAAATCAAACTAAAGAAAGTATCCTGCTACTGTATCTGAAGGCATATGAAACTAAGTCTAAAGTAGTATTTAGTCATCATTGTATTCTAAATTTAATTTTTAAAAAAGATCAATAAAGTTTTAATCAGGGAAAAGGAGCTGTTTCCTCTGGGTATCCAACATGTATAATTCCACTTTTTTCTTATGCATCAATAACAAATAATATATCCACTGCACTAAGACCAAAAACTGAATGGATGGTCATTAATATCTAAAAAAGCTGGTCTCATAATACCAGCTGTACTGAAGCTAAATCAACTTAGTGTTATCCATATTTTTACAGTGATCAGATTTCTTGGCAGCAATAACAAAGTTCATGAAAAACACATCCGTTAACTGACAACAGGTGTTTTACATGACAGCTGAAAATAGATGTCACTGCAGCATGTGCAAATATCTGTGGATAAGAAACTAGTTTTGTTTTTCTAAAAATCAAACTCACAGAAAAACTAATAAAATCAAAAACCTATTTAACTATTGAAGAACTGTTAGCAATCAAACAACTAATAAACAGGAAAATATTTCCTATTTCCCTGTAATTTCAAGCATTACAGAAATTATATAAAAAATATGCTGCCTTCCCCCCCCCCCCCCCCCCCCCCGCCTTGAAAAATAAAGGGGAAATAAAGGGAACAAAATAAGGAAGGGGGAAAAAAAAAAAATGATGGGGTTATGGTCAAGATTTGGGTTAGGATTACAGTTTCTTGGGGAAAAAAATCCAAATATATCTCATTACATTTGATTCTTGAAGTGATACTTGGGCTAAAATAAAAGCTGAGGACACTGGGACTCATGCCAACAGGAAAAGAAACAGGGTCACTAAGGTCATCCCTATAGCTCCCTCTCAAGATCTGTCCCTAAGCTGAGGTTTAAAGTTAGGGTTAGAACTATGGAAAAGAAGTCTAGATTAATTGTGTCTTTTGTGAAAATTTCCAGCAGTCTTAGGCTCAGTTGTGGATGTAGCCTGGTGTTCTTGAAGACGATACACTTCAGAAGTAGAAGAAAGGCAAGTGACATGGATGCTGCTGCTTTCAGCATCAGCCAGAAGAATGGAAGTGGCCAGGGACAAAGTCTGACAAATCTACAGGCTTTCTAGTGATGCAGCTGAGGAAGAGGTTAGGGTCAGCAGGACATCAGCAGAATGTAGCTGTAGCCTTGTTAAGTTCTTCTGTGACTCAGCTAAGAGCTCAGGGTTTCTTTGCCACCATCTTTTAGCTTGAAGGGTGGGGAGAGGGCAGGAAAAGAGAGGGAGAGATGGTGAGAGAGGGAAGGGAAAGAGAGGAAGATGGACAATTGGATAAAAAGCAAGATTGAAGCTGAAAAGTAGACAGAAGGTAAGGTGTCTAACTTCCTCTTACATGATCCAAGGCTCGTCTCTGATAGGGCACCATATAACCTTGACTCAGATTTCTAAGAAAATTGCTAGATTATAAGAAAGATCTGTGGGAAATTTCTAGAGCATAACTATGCAAAGTAAGAAAGGTAAGATTTCAGACAGTAAGGCTGTTGATAACAAAGTTCACTAACATTTCAGAGTGAAGAGAGAAAATGTAAACATGAGAGCTATAAATTCCTAAAAGAAAGAACAGGGATTCAGAAGGTGACAAATGAATGACATTAATAATCAGCCTATTCTAAAGAGCAGTAGAAACGTTTCCTCTTCTTGTTGATGACTAATGGTCAACCAGGTTTCTTCATGGGGCTGTAAAAATATTAATGTTTTGCCTAGCTTGTTAATGTCTCTCTGATGTATTAAAAATAAATTATTATTATTATTATTATTATTTGCTTTACAGTCATGTAAATTTTGATTGAAGTGTCTCTCTGTGCATGAGAAGAATTGCCTAAGCAAAGTGAGTAGGAAGTGTCATAGCTTTGTGGGAAATGAGAGCAGCTCAGGTCCTTTTGGATGGGGCTCTGGGAATCCCATGTGCTTTAGAACTGCAGCCAGAGACTATGGAAGTAGAACAGAATAGTAAGAAAAACTGGAAAAAAAAAATATCGATATTTTAGTGTGTTGACTGTGGTCATCTGAAACTTCTTGCTAGGATTTTAGACATGGTTGCTATCAGATTTACAGATGACCATTTTTCCCCTCCAGGCTAAGTAAGGAAATTATTTTTCGGGATGTGGGTCATCTAGAAGGTACCTTGTCTATGGTAGTAGGAAATGTAAAGATGAATTGAGAGAAGTAGGAAAAAGCATTCATAGTCTGTCAGGAACACTAAAACTAAAGTAGATATTGAGGTTGCTGTAGTATGTGGAGAGTTGTTAAAGAAAATGTATTTTGAATTAAGCACTTTAAAGTGCTGAAGTTGCTAAATGGCTGAACCAGGCCTCAGCCCTTGTATAGCCTTAATCCAATGCTGGTTTAAAATCCAGTCAAGTTAATCAGTACAAGAATAAAAAAAACAATAAATGATCAATTTGTGTTTGATGATCTCAGAAAAGCAGGTGATTTTAGAAAAAAAACATATAGATGAATAAGAATTGGTTGTTCAAAAAGTAGAGTGTGCTTGAAGGATTGTGTGAATTAAAGCAGGCCGAAAGATCATGATCCAAGGAGGACCTTGCAATCAAGGCAGACTGGAACTGAACAGATGAACCCACTGGGACAGTCGGGTGATGGATTCGCAGAACTGACAAGATTAAAGGAAACTTCTAAAAACTTTGGACATTGGCTAATGATTTGATAAGTGTACATAAGCTGTGCTGTATCTCTTTGTTCTCTGCCACTCACTCAGGTGGTGGCCCAGCTCTGAGCTGTGATTAAAGGAAGCCTAGTGGTACCCACATCTGTGTGAATTTTTCCTTTAACAGGGTGGTAACCTTGACTACTGTGTTAAGGCAATAAAAGAGGAACTTGTCACTGTGGAGTGCAAAATCATGGGTCTGAAGTCAGTGACTGAATCATTGATAGAACAGAAATAAAAATTTAGCACATAACTGGTGGGAAGGAATGGAAATACAGTGAATGTGCAAGTGCAGAAAACCAGTGCTGAGTAGGATGTCTGTGCTGCAGAGGGTTTGCGTTCAGCATCAACAGTCAGCCAAGACCATCTGTGGTAATGGCTTAAAAATATGACACAACAGAAATCCAAATTGGGGACTAAGACAGTTGATAGAAGCTGAGACATTTCTAAGGGTAATCATAAAAGAGTAACAGTGCCATAGATCAAATAATTAGACTTGTGGGCACATGGCTCACTCTTTGAAAAGAGCATTTCAGGAGAGGCAGGGTGAATTGCAGTTTTCAGTACAGTTTTTCAGTCTTTCCAGCAGAAGACATTGATCTTGGGGTCAAAATGAAGTAAAAGGTATGATCCAGATATTTTTCATTGAGATCTACCAGATTACCCATGAAGCACATAAGCCTTCTCTGTATACCTTCCTTTGTAGGAAAAGTTGGAATAGTTAACACTCTTCACAGCTCCAGTAGCTCTCTTTCTTAACAAAACAGTCATGAGAACAAATGACAATGGATATGAACCAGTCTAAGCAGTTATCTCTGCTATCAATGGGCCCTCTGTACAGAAGAAATAAAGGTGATGGGGGAAAGTCACTATTTCAAGGTCAAAGCAAAGACCAAAAGTTTAGCTGGACTACTGGAGGTAGATATTCAAGAGGGAACTGCAATGAATTGTACTGAAAAGTCTCATGGGAGACTTTCACAGCCAAAAGAGAAACAAGAATCTGATTTGGAGTGAGCTGAGGGACTGAGGAGAAGACAGTGATGCCTGGAATTGCTTTTAAAAATAACTATTAAAATACAGATTTGAGTTTAAAAGAAGAATTGTGTTCATTATTGAATCATGATTTAATATTGGAAAAAGAAGAGTTTAAGAATTTGGATTATTTCATAAATTTAAGTCCTCTCTGGATTAAAAGTGATACCTAAAAATATGAAAGATCGATACTGAGGGTTTGTAAATATGGTTTTTGCTTAGGTATGATTAAGATTAGTAATAGACTTTAAATTAAGCAGAACCATTGTATATTGCTTTTTCTTGGAGAAACATCAGCATTTCTAAAGACCAAAAGCAGGGCTGCACTGTCAAAAAAACAAGGCTCGTATGATGGTATTCTACTTTTTTATCTACATGTCAGAGATCTGTCTGTAGGTAAGATGAAGGTGGAAATTCCTGTTTCTGTTACAGTTGTATCTTTATAAAAGATGAGCTCAATATGTAAGTATAATGTTTAACATTGTTGTGACCTAGAGTCCAAGGTATGTGAAGAGGTTTCCAAAATTTCATGAACTTACTGAAAACAGCCACGTTACACACAGCTGGCTGTAATTAATGCCAAGGTCGGTACTAGAATGGCAAAGATGAGGAAAACAGTTTATTAAGTCTGCACCAGACTTCAGGACTAAATTGGAGACTGTTTTTAAAGGCCAGTGATTTATATTGACCTGCAGTTCTGCTGGAAGGCACTTGGTGACTGTAAAATGCTAGAGTTATGGTTAGCACTAAGACTTATAAGGAAACAGAAATTTTATTGATTATATTCATGTCCAAAGAATTTGTTTACTGCATGTAGGCTTCATTTTGCTTAAATAAGAGGGGTGCACACTGAATTATTTCTTCTTTCTTGTTCTTCCTATATCAAAGAACTGCAAATTTAATCAAACTAATGATTACCGTGTATATGCCAGCATGCCATACCCAGCCTCTAGTTATGTGCAAAAAAGCAACATACTAGGTTTCTGGAGCCAAGAAATTATTGTTACTGTAGTTCATGTTTTAATATTCCTACAGTCCAGATAATTGAATTAACACAGAAAAGTTTCTGTACTAAATCAGTGAATATTCTTACACAGTATTAACCACAATAGTTTCCAGTATCTATTAATTTCTCTGGTGCTCCGCTTACCCTTCCAATGTTGCACTGTGTTTGAATGTTCCGTTTTCCTCAAGAATAATTGAGAAGGGGGTTGTATGTGACTTATCATCATCCCAAGGCTTCTGCTGGGAACAGTAGGGTGTTTACAGTGTAGATTTTTATCTCCCCAGTCTTAGAGACACATGTGTTTATTTGTATGAATTTTCTTAACACAACCTTCTTCTTCTTAATAGCATCCACCTAAAGTTTGGAATTTGTGCAACAGTCTACCCCAGCCTCAATCAAGTAAAAGGCTATTGCTTGCTATGCAATGAAAGAGATTTTACCATATAGACAATAACCTCTAGACAGGTGTTAAGGCAAACTAAAACTTGGTCAGGCCAAGGCAAGCCCAGACAAATGCCATGTGAGTAGAAAGAAACCACTTTGATTCTTCAGGAACTAAGGCACTTACCTGTATTTAGTATGATGTTAATATAATTTGGAAAGAAAAAGAAGAAAAAGAAGGGGAAAAAGAAAGAAAAGCTGAGCACAGCACGATGAGTACTGACAGTTGAAGAACCATTGAACCGTTAAATAAGTTTCAGGAGTTGTTTTTCTTTGTGACTACGTGCCAACTGTGAACAAAAGGTATGATATGCAAGATATATAGTAAGGTATAGTATGATTTACATTGTTTCGTTATTCTGTTTTGCTTAATACAGGAAAAAAATGATGTTTCATATGACTACAAAAGTCTAGGTTCTTGTTCATTGCTGCTTGCACACCTAAAATGATTGGAAAAATAAGTTTGGGTATGGGAGAATGGAACTGATTGTTTGAGCATAAGGTTTTTTGGGATAGAGTTAAGAACTAGTGTTGCCAGAGGTTACATTGACCTATAAAGGCTGGTATGGCTATTTATTTGTGCTATGGTCATCAGCGGTGAAACTTTAGGTTTGATCTATAGCTACTTAGACCAGCATTCTCCATTCTATGTTCTGAGATCAGGATTTCTAGGCATTAGATGTCCATGTCAGTTTTCAGTATTCTGTGACTGACTATAGTTGAAGTTAGGTAAGATAGGTGCCCTTCAGAAAATAATAGTTTAAAAAATCAATTTATTATTGAAACTTCCCTTTATTGTAAGCTAAGGGACAAAAAAAAAAAAAAAAAAAAAAAAAAGGTTTATATTTGCACTCATCCTCAGTGAATATGTTGGCCCACGAGCTGTGAGTCAAATGAGGATTAGGATTATGGCTAGGATTGCAGGGTCAAAAGAAAAGAGAAAAAAAGAGTTGAAAAATTTCATGTATTAATTGATATTTAGATGTTGATTATACTACCATGAAAACCAAAGGGTAAGGATTGGGAAAAGAAGTCTTATATAAAACAATTAATTGAGGACTTTTTCACTAGAATAACCAGTTTGGTCCAGAATAACCATCTGGTCCAACCTTTCATGGGAAAGGGAGCCTAGGTGAGATTATCTAGGACATTGCCCACCTGCATCTTGAGAACTTCCAGTGACTGGGACTCAACCACATCCTTGGGCATCTTGTTCCAGTGAATGGTTGTTTTCACTGTAAAAAAAAAAAAAAAAAAGTCCTTATATCAACATGAATCCCAGTGCAATCTGTACACATTTCCCCTTCTCTTCTCCATGTAGCTCTGTGTGAAGGGAGAGTCTCTGTCCTCTCTGTAGCTGCCCTTTAAGTACTGGAATAAGGTGACTGCGCCTGCCATGCCACTTCCCACCCCCCCCTTGAGCCTTCTCTTCTCTACAGAGCGTTAACACCTTCAGTCATTCTTCACAGGACAGGTTCTCCAGCCCTTCAGTCATCTTCGTAGCCCTCCTTTGGACCCTCTACAGTCTGCTTGTGTCTTCCTTGAATTGTGGGGACCAGAACAGGACACAGTACTCCAGGTATGGCCTGACAAGTACCGAGTAGAAACATAGAATGTTTTGGATTGGAAGGGACCTTTAAAGGTCATCTAGTCCAATCATTCCTGAAATGAACTGGGACATCTTCAACTAGATCAGGTTGCTCAGAACCCCATCCAGCCTGACCTTGAAAGTTTCCAGGGATGCAACATCTACCACCTCTCTGGGCAACATGTTCTAGTGTTTCTCCACCCTCATCATAAAAAAAAATTTCTTCCTTATGTCCAGTTTAAATCTACCCTTTTTCAGTTTAATACTATTACCCATTGCCCTATCACAACAAGCCCTACTAAAAAAGTCTGTCTCCATCTTTCTTATAAGTCCCTTTTAAATACTGGAAAGCCACAATAACATCTCACTGAAGCCTTCTCTTCTCCAGGCTGAACCACTCCAACTCTCTCAGCCTTTCCTCATAGAAGAGGTGTTCCATCCCCTCTTATTATTTTTGTGGCCCTCCTCTGGACCTGCTCCAACAGATCCATGTCTTTCTTGTACAGGTGGGATCTCACCAGAGTAGTGTAGAGGAGTAGAATCACCTCCCTCAACCTGCTGCCCATGTTTCTTTTGATGCAGCTCAGGATACAATTAGCTTTCTGGGCAACGAGCACACATTGCTGGCCTGTGTTCATCTTTTCATGCACCAGTACTTCCAAGCAAAGTGGAATGGTCATGTCTCTACACTAGTAATACTCCTGTGAATGCAACCCAAGATCTGATTTAGCTTTGTTTCTGAAGTAGCACACTACTGACTTGGTTGTCCACCAGGACTCCCAGGTCCCTTTCAGCCAGGCTGCTCCTCAGCCACACGGATCTTAGCCTGTATCAGGTTCTTTGGTTATGCCATCCCAGGTAAAGGACATTGCACTTGCCTTTCATGGAATCATTTTGATTGGAAATGACCTTTAAGGTTGAGTACACTATTAACCTAACATTGTTAAGTCCACCACTAAACCATGTCCCTAAGTGCCACATCTACACACCTTTTAAATACCTTCAGGGATGATGACTCAACCACTTCACTGAGTAGCCTGTTCCAATGCTTGACAACCATTTTGGTGAAGAAATTTCTCCTAATACCCCATCTAAACCTTCCCTGGCACAACCTGAGGCCATTTCCTCTTGTCCTGTCGCTTGTTACCCGGGAAAAGAGACTGACATCCACCTCACTACAATCTTCTTTCAGGTAGTTGTACAGAGCAATAAGGTCTCTCCTGAGCCTGCTTTTCTCCAGGCTAAACAGCCCCAGTTGCCTCAGCTGTTCCTCCTGAGACTTGTTCTCTAGACCCTTCACCAGCTTTGCTGCTCTTGTTTAAGCACACTCCAGCACCTCAGTGTCTTTCTCATTGTGAGGGGCCCTTTGTTAAACATCATACTGTTCTTGCTAAGCTCGCTCTTCCAGCCTGTCTGGATCTCTCTGTAAGTTGTCTCTCCTTTCTGAAGTGTTCACTTAATCACCCAGTTTAGTGTCATCAAAAGCAATCACAGAGTTAGACTGTGGGCTTGTCTGGTGGCTAATATTGCTCTTCATCCAGATATTTTAAGATGAGATTTTAAAACTAGGATTGGATAAAACCTCAAATAAGATATTTGCTTTATCACTGTATTTTAAGCAAGCAGGGTAGCTGAAGGCTGGAACTGTCAAGCATAATTCTCAAACTCACTTTTATTGTAGGTATCTGTCAGCTGTCATTCTTCAAATAGAGTCACAGTGTCATGCTTTAGAAGATTAGTAGATCTTCTTTCAATGTAACATACTCAAGTGTTGTGGTTCCCTTTCTGCATAATGTTAAACAAATAGACATTTCTAGGTTCCCTTCATGTCATCATAAAGAACAGCTACGTATATTTGATGACAGGAAGCCCACCTTAAAAGCATGTGTGTATCTTTCCATTGACTACAAAGCAGTTCCAACATGACTAGCTTAGCCATGGACAGATGCACTGTACGGAATAATCACATACGATTCATAATTAGGGTGCATTAATACATATCACATTCTTGGAAATAGTTTTCCTAGGAAAACTCTGTAGTCTAAGACTAACAAAGCAGTGAATTGTGTGGGAAGTTCATTGCAAGATATCAAATATTGGAGAATTTATATATACATTAGGTAAAAAATTTACAAGAAATTATGTACAGCTCATGATGCCTCGGATATGTGAAATAGATTTTGGTTTAAAATGTATTGTAATAGAATTTAGGAGTAATCTAATTCATTAAAATCAGCATGACTGTCCTATCAGAGAAGAACAATTATGTAGAATGCCTTTATCTTGTATATTTTTTCAAGCAAAACCCCAAAGGGTTTGTAATAAAAAATGTTGCCATGTAAAAAAAAAAAAACAAAAACAACAAAAAAAACCCAAAACAACCAAAAAAAACAGAACAAAAACCTACTCTGACTATACAGAGTTATACACTTATACTCCTTTATGATGGTTGAGAGTACAAAACTTAGAAATCAATTCTAGAAAATTCAGGAATGTCTACTTCAAACTAACCAAACATACACTAAAGAGAACATCTTTATAACTGACACTTCAGCAGTTATAGTCTGTAGTGAAATGGAGTTCAAGATCTTTAGAGCTTAGACACTGAAGTGTTAATTATACATCTAGCAAGTTACAGGCATGGGACAACAGATCATATCTGGAATATCTTAGCTTTAAGTGAATCTTCTTCCTTTGTCACAGATTTTATAGACTCATACAATCATTTAGGTTGGAAAAGACCTTTCATATCATCAAGTCCAACCCTTAACCCAGCACTGCCAAGCCCACCAGTAAGCCATATCCCTAAGAACTGCATCTACACATTTTTTAAATACCTCCGGGGATGGTGATTCCACCACCTCCCTGGACAGCCTGTTCCAATGCTTGACCACCCTTTCAGTGATATTTTTTTTTCCTTATATCCCGTCTAAACCTCCCCTGGCATAACTTCAGGCCATTTCCTCTTGTTCTGTCATTTTTTTACCTGGGAGAAAAGACCTATCACCTCTCTAATCTTTGCTCTATGTAACACCACAGCATCCTTACAGTCCTGAGTTGCCTGCCCCTTCTTCTGAAGGTGGTAAACTTATTTCCCCTGCCAAGTTCCAGGCAAAGCTCTCTGTTCAGCCAGGCTGGTCTTTTCCCCCACCAGTTCCACCTTTCAGCAAGGGAACAGCCTGCTCCTGTGCCTTTAAGGCTTGTCACAGATTTGGTACTCTTTAATGATGCGGACTCTCATAGAAACAAACTGAGATTAGTTATTTCAGTTAAAAGCATCAGAAGCAACAATCGTAACCCATGGGGATGGGGGAGTGGGGAGGGAAGTGATAAATACTACCCTCTGAAAAAGATGCCTAGGCCTTTAGCATAGAGCATTAGAAACACATAAGATTAGGAACAAGAAACTGAAAGGA
Organism: Falco rusticolus; assembly: GCF_015220075.1. Lineage (NCBI taxonomy): Eukaryota > Metazoa > Chordata > Aves > Falconiformes > Falconidae > Falco > Falco rusticolus. Next base: position 48,011,502 of record NC_051188.1, on the reverse strand, counting down.
TTGTGAATCAAATCTGAAATACACTTCAGTGACATGGAACTGAAGGTCTAGAGTAAGGAGGTGACCCTGAGGCCTCCAAGAAGGTTAAGGTTTCACTTTACAACACTCCTTACTGATGATACTTCTGTTGCTTTGACTAATTCCTATGCCACATTTTACAGTGGGTTTATTAATCAGTTTCTATGCTACCAGTTCAATCAAGAGATTACACAATTTTCTGCCTCTTTTTTTTATTAATGCTGATTAGTACCATAGCTTTAACAAAAGGGAAATACTTTGCACCAAATAGTCTTCAGACATCACAGTCAGGAAAAAGTAAAATACATTTCCGGCCATGATTAAATACTGTAAGTAACCATTGCTTACTTTACAAATTCTGTTCCTTGTGCATTTTCTGGTTTTGCTCCTACAAATATAAAAATGTAGATGAAGTTAAATAGCAAAATTGCAGTCTGCTTAATTAGGAGTCTGTATTTATTTGGCAAGTATTCACAAGAAAAATCTGTAATTTTACAGTAGCAGTGGTTAAAAAAGCTGATGCCTAAGTTCTATTCAACTGTGTTTATATGAAAAAACCCCCAAAACTTGATTCAACAACATGAAATTCATTCAAGCAAAATGAAGCTTAATTGTTTTTATTAATAATATATAGAGTAAAACTCCCATGGACCATGTACTCTCACAATAATAGAATCAAGTGAATTAATAAATAATATATGAGAATACAACATTCAAAGTATTCTGAGACCATGGAATGAATTACATAAATACGTATCCATTCTTTACTATAAAGTAGGTTTGTCTGGGATGACTACATTTACATGATTTTGAAAGGTAATATCCTATTCATGAGTGAATTCTATAGGTCCCAGCTAAACATGAAATGGAGGTACTTAGAGATTAACATGTGTAACAATTTTGTCCAAGACAGAAATTTGATTCCATAATTTGAAGTAAGAAGTAAAGATGGAATATTTATGATAGTAAGTTAGTGTTATAAAAGTATGTTTAATTTATTTTTCCTGTTTACTAATGTTTACCCAGAGTTAAATCTCGAAGATTGTAAATAAAATTGTTTTAAGGAAATAATATTTCACACTCTTTCCGTAATTTTATTTTTTTTTTATCTAGCCTTTGAGAGACTTAGGATAGAATTTTCTCCTCTACCACTTCTACTCTATGCTTTCTTTTTAGTTCTCTCTATTCTTCAGAATTATTTAAAGAGGATTATTTGTCATATATAGTTCTTTGTTTGTCTGTGCATCTTGTTCTGTTAATAATCTTAGATGTCATTGTCTACATCTGATCTTGGGGACAGAGGAACATTTTTCCTTTCTTCCATACTGAGAGATTCGGCCTACCTGCATTAGCACATATGGGTCCTGTTTAACTTCTAATTATTAGGTTTTCAGAGAAGTGGTCTCCCAGATCTGTCTTTTACAGAAAAATCACCTTCTCAACTGGTTAAATAGTGAAACAGTGAAACTCTCCTTTGTTTCCTCTCCATAACTGGAGAAGTTCTGAATTATTTTTTCTATGCAGTATTACAAATTCTTTAGAGGAATGGAAAATTTACACTTCCTAACTTAACCTACCTCTTAAAGAAGATATACTATTATAGGAAGAAGCCATGCTATCCAATGACCCTCAAGACAAAAATCATTCAGAGTTATGGATCTGGCTATGCTTAAACTATATACCCAGGTAGGGCATTCCTGAGCCAGATCTGAATGAATATATCAGTGTTTTCCTTCTTTTCACAACTGTTTGATATGTGTCAGCACACTTCCTGAACAAGGAATATTGATAGATAAATAGTTAATTTTGTGGTTCCACAACAGACTAAGACAGATCTGTCATACACAGATCAATTGTCAATAACTTGTCTTTGGGAGTGATCATTGTGAGTCAGTCTCATCAAAGTAACTTTAGAAATTCTGAGTGAAAATTGTCTGTGGTGTAGAGATCCAGTGGATATTTTATTAGTAAAACTTGTCATATTTATCTTGAGGGTATTCTTTCACCTTGGAATAATCAGATAAATCATATATATATATGTATGTGTATAAATATATCTATCAGTACATTCTGGTATTTATCTACATGCCTATTAATGAAAATGTTTAAAGATAAAACACTTTTGGTTTTCTTTTAATTTTCCAGATTCATGACCCTTTCATTCTTAAAGATAATATATTTATTTTGCCGAGTAAATTAAACAGACTCGGGGGGGGTGGTTGTGGTGGGAATCACTGTTATTGACTATTTTCAGGTACAAATATCATATTATGGAATAATGCAGTTTTTTCCACATGTTGCAGGGAAGCCTGTGTTTTTATGGTGAACAGCTGTTTGGTTACTTCCTTTCTAGCATTTTAGGAACATTATTTTGGTCAGTAACCTAGCACAGTTGACAAGGACAAAAAAGGAGCATTTCTTCCTTCCACATAAACCCATCATTTATTAGCTGACAGCAGCTCCTTAAGATCACATGAAACAACTGACAACAGATGCATTTCTTTACCAAGAGGGTGGTGAAACACTGGAACAGGCTTCCTAGAGAGGTGGTTGATCATGGGATGGTTTGCATTGGAAGGGACCTTTAAAGATTACCTAGTTCCAACACCTCTGCCATGGACACCTTCCACTAGACCAGATTGCTCAGGCTCCATCCAACCTGGCTCCAACAGTGCCCCGAGCCTGTCAGTGTTTAAAAGGCATTCGGACAATGCCCTTAACAGCATGCTGTAACTTTTGGTCATCCCTGAATTGGTCAGAGGGTTGGACTAGGTGATTGTTGTAGGCTCCTTCCAACTGAAATAGTCTGTTCTATTGTAGTGGTCCTAAATTAATAACTTAAAGGACTGCCCCCGTGCTGCCCCGTCCCCCCTCTCCCCAATATTAATTATATATTATAAAGGTTTTGTGTTTAGGTTTCTTTTAGTAATGAACTTTCTTCAAAGGAAGATATTTTCCTCTAGTATTTACTTTCATGTCTGAAAAATACTACCATATTTTACCCTACTTTTGTTGTCATTGTTATAATGTGCTGTGGGCATTAACGCAACATTTCATTTTCTAGTATTACGTTGTTTTGACTGTTTTAAGAATGTAATGGAAATACTTGTTAACGACCGATAATCTGAAACAACTATTAGCATGATAATGTTTTAAGACCAGGGAAAGGATTGAGGTCACAGTACTTTACATATTCTTCTGGTCAATAAGGTCAATACTATTATAGGTTAGTTTTGAATTAGTAACTGAGAGATGAAAGACTCCTAACATGATTATACGCCTCCATCTTTCATGTATTATTCAGAGTCATCTTTACATCTACAAAAGGAAGATGCTGCAGCTGCTCAGTTTTCAGAATCTTTAAAATTGCTTGGTTTTGCTGAATTCCTCACAGTTAAAATGCTAATAAAATATCTAAATTCCTTCATATAAAGTTTTCTAGACTCTATACAGCTAAGAATTCATAGGTTTTCATGTTCATTATTGTGTCCATAATAAGAAGAATAAATGGCTGCTGAAATATTGCTTTGAAAAGAAATTCCAGTAAACAGGAAGGAAAGGCGTAGGGTCTTGCTTAGAGCTTCTCAATTCCTACAATGCAGTGAAGGCAATACAAGAGAAAACTGTGTGGACTTGGAACATCTGCTACATGTAAAATAAGCTTCAGAGCAGAAAATTGAACCAAAACATATCTAAAAAATAATTCTTTGAAGTATATATGCTATATCCCACATAAAGATATGAATAAATTACTGTAGGGGGATGCGTTAAGAAAATTTTCGACTCAAAATAGAGCATTTTAACTGTTCCCCAAGAGTTTCCCTGGCTATAAGATAATCTTCAAGGAAGATTAAGGCATTTTCCTAAATGATTTTGGCCCTGCTAGGCTTTAATATTACAGAAAAAAAAAAAAAAAAAAAACCCAAACAGATTCAGAACTTAAATCCAATAAAGGAACTAGATCCTCAAACATTATGTATTAGAAAATTATCTCTCTGCCTTGGGACGTGGCATCTGCATTATGATGGTAAGTATATTATAACTCCAGAGGAGTGACAGGCAACTTGCTATACTTATTTACAGAAAGCAAGAAGCTATGAAGACTTATGAAGGAGAGAAGAAAATTATTCAAAGTTGAAGTACCTGGTTCATATATAAAGAGTGAGACCTGTTATTCTCTCCAGAATTCTTTATGGTTATTCATTGGGAAAACAACATGAAGATTTTTAATTTAAAAGGTAATGCTGATAGTTTTATGTCATAGGATTGTGCTTATAACCTTTCTTATCCTTTCTTCTCAGAAAGATAGTGCTTTAAACAGTCTTTTAGTTAGAATAAGGAAACACCTAAGTAGGAATCCCAAATGCAGCAGTCCCTCCTTCCCTACTACATGGTAGAACTATTAAGTTAAATAGCCATGCATTCTTTCACTTGCTCTGCTTCCAGCTGCTTGAGATTTTGTGTTCTTTTTCTGCATTACAACTGACCTTCACCAGGATACTAGAGAGGGTTGAGATTTCATGGTCCACAAAGGTAGTAAGCTTTCTGTGAAGGTGTTTTCAATGGAAATGAATCCAGAGTTGCTCTTCATACATAAAACCAAAATAGCAAGAAACCAAATGTCAGCATCTAACACACTCTCACCAGATTCTTTTAGGCATTTCTCATGTGGAAGGTTTAATACCAAAACTACTTGCTTGCTTTTTTTTTTTTTTTTTCCCTGCAAAAGGTATTTGATGTTACATAGGATTTTGATTTAACAGAGCAATACAGCAATGTCTTAAATCACAACACAAATTATGCTTAGCAGAATATAGCAATTACAATATACATTTGATTTACAATAAAGTTGTGATTCCCATTACCATTTTCTATGATACATTCACAATTAAGATGTTGTGTAGCCTCAAAATCTAGAAAGTAATATATGTGTTTAAACCAGTTTAAGCCCATTAAACCAGTTCTCCTCCACATTCTTTGCTGATTCTTCATTTTCTATGTTGCACACTGGACTAAGCCATATATACATTCTCCCCCACCATAGCAGTCTAGCTAATATCAGGAAAGCATTTATAATGTTTTGGTTAACTCATGAACAAACAGTAACACAGCTGGTTGATTCATTCAGCTGATATAATTCCTTGATTTGGTCAGCTAACATAGCCAGTTGATCCACTCAACTGTTGTAGCCAATTAGCTAAAATAAAAGTGACCCCTGGATCGCTTTGTGTTGAGGTAATTTCAGCTTTATTTGGAATAGCTGTGGTCTGCCATTCCCTACGATTTCCCCTGAGCTTCATGAGTATCTTATCCTTGTCTGTCTTTCTCTCACTGTATGGGTTTATTGATCAGTCACACCAAAAAAGCAGGGTGTACTGGGAAATAGTAACTTGGCTGACATTTATGAAAAAAAGAAATTTCTCATTTGAGGCCAACTATTCTAATAGACAATTCTTCATATTTTTAGAACAAAGAAGTTCCACTAAGAAATACTTTTACTTTTCACTGTCAGTCACACTGCTATCTGAGATTTTACTTGAAATGTCACAAAATCTAACATTTTTCTAGAAAGAAACAAGGTAAATACCTAGCCTATATAGCTTCAAAATCAGTTTTATGATGGATTCCAGGTGAAATTACATAATTAATTTATTTCATGGCATTTTATTTTGGGTATTTGTGTAAAAAACACAGATAAATCCTTGAGTCCTGCATAAGACTGCCTTTCCCACTTACTATTTTCATTTTTACAAGCATGCCAAGAGTTCTTAGCAGCCTCATAAATAAGGAGTGAACTAAGTCACATTGCCTAAAGCTTGCATCAAGGAAAGCAGTTTGCTGTGCAGCTTTTGATTCCATGAGCCTTTCATGGTTGTTGCAACATTCAAGAGCCCCAGATAAAGAAAGAATTATGTGACAGTGTCAAAGCTATTTTCAATAGAGTTCACTGTATCATTGCAAAATATATTTCTGAAGTCCTTATTTTTAAGCTGTAATTGAGCTGTGATAAGTTAAGATCCAATACTCTCAATGCCAAGGCACCACTAAATGATTTTGGACATCATTAGTAGCTTAGCATTAAGATTTTTCACTATTACCATTAGTAAATACAGGTTTCCCTATCTTAAGTAAAGGAAACAGTGCTGGAGGTAAACATCTATCAACATTTAACAGTCAATTCAACTATGAAAAGGAACATGGGAATAAAAACTTCATATAATAAATCAGAGAGAATCTGACATCCTGAAAAAAGATGTCTTTTCATAAGATGTCACAGCAAAGGCAACCTAGAGGCAACATTTGCTCTGCTATAGAAAGGATCTATTTCTATTTCTTCTGTGACAGAAGACTTAAGGGAAGCAATCAGCCAAGCATGGCATGTATGATACTGAAAGATCTGAAGAACAAGTTTTTTAGGTGGGTGTCACAGTTTTGATCTTGTATCTTCTTACATACATCACAATGTTATTTGAAAATATCTTCTACACAAAAGACTCATCTTCACACTATTATACATACAGGAACATACACACAGGCAACCCCCTTTTTTTCTACAGTTTATTAACACCAAAAATTGCATATCAAGTAAAAGCAAAATTAGCCAAAGAAAACTAATTTTTTTTCTCTCCACAAGGTGCTAACAGGATAGGTGGCTAAGAGAGTTAACCCGCTCAAGAAAGAGGACAGCAAGATCTGAAAGTCTACTGAAAGAAGCACACAGTGCCTTCTTTTAAGAACCGATAGCATGGTATGTCTTCTCATAAAATGGAAAAAATTATACCTTAAGTATGTGTTGTGGTTTAACCCTAGCCTGCAGCTAAGCACCACAAAGCCGTTCACTTACTCCCCACCAGCAGGATGGGGGAAGAAAATTGGAAGGGAAAATCTCACGCATTGAGATAAAAAAGTTTAATAATTGAAATAATAATAATAACAGCAATAACAATAACAACAACAGTAATAATAACGATAATAATAATGCAATGGAAAGGAAAATAACAAAAAAATAATAATAATAGTAATAGTAGTAGTAATAATAATAATAATAGTGCAATGAAAAGGAAAATAACAAAGAAAGAGAAATAAAACCCAAGAAAGAGAAGTGATGCAAATGAAAAAAAATGGCTCACCACCAACCCAATGATGCCCAACCAGTCCCTGAGCAACACCCCACCCTCTCCAACCTCCACCCTAGTTTTATTGCTGAGCATGATGTCGTATGGTCTGGAATATCCCTTTGGCCAGCTGTGCCCCCTTCCAACTTCTTGTGCCTCTCCAACCTGCTCGCTGGTGGGGTGAGAAGCAGAAAAGACCTTGACTCTGTAAGCACTTCTTAGCAATAACAAAAACATCCTTGTGCTATCAACATTTTTTTGGTCACAAATCAAAACCATTAGCCCCATACTAGCTGGTATGAAGAAAATCGACTCTATCCCTGCCAAAACCAGCACAATATATCTATATTTATTCAAAGTAGCACCACCTATGATAATGGTTACATTTAATATATCACAAGGCTGATTATTAATACAGCGTTTTAAAATAGGAATTGTATAAGAGCAGAACCTAACTCAAACATCAGGTGACTGTATTTTGTTAAACCAAAAGGAAATTACAGTTTTCTGACAGAATCCTTATTTGTGAATTCATGTTTTTGAATTTTAGCAGATGAGTGGTTTAAACAAAAATTTAGCAGGTGAAAACATGATTTAAGTTTCCAGCTAGCAAATGAAGAACAGACTTTGTCTCAAATTGGTCCATCATCTGGATTCCATCCCTTACTTCATCAATGCAGAGACAAACTGGGTTGCTCCTGGGTCATCCAGGAATTAATGATGTTAGTGCACTTGGTTTTACTCTGAATCCGTCATCACCACAATTTTATCTACAGGACAAAGTGGACTTTCATCCTTAAATCTCATGTATAATTTAAATTCCACAGCTCTTGCCACAATGCAAAAATAAAATTATCTTTACTGACAGCAAGACCCAGCATAGTTCCCTGTGTCTGGAGGACAGTGTACCTCTCAGGTGAGGCAGTATACCAAGTCAGGCATGTGCAACCAGCCCCATGGCTCATCCCTCTGGCAGGGCCTGTCTGCCATTGCCATCCCTTGGGGGTGCCACAAGCCCCAACCTGCAGAGCTGCCAAAGGGAGTCTAGTGGAGGTGGAGAAGTGCTGGCTTTTCAGCCTGGCTGCCTGTGCTGGTGCTGGCCAGCTCTGGGTGTGTGCTGGGGACTGTCAAGAGAGGCAGAAGGTCATCAGTGCAGTCTCACACACCCTTGGCAGGAGAGGCCAGAGTGGTGGGCAAAGAGACTCTGCCAAGCTCACCCTGAGCACCTATCACCCAGGCCTTGGCCAGCCACTGGCTCTACCCTGGGGGCTCTGAGTGAACCCAGGTCTCCTCTTACTGGTGACCAGGCCAGCACAGTAGTCACACTCCTATGTTGTGGCTGTGTCCCTCAAGGCAGAGCAGCACCAGTAGGTGCCTTTGGCATCACAGGAAGAGCAAAGAAGATGTCATGTCCTGAAGAATCAAACAGGGTCATGGCCATAGCAGCTGAGGTTGACAATGATGCCGAAGGAGGTAACCAAGGGCAAGCAGACATAAGTAAGAGTGTGTCTGGCAGAAGTCTCTGAGATGACCCCAGCTGTCAGCTGCCCAGTTTGGCAGAGAATGCACAAAGTCCTTGCTACCAGAACATTTTTATGAGGTGAGGAACATGGTCAGAGCCACAGGCACACTCTCTATTGCTTGGAGTAGCACTTGGTCAGTGCTAGCAAGAGTCACCCTCTCTCTATTTGTACAGCATCCCCATGGGAAAGGGCTGTTCCTTTTCCCGTCCCTTATTCCCTGGAGGCATCCCTTTACCTCTTGGTAAGACCTTCAGAGATCTGTCAGACCATGAGTAAGGCATTTGCAGCCACACACCAAGGATATTTCTTCCCTGATTACTTACTCTGCTTATTCTGCTGCTCCCTGCCTCAAGCATGTTGGCGCTGGCCAGCACCACACCAGCTAGCCTCTGGTATAGGTCTGAGAAAGCATCATCTGCCTCCAGTGCCACTTCTTTGCAGTTGAGCCTCTCCTGCCCCTAGGCCAAGGCAGATCCAGGATGTCCCTGCCCTTCAGGCATTGACAGTTTATCATCAATTGCTTTTTCCCACATGTGGAACCTGAATCAAGTTCTTTAGCCAGTGTCAGTGTCAGCTGCATCTCAATTACAACCAACCAAGTTCTGATGAACCAATGTAGTAGTTCTTGTAAAATATGATGAGGACAGGCAGTGAAGGAGTATTCAGATTTTCTACAAGTGAAATAAATGGTTTTTTTTCCATCACTGAACAAGTTTATTCCTCTGTCCTGTCAATGACAAGTGGTGTTTCCCTTTCTAAACTTTTTCCAGTTTGTCACAGATAAAAAGTGATAATGAAAGGTGAATGATGGAGAATGAGAAAGTGGGAAGGACACCATAAAGCTCAGCTGGTTCCTATAAAGAAAGAGGGACAGTATAAAGGTTTGACCAGACTGGAATTTAGAGATTAAATGATTGCATTGAAGGAACTAAATTTTATCTTCATGTGTAATCCTGGGCCAGGAAAGTGGAAAATTTAGCAAACTACGCTGCTGAAATACTAAGGGACAATACCAGGACCTTGGTAATCTTTTGAGAAGTTTATTAATCATAAAATATGGTTGTTTTTGTTTTTGGGTTTTGTTTTTTTTTTTTTTGCCAGCAGGTATCAAAATGTAACTATGCATTAGAAAATCAATGCCCAGGAATATTATAGAGCTAAGGAAAATCACACTAGAAATGTTTTATATTGGTATGTGGAGTGTGAATATGAACACACAGGGACAAAATATCAGTGGTATAAGGGTTATAAAAATGTCATGTGTTGCTAACACTTACAGTAGCAGTTCAACAAGATTCTAGCACACTGCTACCTGCAAATACTCAGGACAACCAGATCTGAAACAGAGACAGGGAATAAATCCTCGTGACTCACAGAGGTGGGGCAGGATGGAGAGATTAATCACTGTCTGCATCTAAAGGGTACAATGAGACAAATCCTAAACAAACACACCCCTAGGAGGAACCCAGGAAGTGTGGGGAGGGGCTTAACACCCAATACTTTGGCTCCTCCATGTCCTTGCAAGCAATCCTGCACAGACTACCTGGATACAGGCATCTTGGTGCCTGCACACTGCTTACACGTCTTGGGGCTTGTGGGTATGAGAGTGTGAGAGACAAATCAGTTGTGTTTTAAAATACATTCATCTTTCCTTCTTATGAGGTTTTTCACTAAGCTACATTGCTGTTAAAGTGTTTGAACATTATTTCCTTCAGGGCAGTCTGGAACTGTTTACGTTTTCCAGAGTCTATAAAAGATATGTATACTGCCATAAGCAATTCAAAGTTCATTCATGTAATTACAACCTGTGAGATTAAATGCTTTGTTCATCAAAACACAGGGTCATCTTTAGTGCTAAAGTGCAAAAGAAAACCAGCATTTTTAGGACTGTGTTCATTTCATTCTAACACAGAGTTCAAAAATAGTTCAGATGGGTTGAAACCACTGGAGGACAGAACTGACTCCCTCATAGTGTTTCTCAGTATTGGACTATATACAGCTAAATTTAGATACATAAATTTAAGAAAGCAATTAAAATGCCTAAACATATGTTTTAGATGCCCTCGAATACCTGAGATACTGGCATCACTGGCACAGGATCTATGGGAGATCTGTGAAGCCACATCTTGAAATCAGGAACGACACAACATCTAAAATGCCTCTAGATATCTAATTTTATAAACAAATTATTCTGCACAGAGAGCTTTCAGATACCTACAGAAAAATGTTCAGTCTCATATGGGAGCTCATGGAGCATTATACATCCAGATAGAGAAAACGTATGTTCTCCAGCTGGAGATAACATTGACCATTGCAATACAGACTTCTGCCACTATCTAGCCAGCAGCTGACTATTCTGTTTGAGAAAGCTGATTCCCCATGCAAAAAACCCAATCAATTACTTTTTTAACAAGCACTCTGCCCTTGAGCATCTGTATAATAGTATCCAGTCCATGGGTTTATTGGTTCTGTCCGTTTTTCTGGTTTCCAGCCCTTGAAAACAGCCTGGTTGTTATCTGAACTCACAGTTGCTTAGTTTTAGAATGTCTTTGGCAGCACCAAGCATTCAGAAATATTATTCTTATGACAAACAGTAATTTGACAGGATCCATGGAATTGTCCTAATGTCCTCTACCCATGACATGTATTTATTGTGTGATGGGGCAGCTGACTGCTGTCATAAACCCACTGTATTTTATTTTACAAACCTTCTGGCATATCTCAATGATTCATAATTAAAACGGTCCATAAAAAGTCTGAGGTCTTCTGTGGGAACAAGGACTATATAGCTGTGCATTTTAAATTAATGACATGACATACTTGCATACAAGTATATTGAATACACATGGGGTTAGCAATTTATTAAAATTACACTTGTTTAACATTGAGATTTAAGCATCTGTTCTTTACAAAGTCTTAGCAAAGATTTCAGACTATGCAAAAAGGTCACTGCTTGTCAAAACACACTGGATTCTTGTTATCACTGCCAGGAGTCCACCCTCTGGCTGTTTATATACTTCATAAGTATCAGTGGTCTCTGTAATTGGTGTTCCATCCTCCTCCCTTATGCAAAGATTCGACCACTGAATGCACCTGGCTGAAAGTTTTTACTAGAGTGATATGAGCTATACTAGAAAATGCAGCACAAATAATGACAATGTCAAAGATTTTAAAAGTCGTTCTGCAAAACTGGGACTTTTGTTTAGTTTGTTATAAAGATCCTAAAATCCAATGCTAAGTTGAATCATTGGTACCTTGTAGGTGTGGGACTTGAACGAATGATTAAAGCCAGAAAGTTAATATTTTGATGCTAAAATGTTAACAATCACCCACTCATACCTCCTCCTAAAGAAAGGAAAGAGTGGGATTGGAATTTAATCATCAAATCAAGTATTAATTACAATTAGTGAAAATGTCAGAGCAATACATATATAGGTAGTCAAGATAAAAACAGTCACAGAAAAGATGTCTTCACATTTCTCAGCAATATCATTTAATATCTCAGCAACTCATTTAATACTGAAGTTAATTTTTTTGTCCCTGGTGTAAGTAAAGATGAGGATAATAGCATCTAATAAATTAACAGTCAGTCTAAAATACAACAATAAGAGAGAGGCACATGTATAAGATCATTCAACCTATCTTAAAATATTTGCTTAAATATATACATGGGATGATTTGTCATGTATATTGCCAAAAATCTTTGTGTCTACATTAACTATGGAAGGAGATTGGGTGACTAAGAAGAGATTAGTAACTTTTAGATGGGAGCCATTGAGACCCATCCCTCTTTTAGTAAGGATTCCCTCTGCTTTTCTGTGGGGGAACTTTTTGACCTACTGTCAAAAATGTCCTGTGGACACAATTCATTAAATTCAAGAGAGTAAGAAGAGTTTTATGCGATGTTTCAGTGACACTGGGTAGCAGTTCATTGCAAATGAGGTGTGACTACAGGGATCAGCATGCACCATTGTGCCTTGTTTGCAATCAAAAGAAAATTCTTGCCTGAAGGCTGGTTGTAAATCATCTGCATTCAAATGTGAATGACAGTAAGGGCGAAGGTTGATTGTGTCCCCTAGACATAATGGTCTAGTAACTTCTGAGGTTTCCTCAAATACCTCATCTGGCCTCCAGTCCTGGTCCAGGGGTAGCATGGGTTTTCGGAAGTCCTTCCATCCCTGCTGCAACTGCATCTCAAAGTCTGCTATACCTTTCAGCAGATGAATCAAGGTGATGTTGGTGGCAAACAAAAGAGGGAAAATTAAACCAGAAGCCTAATTACCCACAGAATTAGGCACTTAACCATGGTAAGAATGTAGGTATGCACTTTCAGTGGCTTCAATGATCCAAGCTTAACCTGAAGGAGTGGCTTACATGTTGTCATAGACTGGTGGCCTCTGGGTGACCTCGTACATCCTGTATTAGTGTAATTATTTCTTCTACGAAACCATAATGTGTGGCCACTGAAACATAGTAAGTGACATTTAGTTTCTGAGAGCATAAATTTGGCTTCAGTTTTCACATTCAGTTTTCATGGTGCATATCAAGAACACAGAAAAAGAATTTAATGTGATGATGTATATTTAATGTGCAAAAGGTAAGTGTTGTGCAGTAAACAGATTCTTTAGCCGGTGAGCAGCACCAGCTCACACACCGAGTCGAGGTATTCCTTATTTCTTTATTCTAGTTTGCTTGAAGTAGGAAACTAGGTGGTAATGCACAAATGCCTAGCTCCCTGTTGTCAAAATTTCACACTATTTATACAGTTCAGCATACAAAGCCATCAGCCTTCATTGGTTAAAAGTTACCCAACTCCTTCATTACCTAGTACTCCGTTTCCCATTTGTCAAATAGTTCTCTCGCTTCTCGTGTCAATTGGTTTGCATGCTCAGTCTCAACTTGTTTTGGGTCTGGGGGATTTCTTGAGTCGGTGGTCAATGAGTCCGTGGTCACCATCTGCCCCTGCTGGAGATACCTGTCCTCTGGTTTTGCTGAGCTCATTGCCTGGGATGAGCTTCATACCAACCCCATCCATCCAGTGGAGGTGCTTCCTTTGTCAAGTTTCTTTTCTGAATAAAAGGCTTTGCCAGTTGGTGCTTCGCTAAACGCACAGCAAGACATACAAAGCGCTTATTACCTGAATTAACCCTTCACAACTCATTTGCTCAGACCGTCTCAAAGTCAAACCACGAACACCACGTTCAATTCCATGAACCACCTGATATCAAAAGGAACATTTCATGACAGCCAAAAACCCTGAACTTCTGAAATTTTACATTTTGATAAAAAAGTTTTTATTTCTGATGCTTGCATTTTATTGCAGCCTAATTTGTTTATTAATATCAAATTACAGAGCTGTGTGTTGTCCTCATTTGAATGCTTTTCCCTGCTCCTAAACATCATCATGATAATGATCATTACTATTATTAGTAGTAGTATTATTAATAATAATAGTTTTCCTCTCATCCTTTTAGCTAGTTAATTTTTTTATGTTCTGCATTTTAAAGTTTCGTGATTTAAGTGCTGATGAGATTCAAGCTTATAAATATGCTCACTGAAGATTGTTGAGGGTATTAAAGACTTCCTGATAGTCTTTTGAACTCACATCTTCTGCCCCTATAAATTTAACAACAACACATTATTCTTGCTAAAGAAAGCAGCTGTTTCATTTGTAATACCATTGAGCAAGTTGTTAATTAGTAAATGGATACAACTACAGTTTTCAAGTTCAAGTGTGTACTAAATTCATAATGATCTCTGGTAACTTGAAATACATGTTGTCTTTTTCCTTTTTTCATTTTAAATAGGTTTTCATTACCGAAATGTGTTTTCTTAGTAAACAACAAAAAATTAGCCTTTTCTCTAAACCACCTTGTCTTTAAGGTTAATGCATGACTAGCAGTTATTGTTTTCCTTTCAGACCTTGACTGGGTATTTCAGGGCTATCCACCTAAAATGTACTTTTCATAAAATACATCCACACTTTTTAAAGTCCATCAGGTAGCTGTTAGATCCCTAGTGTTTCAGCACTTAGGCGCCTCACAATCTTTTGTTGTATAACTGTTTTCAAAACATCTCTATGGGAATATTTTAAGTATGATTAGCTGACTGATTATGGTCTACATATAATATAATATAATATAATATAATATAATATAATATAATATAATATAATATAATATAATATAATATAATATAATATAATATAATATAATATAATATAATATAATATAATATAATATAATATAATAAATATAATATAATATAATATAATATAATATAATATAATATAATATAATATAATATAATTAATATAATATAATATAATATAATATAATATAATATAATATAATATAATATAATATAATATAATATAATATAATATAATATAATTAATATAATATAATATAATATAATATAATATAACATGAATAGAATAGAATAGAATAGAATAGAATATAACATGAATAGAATAGAATAGAATAGAACGTAATAGAACCTAATATAATATAATAGACCGTAATATAATATAATAGACCGTAATATAATATAATGTAATATAATATAATATAACATAACATAACATAATATAATATAATATAATAACGTAATATAATATAATATAATATAACATAACATAATATAATATAATATAATGTAATATAATATAACATAACTTAATATAACATAACATAACATAACATAACATAACAACATAACATAACATAATATAACATAACATAACATAACATAATATAACATAACATAACATAATATAATATACATTATTGATCTATATGTTGAAACTGACAACCCATGGTTCTCAGAAATTAAGTACTTTGGGAAGTATTTCCTGTGTAGTGATTTCAATAAAAGATACATCTCTGTTAGGCCTTATTATGGGAAGATGATGGAGGTCAGTTTGCACATCTATTTTACTACCCAGGAATGCGGGGGGTGGGGGTGGGGGTGGGGGGGGGGAGGGGGAGGGGAGAGAGAAGAGAAAAAATTGTATTAAGTATCTCGATTCAAACCATTGTCAGGATAAGAGCTAATAGCTATGCAGCGTGGATAATCTGTGATCTAGTGTTCAACTTCATACTCTGGCCCACTTTTTTCACAGCCTTGTAGACATATCCTAATGGACTTTCTCCTTTTTATTTACGGCAATGGTGGCAATCTCCAAGCTGAGGCCAAGAACAGCTCCAGCTGTGAACCATCTTATCTACACCAATACTGCAGGGTTCAAAGCAAGCAAAGAAACTAAAATCCCAATATTCCAGTCTCCAACTTCAAAAGTCTAGGAGACTGAAAAGTGATTATTTTACAGAAAGAGAGGGTTGCTTGTGACATTAAAAGACATTATAGAGGCACTGTACAAAAGAAGATAATTCTGTACACATGATAATTCTTGGGTCTTCAAGGTGTTCAGCTCCCACACAGAACTTAAATCTTCACATAAGGTACCCTGTGTAAGTAAGGTTCGTCTTGTATGACTTGAAAGACAGAATTAAACCCCACCCTTTGGTAACTAGAGGTATGTGTATAGATATGAGCTAAGGGCATAATTCATTTGCCAGCACACGGGTATTTAATGACACTTGTGATGTTGTTCAGCTGACCAAATGTGCAGCTGGGTTTCGACTACCTAACACACACTTATATGCTTCTGGAGATCTTGGAAGCTTTCAGAGTATAAAGTGCCTTTTTGAAGTCATGAACAGAATTGCTGGTCTGAACAGCAAGACTGTTGGCAACCTGGCTGACAAACCAGCTTAGACAAAGTGACAGGAAAGCGCTTTAGAAGAGAGGAGGTGATTGTGCTAGAGGTGGATGCACCATAGCAGGCAGGCCATGCCTGGGCCTTTGGTCTAAATGGCAAATCAGGTTCTGAAGGAGCTGGGGGTTTAAAATCGTTGTTATCAGGGGGACATGCCTCAGTAATTATGGATTGACACTTGGACATGAGAACGAGACAACAGAAGTGCCCTCCCTCCCCTCTGCTGCTTCCCACTGCAGGCTCTGCAAGGACTGTGGGCACAGCCAGGTCCCCACGCCTGCACACGTATACACAGGCACACACACAGCCTGGAGAAGGGTATGGATGAAGGCAATCTCCTACTCATTTCAGTGACATCTTCCTTTGATGCCTAGCCAAGGCTGGCCAGGCACCAGGGCTCCCAGGCACTCAGGAACATTTATACCAAAAACCTAATTCAAAGACTTGGGGCACCTGTAAAACAAGCCAGCCTATGGGCTACACACTCATTCTAGAAGCAAACCTTCCCCTGCTGTTAGTTATCATAAACTTTGATGGTTCTTCCTGGTTAAATATTGTGAATCCTAGTCAGGGCTAGTTGGTTTTCCCACAGAAGGTCTCTCTTTCCTATAGCACTTTTACTTGTTATTATTTAGCAAATTATAAAATATTTATAGATAACTTGCACGTTGTGTGGACCATCCAAACTTAGATAATCAGTTCAATTTTTTCTTCAGATGAAGTTTGCCACTCTTTCAGGATGTGGTCTTTTACTAACATTTTGCCATGTATGGTTTAAGTTAACTTTATTAATACATTCCAGGTCACACATACATTCTTAATCTGGGGTTGCCAGATTTTTCAAAGTCCCTGAAAATTTGAATTATTTAACAACTGTACATAAGTACACACATCCATACACACATACACAGTCACAAACACACAGATACATGTATTTATATGCATATGCACATGTATGTGTATCATGTGCATCAATGTATTTTTCTAAACTGCTTCAACATTCTTACACATATCTAATTACAACAAAATTAATGGCAGTAAAGCAATTTGTTTACTTAAATCTGTTTCTCTTAAACTCTAACATCACTATTATCATTAGCTGTTTCAGCATCTTTTTTGAGAAGCCAAAACTTTTGATATATAGGTTGCCTTGAAAAGATCTTGAGACACTGAATCATGCAGAGTTCAAATTATATGCCTAGAAGCACCAAAATGATGCAGCAGTCCAAAACACATAAGGAAGCATGGTTTCAGAGTCTCAGCATTTTGAACTTTAAACTGAGATCACTGATCAGTTTATCATTTTAAGATAGCTATCCAAATAGTGTATTATTAAACTTAAAAAATAATTTTAATAATGGATCTGAATGTAATGAACATACTGTAGTGGTAGTCATAAAAGGAGTACTTTGTAATACAAAGGTTACATTTGGCCATTTAGTAATTTACAAATATAACTTCTCAAAGTAAACACTAATTCAAACTGTAATATTTATTAAAAATTGGATTTTGTAATGTGCCCTTAGAGAGCTAAGAAAATATTGTTTGTAAATATTAGAAAGAATAATTGGTCATAAAATAATAGTGCACCTATACCCTTGGCACACATTAAGAATCTGACAGTACTATTTGTAATACAAAACCAGCACAGATTAGCAAAGATATGTTTCCTGTCTTGAAGCCCTTAATGTCCAATTAAGATGAAGATCCAACTATCACACACCGAAGATTAATGGACACATTTAAGACAAAAGAAGAGTACTTAGGACAGCATTACATTAATTATGTGACCTAGTTATATGCATCAGACAATGATTCTTGGTGGTTTCTTCTTTCCCTTTCAACTCAGGGTTTTAAAAACATTTAGTTTATGTGGATTTATTCCAATTGGAATTTATAGCAAAATTTGAACCGACTTTGATTTGGGCATAACTGAGTGCTAATAAAAATCTGAGCTTTAAGATACAGGTTTAGTAATAAACTCCTTTCTAAGCATTGAAGAATCTCTCGTCCCCTCATTAGTACCTAGAGAGATGAAATTAATTGCTATGGAGTCCTTGTTCTAAGATTGTGCAGGATCATCTCACTTTTTGACTTTCGGAAATCTGCGCTTTAATTCCAATCATATTAGCCAAAACCTGCAACAATAAAAAAGTATTATTTCTATTCTTTTCCATTCCTGCCTTATGAATAGACTAAAATGTATTACTATTAGTGTTTATAATCATATTTTTAAAAGCAATGGTAAAATAATATTTATATCTTTTTCCTGTCATAAATCAGTAAAAAAACACTGGAAAAAGTTAGTAACTTGTGTTAAAAGTACATAGGAGAAATTCATTACAGATTCATATATAACAAAACACTGTTTTATAGCTGAATAGTCAAATTTTTATTATGGTTCTATCTTAAGCCTACCATTAAAGTTATGGTCTTAATTTTGCCAGACATTGCACTTCAACAGGAAAAGAGATAATGTCTTTTTCAAAAAACTGAAATCTAAACAGAGAAGATGAAAAAAACATGGTAAGGTTAAACTATTTTTGTAATAGACCTAAGGTGAAGAAATGTTACTACGCTTTTCCCATGCCAAGTGAGAAACCTGCAGTAGTGTTACAATGAAGCCCAGGACAATCTGAGTTCACCTGCATTATCAGAAAAGAATAATAGGTCTGTGGTTATATTTGATCAATAAAATGATATACATATACCTGATTAATATTAGTCTGTAAAGAGCTTTAAACAAATAGTTAACTTCTATTGGTGACTCAAAATGCCATTTGCAAACTTTCCAAACCTAATACTTAAAGGTACAGTAAAGCATAAGCACTTTGTTAGCAATGATAATGAACTTCATTATCAGATTGTGGAATATAGTGATCAGGATCTTGAAAATGAAGCATACTAAATTCCCTAAATGGCAGGTGGGTTCTTAGAACTTGTCCTTATAAATGAATACCCCCTTTAAATCAATGAATAGTCTAGAGTCAAAAGACAACAATCTTCTAAGGTACTTGTAATATTTTAAATTTTCCAAGTAAAGGTTATTCAGCTGTGTCTAGGATAGCACATTTATCACCTAAAAAGTGAATTGATTCCAACTAAGTACAGGTCTGCAAAATGAAGGCTGCATGATATAATCATGGTTAACAGCTTCTGTTGTGTCCTGAAAGTGATACACTTCTCTATTGTCATCAGAAAGATGGGTAGCTGGGTGAAGTATGATGAGATAGGCAAAATTACTTCTCTCTCCATCTGTTTAAGGAGCTGGTAGCATAAGACTTTTTAGATTATGCTTATGCTACATAAATTATTCATCCTAAAATAAAATAAAATGTGTTTTAAACTTCTTATAAAAAGACTGTACCATGCCTGGCCAAAGTCAATTCTCTTGGTGTGGCTCAGCCATAGTCTAACGGGTAAATACAAAGAAACAGGGTCCATTTTATAACCCTGAAATCAAGTCACATGGTGTGGCTTGTGCCCCACCTCCCCCTTATTTTTTTTTTTTTCCTTCAAAAAAAAAAAGTGGTTTCATCAATACTTCTCCATACCATTTTACCCTCTGAAGTGTGCCAAGGTGTACAGGTGCAACCCTGGACTGCATGAATGATTAATGACCCAGCACCAGTGGGCACACTAACAGGTAGTGGACTCACCAGTGCTTAATCCCGTGTCTTGTCTATGTTCAGTTGGTTGGTATAATCATAACCTCAAGCTGTAAAACTATTGCTGAGTAGTGATGCATCTAAGTGTCATGTGTGGTTGGCATTCACAGCGTTTTGGACTACATTCCTCTGGGACAGATCTGTCTGACAGAGAGTTAGACTAGTCTGGAAACAGGGAATCAGTTAATTCCTAATTCCAATTATGGAAAATCAGTGATCCACCAATGAAGTGCACTCTGGTCTCCCTCTTCGCTTTAGTAACACTTTTTGGACCCTCCTATTTAGGAGTATATGACACATTAGCTAAAAAATTAAAAAAAAAAAATCTTTAAAAGAAAAAATCACCCCCTTTAACTTCTACAGGTTAACAGTAGAAAACCAACTGATTGCAAGGAATGGTAAACCATATTTTCGTGAGATACTCAGAAGGCTAAATAGGGAAGAATAAAATTGATTTCCAAATGTGACAAGACACCTGAGATAGGGTTATTCTTTACTGGTCATAGTACCTGATGCAAAGAATGGGAAAATTCAAAGAAAATAACTTTGCAATTTAGCTAAGTATGAATTATGAATCAGGATCTCTAAGAAGTTTTACGTCTTTCTTTTACAATTTTGATGAAAACTATCTGAACTGTAGAAGCGACAAATATCCTTAGAATATAGATTAGTTATAAGTCACCATAGCCCTCTTTTTGCTCACATAATCAGAAGGCAATCACTCATGCTGCTCTTTTCTCTCTTAATAACAGCCAGAGTTTCAGTAATCAGTTCTTCCAGGTGTTAGTTCCTACAAAGGGAACTGAAAGTAAGAGGAGATGAACACCATATATCTTGGGGCATTGCCACTTTGATGTAGTCTCAAGCCATAAATACAAAGGGGAAATTAGTTGTCCATTCTGAGTGCTGTGATCTAACTGTTTGGAAATGAAGTGCATCTCCAACACTTGGATATGCTACCTTGAGGTATTTTACACATAATACATGCATGTATGCAAAATTGTGCTTTCTCTAATTGACCATTTAGACTATGGGCAGTTATTTTGAATTATTTGAGCAGACTCTTACTTTCCTTTTTTTTTTTTTTTTTTTTTTTTTTTTTTTTTTTTTTTTTTTCCCCAAACCAGGAATTCTAGGATTTTTTAATATTACTACTTTGGTTTCAGTTTGAATCAAACTTTTTAAAAACAATTAAAAACCTCTTGAGCTTAAGAGTTTTGGAGACCCTTGCCTAAGAATTTTATTTTTACTAGTTTTCAGATTAATATTCTTCTATGGGAGCACATTTAGTGCAATTCTTCCAAGACCAAAAATCATCAACTTTTAAGATTCTCAACTGTGTTTAAGACTTGTTACTCCAGCTTCATCCAACTATACCTCAGGTTGTTGTAACCCATCTTTTGTAGTAAGTTCTGTGTATCTGGGGAGCCGTCTTGCTGAAAGCGACCTAAGGGTCCTGGTGGACAACAAGCTGAACAAGGGTCAGTAGTGCACTGTCACAGATAAAAAGGAAAATCAGATCCTGGGCTGCATCCACAGGGACATTACGAGCAGAGTCATGATCATCCCACTTTATTCAGCGCTTGTCAGGCCACACCTGGACTACTGTGTCCAGTTCTTGTCCCCACAGTTAGAGAAACACACAGACAGACTGGAAAGGGTCCAAAGCAGGGCCACAAAGGTGAACAAAGGTCTGGAAAACCTGCCCAATAAGGAAAGACTGAAGGAGCTAGGTCTTTTCTCCCTGGAGAAAAGAAGGCTCAGGGGGAACTCATTACATTATTCAAGTACCTAAAGGACATCTACAAAGAATATGGAGTCTCTCTTCACAAGAAGCCACATGGAGAAAAGAAGCTGCACCAGGAGAGGTTTTCATCTTGACCAAGAAAGAAATATTTTTTTAGCATGAGGACGACCATGCACTGTAACAAGATGCCCAGACATGTGGTGAGTCCCCAACACTGGAGATTTTCAAGATGTGACTGGACAGCATGCTAGATAATCTCATCTAGGCTCCCTTTCCTATGAAATGATGGACCACATGATCTTTTGATGTGCCTTCTGACTTGAGCTATTCTATGATGATTCTAGTGTATCTACTGAGAATCCAAAAAGAACTTTCTCAGAACCCATCTTAAATAAGGCTTAAAATATGTCTTGAATGGCACTTGCTGAGATCAGTGAATTACTGTTTGGAACAAAAGGTTTTACAGTTTTTTCCCTGAAAAAAATATGAAGCCTATTGTTCACATAGGTTTAATTTCAGACATCCAAATTTAATGTGAAGCAAGAGTAGATTTTAGATATTATTAGGAAGGGATCAATCTCTGTCTCACTTTTTAACAAGAAGTGATGAGCTAGTGATTCCCTATACACTTCTAAATGCATATGGGTAGTAGTACGGGCAGTAGTGGTGTCTGATACTTTTCTGTAGGTGGAATTCTCAACAGGAAGATAGGCAGGTTCCTTACACTTCCTTTTCCGGTGTGGTATTGTACAGGGTTTGGTGATAGTCTGCATGGACTGTATGTGCAGTCCATTCTTAGTGCAAGAGGGAAATAGGACTTAGGAAAATTTCACTGGTGTTAAAATGTTCTGGTGGGCTCCCCTAGCCCCAAGGGAATAGCTGCCTGTTAACGGAGACTGCTGTATGCAGATCCTTGACATACCAGCAAAACTGCAACTCTAGCTGAAGGAAGGGAAGACAGTATTTGGTGTGGAAGTTTTGGATGAACCTGTCTAAATCTCTTCTTTAACAGAGCTCACAACAGCACTCTGTTCCTTGCAGAAACTGCTTTCCCAGATCAGATATGCAGCAACAACTGGGAAAGAAGCCAGGGCATAAGTCTCCTGCAGTGCTCTTGGATTAGAGTGAGTAGGAAGTTTTATGAGTTAAGTATGTCCGTAAGTGCACTGAGACAAAAAGTTTAAATCCTGGCAGACTTTGGTTTTGGTAGTGATGCTTAAAAATGCTCTAGCTCTGACAGTGGTGTACTTTTACCTGCAAAGTAAAACATGAGTGAGAACACAGGTGTTTTTCAAGTACCTAATAAGCATCATTAGCAAAAAAATGTATTCTAATTTTTATGGTGAACAAGTGTTTAAAACAGTTGTGTTGTGTTTTTCTTTTTTTTTTTTCACTGACATATCTGCATATGCAGTCTTTCCTCTTCAGCACAAACTTGTGACATTTGTCATAGTATCATAACTTAAAGTCTTGAGGGGCCATTAGCAAATTTCATTTTGTCCTGTGTATTTTTCATATATAATTAATTGCAGAAGAACATCCTGCCAAGCATTACTTGTCCTGTGTAGAAGAACATAAGGCACAGTTCACAAGGTAAGGCGCAATGGATTGATTTTGGATTGTGCACATTAGCATTGGCGTAGAGGCAAAATGACCAAATTACCATCTAATGCAACTAATACTTTTGGACTTCACCAAGGCTGTGCTGTATAAAGCAGACATGTTGTCACCTAAATCATGAATAAGAAAACTCCTTAACACCAAGGTAGCATTAAGAAACAGGCATTCCTTTATTGCAGTGCTGGATGTGTGGGGGATCATTCCACCTAACGTGCATGTCGTGTTACATTTAGGCAAGATTATATAGACCATACATATGTTTATGCATCACATTTTTTGGAAAAGTTGTACATATTTATTCATTTCCTAAGAAAAGGAGGTACTATGTTAACTAAGCATCACACAGGCTCCTTACAGGTATCTTAGAAAACTTCTGGGGTCTCAAACAATATACAGCCCTCTAGTTACAGCTGACCAAGAACTGAACCTCAGTTACCTTTCCCTGTATGGGCTTGTCTTGACCACAGTTCAACTTATTTCGGCAATTTGGGTTTCAGATTCAGATTCACAAGAAAACCTTTTAAGTTCTTTCTTGAAACTATTGATTAACCTTCCTTTAACTATATAATGTTGCACAACTACTGTTTGATGGTAATTATCCATAGTGATTATACTGAAACAAACAGTACATGGTGACGTCAGCTTATTCTAGAATAATTTGAGAGTCTCTAACATACTGCTGCATTCTGTTATCAAGAAACAGCCTTATACATTTAAATCTATCTGGCTTTCAGTTGTAATAGAGAGATATTTTACAAAAAAAACAAACTACCTCTCTAAATCATCTATGCCATTATTCAGTTCTAATTTTTTCAACAAAAATGCAGAAAACGTGATTTCTTTACCATTATAGACTACACACACGTCCACTGGATTCAGGGTTTCAAGCATGAAGCAACTATGCACTATGATTTATAAGGCTGGGTCCTATGACAACAGTAATAAAATGTTTGTGTTAACAAAAGCTTGAAAATTAACTATATATCTCAATCACAGATTCAAGAGGGGATAAGTGGACTTTAACCTCCTTATGCCTTTTGTAATGCCAAGTATTCCTCCATCCTGCCTTTTCCATCCCTAGATATTACTAAAGGATATATATGAATGATTAGTTTTCTAGCATTTCTGCTTAAGTATATATGTCATTTTAAGGCTTGCTTAGAGACACAGGAGCTCCTAATAATTTTACTAAAATTTATCATCAGAAAATAAGCAGCTCCTCTAGCAATTTGCTGGAATCAGTCCCCAGCACCCAAGGCACATTTTTCTTAAGAGTACACACACGTCCCTCTTTACTGAGATTTAATACCTCTTCTGGAGTCACAATTTCTAGATTCACTGGGGATTCAACAATTTTAGTTTCATTTTGGCCCCATAGTACAAAACTGTCTCAACAGTATAGAAAAGATGTATTATTCAGGGGTTAAGGGCAGGCATCTTGCTACAAAGTTAAAACAACAGGTCAGGCTTTTTGCTGTGTAAGCAAAAACAATACAGAGAAAATACAAACCAGAACCCTAGTGTAGGATCCCCACTGCTTACATTTCTAGTGCTGCTTACCTTGTATCTGTGTGTATCTCAGACATTGCATTTCTTCATGCACTTTACATCTGCTGAAGACTTCCCTCAGCACTCACTGAATACTGCTGATTTTTAAAGTAGTTCCAGCAGGAAGGGTTGGTAATGCATCCTTTGGGATCTGGATCTCTTCCCCCACCTCTTTGTCTATAGCAGGGGTCCTCACACTTTTTAAACAGGGGGCCGGTGCGTGGATGAAGTGGCAGGCAGTCATCTGCGGCTGCTTGGTTTCCCCCCCCCTCAACCACCAGCAGGGGAGGGGCGGGGGGTTCTGTAAATTCCGGGGGCCGGATTGAGGATCCTGGGGGCCGTATCCGGCCCGTGGGCCGTAGTTTGAGGACGCTGGTCTATAGCATACAGGAGCTTTGAGGTCCAATGGCCTCATTTTCAAGACTATAATCATATAGGAACATCTGTAGCATCAGTGCCGTTTCCTCTCTCATTCTTCTCCAGTTGCTTTTCCTTCACTAGCTAGCAGAAGTACAGATAGCTTTGTCAGAGCCTGAATTACTTAGAAAAAAAATGGACTATCATCTATGATATTCAAACTCCTTTTTACCTACTCCCACTCCAGGCAGAATATTTAGCACAAACCACAGGCCTGGCAGATCTACCAATACCAAAGAAGAAAAATAAACCAAATTAACTGTTGTTTATCTCTTACACATGCTCATGATACTTTTTACATTGTTAACTTTCTGAAGCCATGATCTATTATCAAGGCACGTAACAGATTTTGTGATGAAGTAGTTCATCCAGTCCGCTTCTCCACAAGGCAGTACTGTTTTAAGGGTCCTGACGTTGTAGTATAACACATAGAAGGCAGCATCACAAGCCTCTAGAATACTGCTTTTTGGAGATAACATTATTTGCTTATTTATTAATTTGTTTTTCTAGCTTAAGTTTTAGCACAATAGAGATCTCTCTATCTCTAACTATACCGCTCTTGTTTGCATTCTTAATTACTAGCACAATAGAGCAGGGAATTCACCCTGAAGTCTACTAATAGCCTTGTGGCAATAAACAATTAGGAAATAAACTTAGGAAAGCACTCCTTACAACTTCCTTTTAGATACATTTGCTCTTTCTGCTTTATGGTGGTGGGAATGATAACATCTGCAAGTGGGAGATTTTTTTCTGTATACTCTTTCCAACAGATATGTACATACAGAGCCTTAGGAAACTGGAGAATGGATTGAATAATTTTTCATTCAGCTATCTAGTATGTCCAGGCACCAGATCTTTGTTCTCTTGATGGTAAACTAATTTTATTAAAAAATGTTGAAGATGGCATTGATTGTAACTGGATCTGTGACTATAACATTATAATGGACTTTTAAAAATGGTTTCTATCTACAGTTCATGCTTAACAAGTATAATTTTTTAACTGTAATTTATAGTAACAGCTAAGCCTAAAAAACTCTTAGAAACACACCATCAATTAAGATGAAAAATAATTGTCTTTCATTTAAAAGTTGTTAAACTTCCAAGTGGTTACCTTTAAACTAGTCCAGACTTACATAGATAGCATTAATATTCATACTCATAACTTTACATATTCATTAATTTTCTTTAATTTTCTATTCTAAGCATTAGTATTTGAACTTTAAAATGCCAGGACTGTTCATTAGAATTAATTCTCTAATAACATCTACCACAAGGTCAAAGTTATAAGCTGTTTTTGTGTCATTTATCCTGAACACCTAAAGAACTTTCTTGAAAAACAAAAGGAATCATAGTATTGCTTATAATAAGTTAGTAACAAATGCTCTGCAGAGCAGTCAACACTGATGTTCAAAAATAGCTTAAAAAAGGAAGTCACAGAAAATTGATAGCAAAGGAGTAAAAGCAAATGAGGAAAAGTGTACTATTTCACTCTAAGTCCACAATGTACCTACAATTTCATTATAATATTCAGTTATTGTTCCTCTGATCTCAAATAGGATTCAACAGACAGAGAAGGCAGAAAAAGTCATTGATAGGAGCAGGAAGGATACAGAATTATTTCCATTCAAGGGCCAATTAATACATAAGGTATCTTCAGCCTGGAAAAGAAACAACCGACTGGAAGGCTGATAAAAGTCTTTTAATTGTGAGAGGCCTGGAGAGGCTGGTTGAGGAAGGTTTGTTTATTATTTGAAATACAGGAATATGAATGAGACACAGGATATTGGCTTAGAACAAGTAAGAGGAGGCATTTCCTTACACAGTGGTGCTCAGATATCTGCTTTCCATAGGGAATAGCACAGCTTTCTGTAAAACGGTTTGGAAACAAAAATTCTGCATGGGTTCAAAAGGTTATTGAAGGAAATCACATTGAAAAATACATTTGGCTTCTGCTGTTCCTGAGCCATAGAAAGCTGTCCTAAGGCTGGAAGAGTGTACAGGTATGGAAATAATTGGAAGCCTGCCTTGGTCTTACGCTCCTCCTCAGGTGTCACTGCTAATCTATGTCAGAAATCGGTCACGGACCTAGATCGTTTAGTCTGAATTGGTAAAAAAATATTTTTATATTCTTATGTAATGTGTAAACAGAACATGTAGCCAATATTCTAATATTTGTTTGCTAAATCTGTGGTTTAAAGCTAAGGTCATTATATATAACATTTTTCTCCTTCCTTCAAGTGGCTAAGAACTATATAGAAACAATAAACTTATTTAACATATTAGATCTTACCTTTTCAGGTCCTGTTTTTTCAGTGTGTACTGTAAGACATGCTTTCCCCCCCTCTTCTTTTGTCTCTATAATTTGCATTGATTTGTCAGTGGCACATAAACTGCATGGTAATGTTATATTAAAATGTTAAATGTTCCACTTTTTGACATTTTTTCAATGAAATTGTATTCTTTTATTCTGTGGAGATGAGTAAAAATAAATAACTGAATATCCATTTTCCTAGGAAAATCTGATTTGTTGTATTTTCTTCACATTTATAGTTTTGCTAGTAGTAGTTCACACCCAGATGGTCAGAAAGAAAATCCGAAAATAATCTGTCTCTGAACATGCTTAGATTAGTATTGGTCAAAACATTTATGAGGCCTGATCCAGAGAAAAAAAAAGAAAACCCAAAACCAAACCCCCATATACATTCATGCTTAGCTTTGCTTATGTCTGTAATCTATAGTACACACACAAGAGAGAGAAACAGGAATTTAAGCCTTTACAGAATCAGAATTATAGTGCATCCTACTCCATAAACATTTTTAAATAGCTAAGAAAAATAAAAAATAAAATAATTACAGGAAATGAAATAGAATTCCGTTCATATATATATGAATGTTATAAGAAATGAATATGAAAAAAAAAGGAAAATTAGTGCAGTTTAAAACATCGTTCTACAAAATCATTCATTTTCCAGTTGCTGTTGCTCCTTATCTGAATGCAGAAATGCCAATGTTACAAAGGAGCAAAATATTTGATAAAAAGGTCAGACAGAAATGGGAATAACTAAGAGTATCTCTTCAGGCTGTTGTGCAACAAATAGTGCTGTTGAATCTATGTGATCCTGACAGAACATATTTGAATCTTTTCAGTGGGTGAGTTGCAGTCACTGTGAATTAGTAAAACAGTGAGACTGTGACTGGGTGCTGGATAAGGCACTGGCATGACCCCTCAGCCCAGTATCCTAGCCAGCGCTGTTCCCTTCCATAAATAGCAGAGTGTCATCCTTGTTTCTATGCAGGAATATTTCTTCAGCCTCTCTGTTCCACAGTTTAAACTATTCTCATTAGAAAGCTTTTACTGGACATACACTCTTTTGCCTTTTGTCAGGGCAACACGTCTTTTGTTTCCCACGTGGTCAGTTAGAATTAGCATTTCTTTTTGCTTGATCATGGTCATCCAAGGAGGACCTCCCACGCATCCTTTACAAACAGAATGGGGGAAGAAATTTTTTCTCTGGCAATGCCTTGTGATATAGCAGGGATTGAAGGACTGACTCACCCTGGGTCAGTCCTGCCAACTTACTGGCAAAACATGCAAGACTAATAGTGTATCCAGAAATTAACACTGCACAAAACATGAATAAATAAACAAATAAAGAAGCTCATCAGAAAGACTTACTGGGCAGGCAGCTTTCTGTTCTTCATCTTGAACCTGGGAAAACTGATCCTCTCTAATCAGCAAATATATGTATTATTCATTACTTAGCACAAATATACCACCATATCTCATAAACTGCCATCGGTATTAAATAAATCTATAGAAAATAACTAGATCAATTTACTGGATCTAAGCATTTTGCAAAAAGTTAAAATTATAATGACAATATTCTTAAACTCCATGGCATGATTTTATTTTTTTTTTAAAGCCAGCAGCCGATAAAAATATCCTTCATGCTGTCTGTAATTAATTCAGTTACAATCACTTCATGGATTTTTTTCTACCTTTATTAGAAGCAAATTGGTAATTTTTAACACAAATCAAATAAATAATGAAAAGTTCAGGGATGCAATATGCTTCGGTGTCAAAAATGGCAATAGTTGCCCCTGTTTAGACAGCTGATTAACTGCAAATTTCTTAATATCTGTAGCACTTGGACTTTTCACTGCACAGTTAACTTAGCTCTGAACACATGCATATTTAGTTGTTTACCTTTTTGCAGTGTGAATCTGTTAAGCATGGGAAATTGTGTTATGTGTGCTCTTTAATGCAAATACTGCCCAAAGCTACATATAAAACTAAAAAGGACATCTCAGTGACTATCACTTTCCATTATATCTTCCAAGCTTCCTATTCCATGTTGTTCTAACTGAAATCCCCAGTTAAATTCTTAGGGAAATTCCGCCACCATTTTATTACTTTGGGAATGGTATTAATAGAATAGAATGGGGAGAGGAAGAAATACAACTTAGAACTTCAAAATTGAATGTAGATTCAAGTTCATTCAGCTTCAGCTTTGCCCCCCACTCCAAATGCAATATGTTATTTATACTTCCTTTTTTTCCTGAAGTATCAAGACATTTTTGACTACATGATATGAAAGCCTAAGGAAGGTGTTCAACACTAATGCATATAAATCTATTTGACAATACTCAGTAGGATGATAGTTACTGAACCTTTTTGTTTTGTTTTGTTAAAGTGTTTACTTGATTTTTTTAGAAGTTATCCACATATATACCAGAAAGAGTATGCAAAAAACAAAATACTCCAATTCAGACTTTTAAGACCTCTATATATGGTTAGTCAATCCATCCTACGTGTCATATTCTCATCAGGAAATTCTACCTTTAAAATATTCTAAAATTTTAGCAGGCATAAATATCACAGTAGAGCAGTTTTCATACTCATCAGTTCCATAAAGGTATGTTCCTGTTTTCTGCATAAGAGGACTCATTCCATTGCAACGTTTTCTTGTGGTTATAATTGTGGGGTTTGTTTGTTTTTTGGTTTTTAATCAAGAACAAAATCAATCCATCAATGAATTTGCCTGTTTAAATCACAAAAGTTGGCAGGGTTTAAAACATTGTGGTGAAGAAATGTACTAAAAACACATTAAATGAATGGAGAGAGCAGGAAAGCTGTGGGCCTTTATAAAAGCACCTTTATAAACTTTGTTGTTACCTGTATGTATTCTAATTGTTCCTTGACTGATCCTCATATTTCTAATTCAGTATCATTGTTTGCAATACAGCTCTGTGTATTTACTATTCTACAGGTGAAAAGGTACTTTTTAACATCTTCTCTGCATTGTTTTTCTTTCATTTCCACTTAGGCTCACTGAACTTGTCATATGCAATCATCTGGAAAAAGTTTCTTTTACTATTATTAACCACCCCATTTAACAATGTGAACACTTTAATATGTTTTTACTCATTTTGAATAATCTTTTCCTTTTTTTTTTGAGTGAACAGAAAATTACTTCTAACATCTCTGCAATCACCATTTTCGACAGGGCAATGTTACCTGTGGAATTTTTATCTATACAAATGCTACACTATAGCTTTTTGTGAAATATATGAAAGTATAAAAATGTTGCGATGACAAACCACTCTAGTTGATTATAGATATAATTATTATGTTTTCAGATATTAAAGCACTCATCATTAACAGGAAGTCAATGAAACAAAGTTTTTTTTCTGATTAGTTGGAATTATTTTCCCCGTATAGTTATTATTTTAATTAATGATTCAACTAATAATAGATCTCAAATGTTGACATAAATAACTAATGATAAAAGCTGTTCTTTAAATAGTGAGAAAGACTTAAAACATTTTAAATGTTTCCTTTTTCTGTTTATGATTAGAAGACACTCAAAACTATTTGGATGTAAAGGACAAGATTATTGCACAAATAGACTTCTGCTTATAAATATTAAGAGAAGGAAAGGCAAAGCCACAGGAGATTTGAAGCAAAAATATAGAGTAATTGAAGCTGAGTTGCTCCAATTGTTCTTCTTTTCCTGAAGAATGATAACTATGAAATAAAGAGATGAACTATTAACAAAACAGCGAGAACAACTTAGCTGTCTTCAGTGTGTTACTGTGGGTGAGGAGAATCTGGAGGGAGAATGAAATTACTATTATTATCAACAAAGTAAGATTAAAAGGGTACATGGTAATTCATGTGGATAGTGACATCTCAAAATGAAATAGGTAAATTTGTAACTACTAATATGAGAGGAGTGAAAAACCATGATTCTTCTGGAAATTGTTCTATTAAATTGTATTTTAAGTTATGCTTCTCTCTGCAGTCCAGCATGGTGGAAGGATATAGCTTAACACAAGTACTAAAAATAAAAGCAAGCCATATTTATGTCAGACTGTCCAAAACTACTGAGAACATTTTCAATTAAAAATTAAGGGTTACTTTCTTGACACACTATACTCCATGTTGTGTGAAGCACCAGTTTACTCTGCACGTTTTGCAAGATTACCATAATGAACGTTCAATGTGAAATAATGTTAAAAGCCACTAGAACTAGGAACACAGGTGCAATTCCTGTATTCTGTTTTTAATCATGATGAATGTCAAATTAAAATGCAAATTAGGACTAATTAAGAAAAAATCTAATTACTTTCAAAATATGAAAGAAAGTCGCAAATCCTTTAGTGTTGGCTCTAAACAACATATTGAAAAGGAAGGGGAAGGGGAAGGGGAAGGGGAAGGGGAAGGGGAAGGGGAAGGGACATTTAATAAAACTTGCAGACCATGTAATTTCTGTGTTGCATAGTTCATCTGATATCTACGTAGTAAATAGTTTTTCAAGGATCAGATTCCAATGCTCTTTAAAAGGAGTCTTCAGAGGTTATTTTAGGAGGTTATTTAGGAGGGAAAATCTAGTTTTAATGATTCAATCTCTCTCACGCTTTAGCATATGCTAGCTTCAGGGTTTCATACTTAATGGTTATTGCCTGCATAGCCTCATTTGACAAGCAGCACTGAAATGTTCAATGGGAAACTTTCACAAATAATAGCTCAAATAATTAGAAATTTTTAGCTTTTCCAGCAATAATAAATTGGATATGTTGTCTTACTTTGCATCATCTAATTGGATTTTTATTGAGGTTGTTTTAATATTGAACATCAAGAAAAATAAGATCTAATATATATTCAATTGAAATTTAAGAATTCTTTCTCAAAATCAATAACATCCTTATTTTATTCCATATCTATTGACTGGCTACTTCACATTGTTTATTTATTCAGTCTCTAGAAAGATTTTGAGTCTGAGTATCCCTTCAAACAAGGAACCTTACTGTTTGTGTAATTATGACATGCTGTTGATAGAAAGTATTTATTGCTTTTATTAAATGTTCTTGTTAAAAGAAAAACAATGAAGCAAAGGTGGAGGGAAAAAGAAAATCTTGAAAAAAGTAGGAGGAAAACAGTGCAAAATATTGTGGAAAGGTATTATCACAGCAGTTTAGACTGCAGAATTAGTTGCAGAGTTAAATCCTTGGCAATGAATTATGTTAGAAGGCAGAAAGAGACTAGTCTATGCACAATATTATGCCATGGGTAGGTTTTTATAGTTTTT
This sequence comes from Falco rusticolus, assembly GCF_015220075.1. NCBI lineage: Eukaryota > Metazoa > Chordata > Aves > Falconiformes > Falconidae > Falco > Falco rusticolus. The sequence goes on along the minus strand of NC_051188.1, from coordinate 47,978,474 downwards.
TCAAAGAACACTGTTGGTCAGAGTTGATTTACTTGCCAGACACGCGTTTTGATGTTAAATATTAGGTAGAGTATACCTTTATTTCTTCCATGGTGTGGAATACTCAAGTAAAAATAATCCCCACCCCACCCTACCCCCACCCCCCCACCCCCTGTTTCCAGTTATTCCATCTACAAACACAAAAAAGAAGAAACTGAAGCCTCCTTAAACTCAATAACAAAATACTTAATCAAACAAAAATTGGATTCATCTCATCTACTTTAGCTAAAATTTGGCAGCCTAGATTATAACATTTTTATTTTGTTTAATTTTTTCATTTGTGTTTTCTTGTTTGTACATTTTAGTGGCCAGGCTTGCAACACTTCCCTGAGGTAAATGTACAGCTATGTTATTCATAGGTGGCTGAGTGCTGGTATATGTAAAAGCAGATGAAGGAGAAGATGGAGATGTCTCAAATCAGGTTGTTTTTTTAAAAAATATAATTACTTGTGGAATCATAGCCTGGCTTTGTGGAAATATGCCATCACATTGTGAGTTAAGTTATACCTTGGAGTAATTTAAATGGATTGCAAATATACTACATCTGGATTGCAAATATACTACATCTGGAGTAATTCCTGCTCAGCATGAACAAAACTGAAGGCAACAGGCAACAGCTCTTCTACACTGTTGATTTTTCCTAATGTTACTGTATTTTTAGGACATTATAGTTGTACCACATATATCAGTACTACTACTAACCTAAACAAAGCTTAGCAAATTGACGTAGCTTCAAGTAAATAATATTCACTTAATTGAACGTTAATAATATTCCAGTATTCTTATTTTTAAGCTTCTTGCATTATATTTCCCTGGAAAGATCGCGTTCTTTTATGCTGTACATGTGTACAGCGTGCACTGAGCCACTGACTTAAACATTTAGAAAACATAATCTGTAATTATCACTGAAGAGAAGAACTCTTAAACCAATTAGGCATAAAGTGCAACTCTAATCTAAGTCAAAGGTAATGGAATGAGAATTTGATACTTCATGTGATTAAAAGTCATGTTTCATTTAAAGTGCCTGAAATACAGGGAATATTTTAATTTCAATATCTATGCAAAATTTACAGTGCAATGAATTACTTTTTTTTTTTTTTTTTTTTTTTTTAAATAATAGTTACATAGTAATTAACAGGACATTTTAGTATCTCCTCTAACAGAAATGTTATAGCAACAGTTTGGTAAAAGAAGTATTATATTATACTGGGAAGTTGAAGAGGACTCCAAAAGTGAAAAATGTTAAAAGCTGGGAAGGAATATGTAAGCCTGCTCAACTGAAAAATGATGTTGTCTTTACTGTGCATCTGTGAAGATAATTCTAATTTGGGTTCTAACCAAGTAGTCTTTGCCATTTCCAGATGTTTGCCAGTTGTCTTTCATGGGATTTATGACTGATTACCTGTTTATCACACATGCTGAACTAATATGTAGACTGTGCCATGAACAGTAACTGTAATATTTTATATGTGACAGTATTGTACCAAGGAGAGAACATAAAATCTATAAAGACTTGTCAGAATCACTTGTTTGAATGGATCAATACAACAACAAATGAATTGCTTTGGACAACAGGATGTTGAACTACTTGCAATATATTCTTTGAAGATTGCTGATCTTGATGGCATAAAATATGGCTGGTTTGTATTAGCATATTTTAAGAGTGTACAGCTCTTAGACATGGGCCTCTGAAGATTCCTCAGCATCTGTAACAGAATATTAGTTGCACACTCACCATATTCTGTACCAAATAAAAAATGTGTAATGGAAGAGGAGAATTATATTTTAACAGGCTTTGGCATAAACAAATTGGAAACACTTGTGCCATGGAGAAGCTCAAGTTGCACAATCACAATCAGTTTGGATTCAGGCACCGAGAGACATTGTATCTCAGTCTCGCACTTCTGTAGTACAGATATCTACCCATGAGACAGTCAAGCCTCTTCATAGTTGATGGTGGATATAGGCATTTTTTAGTTTCAGTGTATGTTATGCATTTTAGATATATAACTTACAAAAAGATAAGTGTTTAATCCTGTCCATTGACTACAAGAAGACCCTATATATATGTAAGTGCATATATAGAAAGATGAGTCAGATAAACATCAAGCAGATATTTTTTTTAAGCTGACTTCTGTGTGTTAGGTTGTTCCCTAAGAACTCAGAAGCACTCCCTGCTCCTCCAATAACTTATACAACACCTAGGTCTGCTGCAGTCCTCAGCTCCAGTGCCATATAATAGATGGTAGCAGGAATAAGTGAAGCAGTCATCCCGAGTGGAAAAACAAAATAGTGCAAAGACCATCAGCAACTTATTAAAAAAATTTTTTGGCTCAAATAAAGCCTAAATATAAGTCATATCTTAGGGTGTCAGGAACACCACCATAAAACTGAAGAACAGCTAGAGCCAGATGCTATATACTGCATGGACTCATCCAGTTTACTGCACAGAGGGCTAATATGAGCAATGTTGGCATGAGTAAGACCTTAATATTTCATCTATGGAAAATTAATTACTTTTGTGGGGTTTTCTATTGAGTAGCAGAGACTCACACACACATATTTTCTAGGGTGCAGCTGACATTACTGTGATGAATTTTTCCCTGTGCATGAAAAAGAAAATCCAAAAAATCCATGAGTGAATGAACCTGAAACAGGAAAGAATCCAGTAATCAACATGCAAAGCTTTATTTCATACAAAAAATTAAAAAAATAAAAAAAAGGGGGTGTGTGTGAGAATAACACAGATAGTTTTTTTACACACAGGATGAAAAAAATAACAGACTATTTGGCAGATGTAAGAACTATTTTAGGTGGCATAATATTTCAATAGCATGGAAAACATATAGAGTGCAAAAAATATGGACACAGTAACAGCTAGTTACTTAAAGGGTTTTTTAAGGGACTGTGGACAAAAACTCAGAATAAAATGAATTATTATGTGACAAAGCTACTGGAGGTTGCCACAACCAGACATCTTCAGGACCCAAGTGAGTTCTCCTGTCGCAGTCTGGTGGAAGGGGCTGCTAGCTCCCCATCCCTTTATGCAGGCAGTAGACAGAGAGCTTATCCCCATGGGCTGGTCACTGTCCTTGGATGCCCCAAGGAGTTACCAACTCAGTGTCCTCAGGTCACTGGGCAAGTCACTGGAGTTCATCCACCTGTTATTGTCTCTCTGATCCTGACTAGGTCTTTGCTTAATGTGATTAAACTTCTATCTGATAACCTGACAAAGGCTATGGAACATTTATTCAACATGTTAGACAAAACTGTGCAAACCAAGGTGGGGACAAAATCAGTCGGGTTGATAATAAACTGTTAACAAGGGCTACTCAAGAAGACAACAGAGCTGATCACCATGACATTTGCTGCTGCAGGGAAGGAGAGGGGGAGGAAGACAACAGGCAGGAGGAAAAGGATGAAGATGTATAAAATACATACACAAACTGAAAATACACTAAAAATGGAACATCTTTAATAATGTGTGGTAGGACCATCTTGAGTTATAGAACATATTAAGACATTTATGTTCTAGAAGACACTAAAGAACACCATCCATTCTTGAGTCACTTTGCTGTCCTTTGCTTTCTCATCTTATCTTTACTTTTTCCTCTGTTGCTCAGGAAGTCCACAGAAGAACTCTTAAATCTTAATTATTTTGACTACTTTCACATTTGCTGTCATCTTTATCCATTCAGTTGAAAAATCTAACAATTTGTGCAAAATGAAGGATGTACTATGGACTATTTTATTACTTCTGTCATAAGTCTTTTCAATTCACTATTGTAATTTTTGGGTTTTGATTGTCCATGCTTCTTTTCTCTCTAGCCATCTTGGTGTATTTTGTGGTGTTGTTTTTTTAATAACAACCTCCATTCACACAGCCTTTTCCTGCTTTGGACATAACTTTTAAATCAAGTGGGTATTTTTTTCTCCCTCTTTTTTTCTTGCTATTTGTAGAACATCTTAACTATACATTCGCTTCAAAATTTTCCAAATATTATCCTTCACTCAGCACCTACCCTCTCCATTTCCCAAAACTTCTTTCCTTTTACAAGGTAATTTTCACTTTCTTACTTTCTACTTCACTTTCTCTTTCTGTTAATTTCTCTTATGCATTTGTTCAATGTGAAAATGTTTTCAATTATTCCCAATTTCTCCAACTGATCATTTTCTTATTATTTTTATTTCATATTTGTATCTGTGTCTCTGGGGTTTGTCTTCATTATTTAGGGGTCTGCCATCCTATTAAGCAAAAAAAACATAAAAATTTTGACCTCACCAGAAAGTCTTATGATTTTTTTCCTGCATAATAGCTTTATCTTCTCTTTATCTGAGTCTTACCTTTGTTTTCTGTATTCTTTTGGACATGTAAAGGTATTTTCAATATTCCTTAAAGAGTATGTTTCCACAGGACTCACTAAAGATATTTCTCTGAGACAGAGGGGCTTCAATAACTCTGTAAGTCTGGAGACAGTTGTCAGGTGTGGGAATCTTCAGAAGAGAAAAACTTATGCAAGCCCTCTCCCACTTCCCAAATATGATTTAAACTTCTGACATTTTTTGTTTTCATACTTTCACAGTGAAATAGTGCATGGGCCCATTAAAAATGTGGTTTTGTAGATATGAATAAAAACTTATGTTTCTGAACTCAGAGATAGTGGGATACTTTTAAAATGCTCTAAGAAAGGAAAAGGGAGAATTATGGGAAAATGTAAAATGAAGAAGGAAAGAAGGGAATGGAAGGGAATGGAAGGGAAGGCAAGACAAGGCAAGGCAATGCAAGGCAAAAAAGGTGTAAGCTAAGTCTCTTGGCTCTCATGTATTACCCTCTTCAGAGTTGTCACTAATCAAGTTCTTCACCACATCATCATCACTTCTTTTATTTTCCTCCTGGCACACTAATTATCATCTGTTACAAATGTAAATCAAGATTATAGCACTGAAGTATACTTAACATGTTGCATATACATGAATTGCAGTACTTTATCAAGGACATTCACTCCTAAAAATAATCTGTATATAGCATTTCAAACCTGCTCTTGGCATTTTAAGAACACATATTCAATAAGTTCTGCAGAACCCAGTGAGGAAATGGAACAACTGGGGAAAAAATTAAGCCACTCTCACTCTTCTGTAATGAGGATATGGAGGATATTGTTGTCTTTATAGTTAACAATCACAAAGCTTTCCATATCATGGATTAAAGAGAATTGTCTTAGCTCAATGTCTTTCAGGGGCTGTAAAATATATCCCTTGCCCACCACTGCAGAAGTTCTGCCATCTTGTCTACTGATTTCAAAGTTAGCAAGATCAGATTTCAAAAACAGGTATGTTTAGGTAGAGACCAGTCACTTATTTCACTACTGAGAATGTTATTTAATTGTATCTTGAAAACACCTTTGAGAAGCATGATACAGTATGTTAAACTACTCTGTAAAACAGATTTTCTATATTTTTATGTTAGTGGTCCATGTTTTGTTTTCCATGGTGTTTTTTTCTTTAGTTGAACAGAGTAATTTATAATTATTTACTGAGACATCCTTCTTTCACAGTCCAAAATCTTTACAAAGTGTGTGCTCAAATGATGACAGCATCTCATCATTTTGACATACAGAGGATAATGCACTTAGGTGGATTAATTTCTGCCAAAAAAGAAAGACAGTCCTAAGATAGGGTTTTATTAGCATGATCTGTCCCAGATTTCCTGTCTGGCCTTGAACAAATCTCAGTGAACTCCATGGTCATGCCAGTTAAGGTGCAAAATCCACACAACTCGGTACGGTTTGGAAGAAGAAAAGCCTTGCCTTTTCTAAACCTAAGTTAATACCTTTTATCTCAAATAAAGTTTTCATTTATCCCAAGTCCCTTCTTGCTTATACAGGCCAAACTCTGATTTTTTTCACACCATCTAGCCAATCACTCACACTGGCTTATGTGAAGTCTTCATTAGGTTGTTCATACCCATAGTGCAGACGTGACTGGTGTCTCTGATCAAAATTTGGAGGAATATAAAACTTTCCATAGTACTGACTAATCCACTGGGTGGTGGATTTACTGCTTGGGTAGGAATTTATGAAATAGGGGTGACCCTAAGTAGTATTGTCCTGACTTTTTGTCTGAGCTCCCCACTATGCAAATTTTCAGGATGCCACACAGCTCTCTCCTCACTAAGTAAAGGCTCACTCACAAATCAAGGAACCTGAGAATCTGGCCTTTCTTAGCAGGGTGGTTTCAAAGTCACAGGACTGACTGACAGAACACTGTAATTGGATAGTTGGAGGCAAATTCAGATCAGAGGGATGTCCCAGTTCCCCCGCTGAGGTGCCTATATACAAGAAAGTTTTTTTTCTGCATAACCTGAAAAGTGAGACAAAGTGGAGGCTTTTAGGTGCCTTTTCCCAGGACTACTTATTCATTTTACCCATGTGCTTTATGAAATGAAATGCACAAACAGCCTACAGAGCAGGATGTAAGAAGTGGTGTGCTCTTTGAGGAGATATTTTATCCTTGAAAGGGAAAATTAAGAAAAAACTCCTTAACTTCCTTGTAAAATTCATCACTAGCAAACCTTAATTTCATTAAGACAGTTTCTTTTTTGAGGATAGGGTCATGGTTGCTGGCAGACTGTTCCTTAAGTACTCGCTGCATATAATGTGGGTGTGAGTCTTGAACAGAACAGTCAGCTCTATTAATTAAAATTCAGTACTGCAGATATGCTTAATTTAAAATCCCTTAGAAAATTATGCACAGTTGGTTCATGTCCACAGATTTCTAAGAACTTATTTGTTACACATCTGCTACAATTTTTGTTTCTATTTAGTGATTTCTTTTATAATAAACTCCAGCTTTTAAGGCAGTTTGGTAAAACTGTAAAATGTAAAAGGACTGTAGCCCTCATAAAAAGGCAGCAATAATAAAGAAAATTGCCATGAATGATCTTCTGTCACGTAGGTGATGAAAAGTAATTAAAACAGAGTGCTTCATTGCTTGCTAATATTATCCCAGAATCTCCACTGTGCACTCTGGAAAGTAAGCAGCTGACACTGATTAGATTGGTACCATTATACAATTAGTATTTTTACAATTTACATCTGATTTAAGTCATTAAGAAGTAAAAGCCATGGGGTGTGGAAGGGTCCTAGAGCAAACCTTGATATACTGTCCCACTAATGAACATCTAGTCCTGTAGAGGTTTTCTTTTTGGCACACTGACTGCCCAGATCCCTTCAACATCTGAGGCCCAGAGAGTCTTGTGGAAGGAACTTGCCATGTCTATGTTAACAGTCCTGAAAAAGCTTCAAGCTTCTAAGTCCTGATGGGTACCCAGTCTTTACTTTTTTATCAGTGTGACAGTCAGGCATGCAGCAGCCCTGCTTCCCAGGTCTGGTGCATAGGAAGGGAGTCTCGATGGGCAGGCTACATCAACCTCGCGGCATCCTACAGTCAGGGTCCGGGAGCAGGTGAAGTGCCCCAGCAAGTTCAGAACTGTATCTGTAGTGGACTTCCCTGTTGGTTAGCAGCTTCCTTGCTCCCTGGCTTATTTTCTCATCAGAGCAGGATACGCTTCCAGGGAAGCTGTGAAAGGTCTTACTGAGAGAAATGCAAACTTTTGCATGTGATTTAAAGCTGGTCTAGCAAAATTACTGAAAGACTTAATTTACATAATGCAAGATAATAATTCTGCCTTTACAAAAGGTTTGTCTAGACATTTTAACAGGTCTTTCCTATCTCTTACATCGAGGATCCTGAGAAACAGGATTAAAATTGATAGCATTTTCTCCCTAAATTGTAAAAAAAGCTGAATTCTTCAGTGTTCTTTTCTAAAGACATACCTCCATAATAGTAAATACCAACATCTAGAGGGCATATTTTAAATTAAAATAGCATTTACTACTTTTTTTTTTTTTTTTTTTTTTTTTTTTTTTCCCATAAGGGGACATACGCAATTTTCTGTGTATAGTAAGAATTTTGCAAATTTTCCTTCTGGAATATCCATGATAATCTACTCCATAGCATTATTAAGGGCACTACTGCTTAAAAAGACATTGCTTTTGTACTGCAATGTATGAAATACAGATTGCTTTTGAATCTGCAAATGTAATGTGATATTTAAAAAATACAGAAGAGCTTGGGTTTTCTTAATACATTTTATTTTACAAGTGATCACTGACATAACCACTCAGTTTTTACTGGCATGTGTCTTCTATCAAATAAATTACGATCAGCAAAACAGCTTTCATTATTCTGAGATGAATCCACACACACTGCATTTTTAGCTACTGAAGTATGTATCTTACTGACAAAGCATATGGAATGTAAGTCAGAATCTCTCTAGCTATGTGCTCATCAGAATTACAGCTTCATATGCTACTGCTTTTATAAAATGAGGGGGTTTATCTTACTCTGATTCATTTTTCCACTTGTTCAAATTAGATTGTATTAAGAAGAAATCTAATTCCCTCTCCTTAATTTGCCTTGCAAATGACATAACAAAGCATAAAGACTTACATCAGGTGAAGTTAATGGTCATTATTAATATTAATTTAAGCGATAACAGGAACATTGCACTATTTCTTAAGTATGTGATGTGCCTCTAGAGTGGCCATTTAGAAGGCAGAAAGCCAAAAGGTTAACCTTTTTAAAGGAAATGGATTATTAATACCTGACAAACTTTTGGCATTTCTCTCTTCGCTAATATACTACAAGCCGGAAAAATATACTGCTGAATAAATGTGTGAGACTTTATTCCAAATCTTGTATACTAAATGTGACTGACAAGAATGTGAGAATACAATGAAGATTCACAATCTTAGAAATACCGCTGTTTTGGTTTTGCAAGATGAAACAAGTTTTCAAAATATGTCAGATAGCTTCACACTGCATAACTTAAAAGTGTAATGGGTTATGCAGCAGCTAAGAATTACTTATGGCATGCCACTTACTACCTTAGAATCACCCTTAACAAACCTATGGTAACTGGAAAACCAGTGACAAAAAAGAGCTAAGTTTTGAATTTATGTTAAAAAGATAAAAAAATGTTTCCTATAATTTTTAAAAAATGGCATGAATTCAATATGAAAAGTTCCCAATTGAAATAATTTGAAACAGAATGTGGAATTTAAATTTAATTTTGTCTCTACACACCAAACCAAGGCTTAAAAAAAAATGTCTGCCATGTCTTTCCATTACAACAAAGAGCTCAGTAGGAGACAGGAAAAACAACAAGCTGACTTCCTTCTTATCCCTGATTCTCAGATTTTGTTGATATGTGTGGTTATGATATGGAAAATATTGCATCCCTCCTTGAATATATGACTGTATTCACTTTGCCTTTGATAAGAGAAAGTAAGTTGCTTTCTTTACTCTGTGCATTCTGCTTTGAAATAGGTATGGTATTGACCTCAAATGTATCTAAGTAGAAGGTTATTCTCAAAACACGTCGGAGGTTAAGTTGTTCTTCATGCTCACTGGAGAAGTTTTATTATGATTGTCATTTGTTTCAAAGACAATTTGGGATGTATATTGACGAAAACTTATTAACTCTTCGTGACCTTTTAAGGTCTTTGTGACAGCAGCTACTTGTGAGAGCCCATTTTTAAAGGCAGGATATTCACACCCTGCTAAGCACTAATTGAATGCTTGTTGACAGTCTGAACAAACACAGTGCCACATTTCCTTCCCACCATCAATGTCTTTATTCTAGACCAGAAGACTAGACATGAGTAATGTTGACTGTGTAAAGTCACTAGCATAGTGCCTATAGTTTTTGCTTTTTTGCTACAAATGAATGGTATAGGGTAGTGGAAAATGTAGAATGTACCTTTCAGAGATACTGAAATTTACTTTACAAAGACAATTATTGAAGAATGCCATTTGCTCTTCACTGTTTTCCTGGAATTACATAATTGGTTTTGTGGGAGATTCATGACAGCTTAAGCATTCTTTGTGTAATAATCTTCTCTACGGACTCTTTCCCATACCTCAGTGAGAAATTCAAGCCTCTAACAGGACATTAGATACTGTCAGAAGAAGTCTAGTTCACACCTCTGATCCCCAAGTCCAACGCTGAAATGCTTAGAGTGCAACCTAGTGAATGGGGGTAATTTTTGCATTTGTGTGTGTGTGTCTGCAAGGTTGTTTGGTTTGGTTTATTTTTTGTGGGTTTGTTGGTTTGTTGGGTTTTTTTTTGAGGGGGTGGTGGTGGTGTTTTCTTTTGACTATTACGGTTCTCAGTGTACAAGAAGTTCTTTTTCTGTGTGAATAACAGTATTCACAGTGTTAAACAGTTATGTTTGAAATCTGCAAATTTATGTAAGAGTCCTTGTTACATGTCTACTACAAATTCATTACTACTAAAACATTTAATTTTTCATGAAAACCATGATAACATTAAGGTAAGAAAGTAAGATGTGCCCCTTATCACTACCAAACTAGAAGATAAGACATTGCTAATCTGGTCACTCTGTCAAATTTAATCCTGGTTATGGAAAATGTTACGGAAGACCACATCATATTAAAGATGTTGTGGTTCTGAGCAGTATATGTGTAAGCCTACTTCCTGTCTATGCCTAGAGCATCTGTTAATAGGAATATTACCAATTCCAGCTGCCTAAAGGCAGATTGTAAGGAATGCAGTTGCAAAGCAAACTGGTGCATAAAATGTGCAGAATTTTCTATGCTGTATCAAATCATATTCCTTCAGTTTAATTTTAAATTCCTTTACCAATCACTATAGATAATGCAACAGTCCGAGAGCATGAGTTTGTGCAGAATGCAAGGCAATGAATAGTACCTGAAGTAGAAATTTATTAACAATTTTAAATATTTTAGCTTTCTTTTTTTTCCTAAACATTTCCATCCTGTAGTCACGAATATTACATAAAAGGACTATTACAGTCAGAAAACTTTTGATTCATTTTTATGAAGATGACATTAAATTTGCCTGGGGATGGAATGAGTCAATACACTGGAGGTCATCCAGAGGCTGCCATCCAGAGGGACCTAGACAGGCTGGAGAAATGGGCTGGGAGAAATGCCATGAAGTTCAGCAAGGCAAAATGCAAAGTTCTGTCCCAAGTAAGGAAGACCGCCTGGCAGTGACACAGACTGGGCACTGACAGACTGGGGAGCAGCTCTGGCAAAAAGGCCCTGGGGGCCCTGGGGGAACAGTGAGCTGAACGTGAGCCAGCAGCATCAAAGACAGCCAGCAGTGTTAATGGAAGTACATGCAGTAGGTCCAGCAAAGTGATTATTCACGCCTTTACTCAGAGCTGATTACACCACAACAAATTACTATGTCCCGTACAGAAAAGATATTGATAAAACACCAGCATGGCCAGGACTGGACCATTTGCCTTATAAGATGAGTCTGAGGGACCAGGGCTTGTTCAGCCTGGAGAAGAGATGTCTGTGGGACTCCTGTCAAATGCATATCAGTGCCTATGGAGAAATCAGCAAACAAAGCCAGGCCCTTCATCATGCAGCATAGGGGGAGGATGAGAGGCAGTGGGCATAATTTGAACCAAGATTGGTTTAAAATTAGTTCAGATTGAGTGTAAGGAGAAACTTTTTCCCTGTGAGGTCAGTCGGTCAGCAAAGCAAGGTGTTCAGAGAGACAGCACTGTCTCTGGAGGCTTTCAAGACCCACCTGGATGCAGCACTGAGCAATCTGGTCTGACCTCAGTGCTGCCGCTGCTTTGAGCAAGAGGTGGGACTACAGGCCTCCTGAAGTACCTTCCCACTTGAACTTTCCTTTTTTCCTATAAATACAACCTAATTTTTTTGGGGGAAAAAAGGTATCAGTACCATCTTTTCCAAGGTATCTTTGCTTATACATCTAGCTGAAGAGCATTTGTAAGACTGCATTTGACAGTCTCATTTGGCTGCTGTATTAGCCTACTTCTGTGAAGCATTCATAGTAAGTTCCAGTTTTGACTTCAATTTTAATAATTTTGATTAATCATGAAAGGATTATTTTACTTTTCCCAACATAATATATCAAAATGAATGAACCTAAAGAGTTTATATGCTAACTTTCAGTATTAAAAATTTGATAAAATTAACCCTAAATTTCAGTATTAACTGAGAAGTGATGGACACAATTAGTGTAATCAGTAACCTCGATAGGCCAGTTAAACCAGATGACATAGATGATCTGATCAGTGTTACATTAAATAATCAAACAAGGCATCTTCTATACTGTATTGCATTAATAAAGCAGTATAGAATAAATTGCTTTCCTCTCCTTGACATGAAAACAGCCCTGCATGGTCAAGAGCTTCTAGAAAAAGAAAGCCAGAAAGACTTGATGCAAAAAAAGAAGTCTGGAACAACTGGCATATACTCCTTTCAGATTTATCCAAGGGGAAAGTTAATCAGAACATGTCTTGCATGACCTGTCTCTTTTAATAATTTCACAGCTACAATAAATGGCTTAGATAAGATGTGCATACTGAATTTTCATCTAGACACTAAGAATTGCATTTCCTACCACACCAAAAAACTTCAATAACCTTCTTAATACTATTGTGTGCTTTTTGAACATGAGGAATGACAGAATTACATTTGTGAAATCCCATGACAGCTTGCTGCACATGAGCCCAACCTAATGTTTTGCAATCCATGAGAATTAAGAAAAAGGGAGAGAGGAGGGGAAGAAAAAGAATAATGACTCAAGACCTTCCCCTGTCCAAGCTTGCCCTATCCAAGCATCAACAAATGTATCAAGCATTGCATTGTTAAGTTCATGATCACATATGACAAAAGAAAAGCAATATATTGATTTTAAATAAAATAAAATAAAATAAAACCCCCTAGAAAAATAAAAATTAACTAAATAATTGGAATAGTCTTTGGTAACAATAAAGATCTCAAGTGGTCATGGTCCACACTGATTTTTCCAGTAGAAATCTTTAAGTAAAGAGCTTACAGAGAGATACAAAATATTAACTGAAATTCACAGTGTTTAAGAATATGGGTTTCAGTTATTTAGTTTCTAGTGTTTTTTCTGAGGTAGTCTTAGGGTAAGACTGAAAAAAAAGTGTTATTGTAATTCTTGTATTAAGAAGAAAAGAGAAATATATTCACAGGCTCATATTTAATTTCTATAATGTTTGAGCATATCTGTTTCTACAGAAAGGTCTTTCCAGTTGGCATGATCCGAATAATGCTGCAGCACTGGTTTTGGCTGGGATAGAGTTAATTTTCTTCATAGTAGCTGTCTTGGGGTTACATTTTGAATTTGTGCTGAAAACGATGTTGATAACACAGGAATGTTTTAGCTATTGCTGAACAGTGCTTACATCAAGGTTTTTTCTGCTTCTCAGGCTGCCCCATCAGCAGCAGACTGGGCCTGCAGAAGAAGCTGGGAGGGGACACACCTGGGACAGCTGACTCCAACTGACCAAAGGGATATTCCAGACCATATCATGTCATGCTCAGCAGTAAAAGTTAGAGTGAAGGATGTCTGGAGTTATGGCATTTGTCTTTGTAAGTAACTGTTAGATGGTTACTTGAAGGCCTACTTTCCTGGAGATGGTTGAACACCTGCCTGTCAATGGGCAGTAGTGAATTAATTCCTTATTTTGCTTTTCTTGAGCATGCAGCTTTTGCTTTCCCTATTGAACTGTCTATTTCTCAACTCATGACTTCTCTCACTTTTACCCTTTTGATTCTGTTCCCCAGTGAGCAAGGGGCTGTGTGGGGCTTAGGCACATACAAGAGTTAAAGCACAACAGATGCATAAGTCTACTTTCCCCAAAGGAAAAAAAGAAATCCTGGAGAGACTTTAAGTGATCTCTGAATTATGAAAGCATCCAAAGTTGTGAAAGATCTGAGATCTGTCAGAAAGATGTGTGAGAAAGATCTGAGATGCAGCTATTTCATTCAGAGATCATCCATTTGGGGGAAGAAGAGAGGAGAAAGAAAGATATATCAATCATCTCTGGCTCCCATTAATCCTGTTTATGCTCTAACTTTCTAAACTTAACACCTCCTAGATGAACTAAGTATTTTAGAATACATCAGTACGTATGTTAAAAATTTCTAGTGGCTAGAAATTTCTAGTTCAAGTTCTTACAGCTACCACAAGAGCAAACATTATATATTTAAGAGCAATAATGAATTTAGACCAATATTCTGTACCTGAAATATTAATACATTAATTTATCAGCAAAATATCCTTTAGCCATAATGTTTTCCTTAATTCTGGTTAAGGCCATAGAATACCTGATAAAACCCACAAATGCATAGTATTATTCTATTCTGTAAAACAATAATTCTTTTAAAGGTGTAAGACACTTACAGATTATAAACTGACACTAGAGATTTTTAATTAAATGCATAAAATATGTCTTTATTCACCAGTTTCCTTGCACTTAAAAGTTTTTTTACAATTACCTTAGAGACTGCATTCTGAAGGAAAATATCTTAATAGCATTATAGATCTTGCCTACATATCTCAGCTTCAATTGTGAAAACCAAACATTTCTGAATCCCATGTTTTATTTATAAAAGCATGTGATATTAATTTACTGTTGGTTTTGTGTGTTTTTTTAATGAAGTGTCTTTATTGTATCATAAAGATTCAAAATACTTGAAAATGTATCACACTGAGAATTTGTCTTTTATATCTTGTTGCCTAGAACATGTATAACAATGTCCTGGGTTTGGATGGGGTAGAGTTAATTTTTTTTCGTGGTGATTAACGCGGTGTGTTTTGGATTTGGTGTGGGAACACTGTGGCTGGGAACTTTTTGGTTTCTCAGGCCTTTCCAGCTGGAGGGCCAGAGTGGCACAAGAAATTGGGAAGGGACACAGCCAGGTCAGCTGACCTGAACCAGCCAAAGAGGCATTCCATACCATGGGGCACCATGCTTCATGTATAAACTGGGGGGTGTTGGCTGGGGTCTGTGGATCGCTGCTTGGGGACTGGCTGGGCATCGGTCAGCATGTGATGAGCAGTTGTACTGTGCATCACTTGTTTTCCTTTCTCCCTTCCCTTTCAATTTCATTCCTCTCCCCTTCTCCCTCCTTTTCATTATAACTGTTACTGTTATCGTTACTATTGTTCTTTTATTTTTATTTTATTTCAGTTGTTAAATTGTTCTTATCTCAACCCTTGAGATTTACATTACTTTCCAATTCTCCCCAATTCTCTGGTGGGGAGTTCCTGATGAGTATTCCTACTTCTGAAAATCAACTACAGCTCTGAGCAGACTTACAGACTATTTCAGTTGGAAGGAACTTACAATGATCACCTAGTTCAACTACCTGACCAGTTCAGGGTTGACTAAAAGTTAAAGCGTGTTGTTAAGGGCACCATTCAAATACCCCTTAAACACTGACAGGCTTGGGGTATCAACCATGTCTTGAGGAAGCCTGTTCCAGTGTTCAACTATTATCTCAGTAAAGAAATGTTTTCTAAGGTCAAGTCTGAATCTCCCTTGGCTCAGCTTTCAACCATTCCCATGTGTCCTGTCACTGGATACCAGGGAGAAGAGCTTTGCGCCTCCCTCCCCACTCCCCCTCCTCAGGAAGCTGCAGAGAGCAATGAGGTCACCCCTCGGACTCCTTTTCTCCAAACTAGACAAGCCCAAAGTCCTTAGCCACTCCCCATGGGAAACGTCTTCCAGCCCTTCACCAGCTTTGTTGCTCTCCTCTGGACACATTCCAGGACCTTCACGTTCTTCTTAAATTGTGGGGCCCAGAAATGTGCATAGGCCTCATGGTGAGGCCACACCAGCACTGAACACAGCGGGATAATCACCTCTCTGACCGGCTGGTTGTGCTGTGTTTGATGCACCCCAGGATGCGGGTTGCCCCCTTGGCTGCCAGGGCACACTGCTGGCTCGCACTGAGCCTGCTGTCCACGCCCCCCCCCCAGACTCCTTTCTGCAGGGCTGCTCTCCAGCCACTCCCCTACCAATTTATGCTTGTGCCCAGTGTTACTGCATCCCAGGTGCAGAATCTGGCATTTTGGATTCTCATGTTCCATTAAAATTATTTCAATTATTAAATTACTGTGATTATTTTACAGTTGGATTTCTGAATCTGCTGGATATCAAACAATGTACTACAATATGTCTTTAATGTATTTTAACTCTTTGTGAAGGAGGTGCTGAGTTTTCTTTGTCATTAAGGTTATTCCAAAGCAACAAATAGTTGGGTAACCTCATCAGGTCAAGATGGTCATATTGCCTTTGATTTCACTGATGCTCCATTGATTTGCAATCTACTGTTGCACCTGTGACATTTTCAGCCACTTGTCAAAGTAGTATCCAACATCTTCTAAGACTTACATGCTTTGTTCTTAGAAGATTTCAGTTACATGGGCTGTACTGATACATGATCCAGTGTACGAAAATATGTTCTGGATTGGCAAAATGTTTTCACTATAAATCATCTACTCAATATTCATATCATGTTAAACCCCAATGTTTTCTTTAAAACATAAATTAAAAATAATTCTTTAGATAGATCTTAAAAATTATTTGTACAGAAAAAATTACACTGTTTTCGAGCAGAGTTCATTAGGTCTGCTCTATTCTAATGTTTTCATTTACTTAGTGTGTACTGTATCAATTTCTTGTCCTTCAACCTTTTTTTTTGTAAGTCAAATTGTTGTGTGAAATTTTTTTCCAGTGCTTTACAGAGGTTTATTATACCAACATCATTATTGTTATTAATTGTATTGTTAATTCAATGAAAAGTGACACTAGGTTAGTATAACAAGATCTATTTATTATAAATCCTATTGATTGTTACCAGATATGCTTCCATTGTTTAAATTTTATTTTTTTATTAACAAGTTCAGGATCAGAACTCCACCTTTTTTCCAGGAATCAATGCTAATTTGGCAAACACAATTACTTGAACCATTTCATCAATGTTTTAAAAAATCAGGATTTCTACTGTCTGCCCAACATGCTTTGTTTGTTCCCGCTTTTCTTTCCCTCCTTTAACTCAGGAACTTGCAGAACTTTTTATGAACAGTTAAACAATCAGCATTCAGAATCTAGAGAAGACAACAGCTGGTGCATTAAGAATTCCTTTATTCCTTCTCGAGCTGATAAATTCAAAAGAAAATCTAACTTCTTTTGTCTGTTGTTTAACACACTGTTCAGCTATTAATATAATGGGTGAACTTCTGATAGATAATCTGGCTTTTTTCAGATACATAGTGCAAATATTACTAGGACTTTTCCTTTACATACCTCCTTAATATCACATATACACTTTATAACTACTGGATGAAATTAAGTAAACTATAAAAATATGTCCCCATAGGATTAAAAACCAGCACACCATTTTCAGTCATCTTTGTTCTTCGCTATTCAGTGAGCAAACTTGGCTTACTTAATGTAGCAAGATAAAGTTATTTTGGGATATTAGTTGAATCGTTCTGCATCAGTGTTTTCCAATTATAAAACTACTTTTCCCACAAGTTAAAAAATGTAATTATTACTACAGAGTTTTGTCTCTGTCTCAAGGAAGTGTAAAATCATTTTATTTATCAGTTCTAGTCTTCAACTTTGGTATTAGATCACAGACCATTTTTTTTTTTTTTTTTTTTCAGAAAAAAGACAGAAGCTGCATGTGATCTTAGATGTCAGGGAATGGTAAGGCCGAGGACGAAGCTGGGAGATGAGGGTGAGGGAGGCCAGCAGAGCAGAAGCTCACTGAGGGGCACAGTCCCATGGTACCCAACCAGGAGAGAAGGGCTAGGATGAAGATAGTGACCAGGGTGCCTGATGGCCAGCAAGTCCTCAGTGACCAAGCTACCCCAGAGGCCGTGCAGGAAGTCTGTGCCCATGGGCCCTGGCCATGACCCAGAGCGAGTGCTTGCATGGAAATGCTGCTCCCTCGTGAAGTGGAGAAGGTGTCAGACAGGTTTGCTGCAGCTCCTTCTGAGTCACTTCATTGTGGTTGCACAGATGCACTGTATCAAACATTCTTGAGCACAAACTAACAAGTACTTGGGGGACGTGGTGTGCCCAAAGCCCATGACTGGGATTTGGCTCTTAGCATTGCCTAGTTTCAGAAGGAAAGTCAGATTTCATGTGAGCACATTTTTCTAGAACATTACATTGTACGGTATAATATGATGTGACACAGCTACATGACAAAATGCTAGCTCCCTGCCAAAATGTATTTGACAAAATGCAACTCAGGAAAGCTTCTATCAATTCATACATTCAAACTGAATGTATCATGGAAGCATTATTGGTATACAAATGTCTTGCACCTGTTCTTTTAACAGATACAAACAAGAACAGTGGGATGCTGGCTCTTTAATGCAGAACAGAAGGTATTTACCTTACTCTGTGCAAATTACAAGCTACAGGATTTGTCTTAAGATTTAATGTACAATTTAAGATAAAAAACAAACAAGCAAAATCTGTACCATACCATCAAATGTTTTCTTTAAGTAAAACATCTGTTTTCAGCCAGTGAACATTCTTTGATTCCTCCATCTTCCTAAAAGCATAGTAAACCACTTGCCACATCATGAAGTTAAGTAGTGATATACTGAAACATACCTCTGACTAAAGGGAACACAATGAACAGCAACATAAATAAGAAAAAAGAAAATACACATACAAAAGCAACGAACTATAAGACAGCAGTAAAGATGGGCACAGAATATTTTTTTCCTGGTTTATATTACTTTATATAATTTATATTTATATTTAAGTATTTATGTTGTCCTTCCTTCATTTTTTTGCCATCTTAGATGGAGGTCATTCCTCATGACATCTCCATTTCAGAAATCAGGTCACTTTTCATGACCTCTCCATTTCCCTTTCCAGAGTTTTACAGGAGAAATCATTGATATTTCTTTAAACTTTGCTTGGAAACATATGCATATTTCATATGAAATGAAAAATATTTGAGACACTACTCAACTATAACACCTAGGAGAATTATATATTAAACAATACATAAATATTTTGAGAAATATCTTCAAGTTTTGAATTTTTGAAGCTCTGTCTTTCCTAGGACTTTGGTTGTTCATTGAAGTAGCAATGTTGTACAAAGGCCTGAGCAACTGGTCTGAATTTGTTGTCAACCTTGTTTTGAGCAGGAGGTTCAACTCTAGACAACTCCTGGATTTCCCTTCAAACTTGATTAATTCTATGATTTATGAAAACCAAAAACATTTTTCATCACCATTGCTATATATTTGGAGTCCAATCAATTAATCTATTATGTGACAGTTTTAAAGTTATCAAAATAATGAAGCTTTCTTTAAAGCGGGTGGGTTTTTTTTCTAAAGGGAGAAAAGGATAAACATGGAGGCATTTACCAATTTCTTTGATTTTTTTTTACTGTGTCTAGGTTTTTTCATGTTGTCCTAAAACTTCTGAAATCTTGCTTGCAGATATAAGTTTATGTGCAAGTCTGTGATTTATTTTTCTTTTTTTTCCACTAAAATTTTGTTAAAACAAATACAGAAATATACTAGAAATTAAAAGAAGGATCTTCCATATAAGGCAAAGTGGCGTACTAAATATTTATGTATTTAGACCTATAATTTGGATCTGTTTACTGTTCTTGCAATCAGTATCCTTGTGGATTAGGTACAGTTGGAAAAAACCCAATCCTTGTCATATATAATTTGATTATTTAATTTGTTTCTGTTTCTGTTGGCAGAATTTGTTATGAAGCTCTTGTTTTCAAATATGTTTGCCTTTACTTGACAAGGGTTTTGTGTGAAAAAACAAAACAAAACACAAAACAAACACCCTATGGCTCACTAGTTAACTACCCCTCTTAGGTGTTCTATATTCAAGAGCTGATGTTCCAGCTGTGTAATTTAATACATTTTTCCTTCTGAAATGCATACATGTAATTAAATGAATCCCAGCTACACATTTGGCATTTGTCTGAACACTCAGATGAATAAACATTCTCTCTGTCACAAATATTTGCAAATGGAAATCAGAAGGTGTTTCAAAACCAGTCAAAATGAAAATAAAATAAATTTAACCATATTGAGGACTGGAGAAGTCACAGTATAGTGGAAGATATGTCTCTGTGTGGGATTCTCCAAACCTAAAACAGGACTTTTTTTAGAACAGGAACAGGCTTAGGCTTCAGATGATGCATGCACAATTTTTTCCTTCTGTATAATAGAAGCTAATAGATTACAGTGGAGGAAGGCTGGGAAATTCTGAAAGATGACAGAGGCAGAATAAGGAAAGGGTGTGGTACTTAGGTACCATGGGGTGATGCGTATCTGAAAGCACCATTGAGGCAAGCAGGGGGCTGTACTCCAGCTGCCCATCTTGAACTAACTAGATTAATGCAGCATCTGCTGACAAACAGAGAAGCACATGTGAGCTTTGTTATGTAACTGTTGTCAGCTTTACAGCCTTGTTGCAGATTTGGGGATGG
The DNA here is from genome assembly GCF_015220075.1 of Falco rusticolus. Lineage (NCBI taxonomy): Eukaryota > Metazoa > Chordata > Aves > Falconiformes > Falconidae > Falco > Falco rusticolus. The sequence continues at coordinate 47,958,035 of NC_051188.1, read as the reverse complement.
AGACCAGAGAGCAATAGAAGTCCCAGTAACAAATACTAATTGGCCTTAGATGAAGGAGTTGTCCTGGGACTTGGTAACTTCCAAGACTGCACCCACAGTTTGATTCAGAAATCAATATATAGTGAAGACAATCACCCCCTGTGGTAGAAACTCTATGCTTGGACTTTCGACTCCACCCTGAAGATGAAGCCCAAGGTGGAAAGGGTTTGCATCGAGGCTGGGACTTAGTCGTGCTCAGTGGTCAGAGTAAGTGACTAGTTCCCCTGGATCCATAGTGCAGGTCCAACCCCGACTGGAAGGGCTGGGAAGGCAATTAAGGATGTGGGTGGGTGTGTAGGTGGGGTGGTGGTAACGGTGAAAGAGAGAGACTGTGTGCATCTTTTAGAATGGAAATCTTAAACTAGAAATCATTCTTTGCTCTCTACTTACCATTTAGTAGATAAATTAAATTACATTTAGTAAATAGACTAAATATCACAGTTCTTGCAGCCACTCCGCTTACAACTCCCTTGTGACATTAGGAATGCATTTGAGGGACTATTAAGATCTGGAGCTTTCCGGTGACATGCAGTACATAATAGAATTGGATGCTGTGTCCTAGCAGTGGGAAAGCATGACAAGACGAAAATATCCCATTAAACACTTTCCCTCTAAGTTACCATAAATATTATAAAAACAAGACTTCTTGATCAGGCAGTTTATTTCAACCATCTACAGAATGTAAGAAAAGAGGAAAAACAAAACAAACTAAACCAAAACAAAACAAAAACACCAAACCCAAACCAAAACAAAAACCTAGGTGTTTAAAAAAGCCACAAACTGAAGGAGACAATAAATGAAAGAAGATAAGAAAATAGTCTGATGAAGTCAAAATACCATGCACAGCATTGGGAACTGCAATATCAATCACATCTAAACAATTTTAAAGGAAGGAAGGTAACAGCAACAAAATTATTTTTAACTTGGGAAAAGAAATTAAGTTCTGTCAAAAAAAAGAAACACCAAAACCCAAGAAAATTTTATTAGAGCTTCCTGGTACCTAACAAAGGATATTTGAATATTCATTGCCTCTCTGTGTGAAAGTTTAAGATTTTACACATTTTTTTCAATAAAGTGAAAGAAAGTAAGAGATTTTGCTACAACTTTCATTGTGTATAGCATGACCATAAAAGAAACTAATAAGAAATTAATTAGATTAATCTAGCCACAGAAATGGGGACATCTGGACATAGGAATAATTTGTAGCAAACAAATTTCTAGATAGGAAATGGTAATTTGAAAGGTACATAAATTTAAATAGTTACAAGTTAGATTTTTTTTTGACGAAAAATAACATTCCATTTATGTTTTTACTGGCTATTATGTGATTTTTCTCTCTTGCTATTTTAATAACACTTCTCAATTGACATACACAGATTTTATGTTTAATAAATGTACACTATGTCCCTTACAAAATCTGGCTTGAAGTTTCTCCTTGAATTAGATTTATAATGTATGCAAGAGAGAAAGTATTATAAGAAACTCAGAATTTTGTATTGATGTTCCCTAAGCAAACCAATTATAATCCAATTTGATTTTAAATGATTATGCATATCATTCTTCATTAAAGATGGAAGCAGCTAAATAACTAATGCGCATTACAAACCCATTACAGAATAGAATGTTGATTCATGATGGTGATGGACAAGCCACACTGAGAACTTTGACAGGGGCCTGTTCTGGCAGAAGGCTTCTCAGTGGGGAAATATAGCCATATTGGAAGAGGTAAGTCTGTTCCAGCTGGGCAGGATCCAGATTTGTGTCATTTCAGTCTAACAGGAATCATCCCTGGCTTCCCTGAGGTAGGGACCAATTACAGCTGGTCATTTCTTCAGCTGCATACATGATCTCTTGGTAAACATAGCTAATTAATAGGCTGACTCAGTAAATACCTCCTCCTTGACATCACAGACAGATTTTTGTTTTGCTTAAGATAAGTTAAATCACATCTTTCTACTTTAAATATTTTTTTCTGATTACCGTTTTCCCAGTAGTCCTTGGTACAGGAACTGTTTAATTGATACACCAAAGATGTTCCAACCTGTTTAAACAGACAGCTTTAAGTTTACTAGATACTGAAAAATCCAACTTTTTTAGACCAAATATATAAAAATACTTTTCCAGCTATCAGATGAGACTGCAGAAATTCTTTAGACTGCCTTTGTGTTTTGGTTTGTTTTTTTTTCTGTTGCATCTCCAAATCAGTCACTTCAAGGTCATTGTGTTAGTTAACTCACATTTTATTTCAGTTCCTGTCTATAATTGCTTAAACAAAATACATTTATTATGTTACTAATTCTAACAAAGTTTATGGGATTACTGGTGTAAATAGTTTCAGATCAGTGTTATCAGTATTCAGGGGAGTCCCAAACTCCTTTTCATATAGAAAAATGAGAAGTTACATGCCTTATACACACAAGTATATAACTGTATACATAGTTATATATACATACATATATACAAAAAATATACTTATATATACATATAGACATAGTAATATACTGTGCAAAATATCCTCATATTAGGTTATTTGAACTAGATACCAGAAGGCTAAGTTTATGTCTGAACTCACTCCCCAGTGAGAGAAAAATTGCCAGCATGACTAAATATATGTTGGATTGAGTGAGTGAGACATACCTGTAATAAGCAACACAGCATTTCACCTACACTATTACTTCCCATAGAATCATAGAATGGGTTGGTTTGGAAGGGACCTTAGAGATCCCCCTGCCATGGGCAGAGACACCTTCCACTAGACCAGGCTGCTCAAATCCACATCCAACCTGTCCTTGAACACCCCATGGGATGGGGCATCCACAGCTTCTCTAGGCAACCTGTTCCAGGTCTCACTACCCTAACAGTAAATAATTTCTTCCTAATACTTAATCTAAAGCTTCTCTCTTTTGGTTCAGACCATTACCTCTTGTTCTATCGCTACAGGCCCTACTAAAAAGTCTGTCCATCTTTCTTATAAGACCTTTTTCAGTATTGAAAGTATTATGTCCTGATTAAAAAAAAAAAACCTGAAACCAAAACAAGCCAGAAAACAAAACAAAACCCAAACAAGCTAAAGAAACCTCCCAACAAATAGAACTTTTTCCCACCTGCCAGGAGATTTTGAATTTTTTGAAATTGTCAGAAAGACCATGTTATTACTTTGGCTTGCTGTCTCCTAAGTCACACATGAAAGTAAATTATTAAGAAGGTTCTTTGCCTCTTGCTGTCCATTACATTTGAAGTTTAGCTGTTTGCATACATTGGGTCTCTCTGCCCTGTCTTCTCAGTGTCTTCTTACCAATCCCCAAACTGTCCCTAAGATAAGTTGTAAGATTTGGAATGCTTAATTATTGTATAACAAGAGACCCTTGACTTTATAATTATTTAAATATTTATTGGAAGATGGGTGCAAGATTAACACTTCTTTGTACTTATGAATTAATACATTTGAATCTTTCTGTTTAACTCCATCTTGTGCCTACTTTTCATTTACGTTTGTGGTCCCAGTCTATATTTGGTGTAATTTTATATCAAAGTATATTAATAACCATAATGCTATAATTTAAACAAAAAGGCAAGTGCTGTATTGAAATATCAGTGATGAATTAAGAAAATTATTCCACATTATTAAAATATAATACTTGTGCAAAACTACATAAATTTAAAGAGTAAATATTTTGATATTATTGCTGACAAATTATGAAAGCGCTATATAAAGTCCAGCATATGTAAATTTAGATCTGCAACTGGGAACAACCTTGCAAAGCCATGCTTAGAAGAGATGTGATGGTCTTCAGAAAATAAGTTGAATAACTTTTTAATTTAAAAATTGTGTGTTAACTTAATCTAGGTGCCAACTACTCCATGGGAATATTTCAAACCTTCCATGATCAAAAAGATCTATCTTACTCATCTGGCTCAAGACATGGTATTTGAAGGGAAAAATCATGGAAGGATCCTTGGTTATGTCACATGTGGTCTATAGTGTACCCAAGTCCAACAATTTGGTTTTCTAAAGTTGCACTTAGCTTTTGACTGCTGTGTAGCTCTATTGAAATTCTAAGCCTGAATTTCTATCAACAGCACTCCCTAAATGACTGAATTCCTGCTTCTGAGCATACTTAACCAAACATCATAAAAACTGAGCGGATACAAGTTCTAGCTGACAAGAAACAAACTGGGATCCAAAACCTTGGTTTTCTTTTATTTGTGACAATTATTTTTTTCCAAAACCTTACATCCCCTCAAAACAAGAACTGTGGTGACCTTTGGTATAAAAAAATATACTTCTTTTGAGCTAAGAAGGCAGGCAAGTGGAATAAAAGAAAGATGGGTTAGTATTTTGGAGAGAGTTAAAGTGTGGGATAAAACTGCTCCTTTCTTAGTCTTCCTTGAAATGTTTCAGACTAGTTCAAATATTTTTATAAACACACACAAACAAAGGAAGAAATGTCAAAATATAAAAAGGACTTTTTAACTTCTAAGTATACTCTCTACCTACTAAACAGTCTGTGTAACTGTGATACAGGTGGTACAAGTATACTCTCAGTCTAGCCAGAAAGTATGTATTATTACAGTACAAAATGTTGAAGTGTCTGTAAAGATTCAGTAGTAATTTGCATATCACCTGAAAAATTATATTTATGCCATTGAAATTTCCTGCATTATTCCAAGGAAGGCATGACTTCCGTTTTGGTGAAGAGGTCAGTTTATTTGACTAACAAGCACTGATATAATTTCCTGTTGTACTCTAGATTTTGTGCACAGTGCTTGCACCAATGCCCAGACAAGACTCAATATAGAGTTGCTTAATGTAGGTAATACAAACAACTTGAAGCAGTATCATAGGATATAGACAAGCACGAAACTTAGTACTAAGGAGAATGCTGAAAAGAATAATTACCTTTTTAATTACAGCAATTTAATTACTTGTTATTACGTTCTGATTATTCTACCCAGCTCAGTAACATATCAAGACAGTTATGAAAAAATGCACTGAAAATATTTTAGTTTAGTGAACTTGTAGTTTAACAAAACCAACTTGAAATAGTGGCAGTATATATGACTGGATTAAGAACAAGTTATTTAAACTTCCAGTCTTTTCCAACATTATGACTAGTTTGAAAGTGGTGCCGTAGTTTCCCAATCAATTTAACTAGTTCTAATATAATTAACTCCATTACATATGAAAAATATGCAGAGGTACAAAGCAAGTTCCCTTGACCAGTGTCGCTGGTGATCCAAAACTCACTTTACTTTCAAGGGCCATTATACCATCCTAACCTGGTTATATGAAAAGGAATGTATACAAAATAAAAGACAATTGACTGGATAATAAAACTTCTTTGTCTCTGTGAAAATTACAAATTGTGCAGGCATTGGACTTGAAAAAAGACTGAAATGGTCTGACTGACTGAAGCAAAAGCTAAAGCAGGCTCCAGATTGTTGATCTCACCCTTGCTAAAATCAAGTTTGTGTTTAAATACTCCAAAGGAGGCTTTCCCTAAAGTTGGTTCTTCGTGTGTACCAAAAATTGCTATGGAAGACCTGAAGCACTGTTTACTTTGCTCAGAGTGAGGGGCTGTGCCCCCTTCCACCTGCTCAGCACCACAGGACTCAAAAGTGGGGAAGAGATTTTAAAGGCCAGGAAATTGCCTTTCTCCTCCCTTTCCATCCCACTGCACTCACATGCTTGACATTTAAGTCCAAAACTTAATACCCGTATCTTTTTTATTTTTTTTTTTTTTTTAACAAGCCAAGAAAGCAAATCCAACAAGGCCATTTCTTTTTGGTAACTGAATGTACTTTTTATAATTTTCTTTATAATTCTACTCACATTTTTCATAACACAAGTTTTTCTCTTTGACCTTCGGACTTCCCCTGAAGTTTTCTTATTTTATTTCTAATTCATTACTAAGGTGTCCTTTTCTTTGGTTTCCCATGAGTTTGATAATGCCTATCCACTTCTTCATATTTTGCACTGTTTGTCTGTCTTTTGCTTATTCCTTGCTCCAGTCCTGTTTTCTTCTACTTGTCTGCTCTCTGGACTCTGCCCCAGCCTTTTCAGTCTTGCTTCTGGTATCACTTCCCTATCTCCTTCACCTGCTTAGCCTACAAATGATTCCTAACATGTGATATTAAAACCTAAACCACAAAGTTAGAGGGACTATTATTCTTATTTACTAAGAAAAATAATTGGTTATTACCATGTTTCCTGACTTTGGTTACTAAAACCAAAAAACTAGAATAGATGTTTAATGCAAGGCAAATAAAAATGTTGGTCAGGTCAAAGGGGTAAAACTGGTTTTATGGTTCCATGTTCTCTTAAGGTATTTGGTTGTCCCTACCAGAAGATATCTAAAGCTGCTCAAAAGCTGCTCAAAATCCCAGTTCAGTCAGTCTTATCATGGTCCACAACCTTACTATATAAGGCAGTATAAGGCAAATGTGACTCTTAGTTTTGCCTATTTTTTTAGTGTATTCCCACCCACCCACCCCTGCCACCCCCCCACCCCCAAATAAAATATGAGTTTAACTGCCAGGGTAGCTCAAGAAACAAACTCGTTGCCGCATTAAGTAAAACATCTAAATGACTAATGTCAACCATTAAACTGAAAATCTTGCTGCAAGCCTGATTTTATCATTATTCAAATTTCCTTCAAAGAGTATTACCCTAGAGAATACTGTATTAGATAAAAGTGCAAGTGCTTTTATTATGTTGTTATTGCTTTCTGGTCTCCTACTTTTCAAGACTATCTCACCTTATATACGTTACAAATATTTAATTTATTCCCTCTACTATTTTGGAAGAATAATGGACCAGATAATTAGCACACTCAGGTTTAATCAATTTACCTAAGAACAGGACTTCAGTAAAGCCCAGCTTAAATTTTAAAAGGAATTTTTCTTCCAAATATTTTTGCATAATCTGAAATTATGCATAACAAAGTATGATTACTTGACACATGAAGAATCTGCAACCAGTTCTTCCCTTATTCACAACACCCAGTGTCAAGAGGAATAAATTTGAAGTCAGTAGAACAGTGGTTGTGTAACAGTCCGAAAAGACAACCTTATTACCAAAAAACATACAAACATTCAAAGTAACATTGAGGCAGATTTTTCATTGGCTTTTAAACTCCCTTTTCTTTATTTAAAAAGTTAAAATTCAGTTTTTCAGTAAAAATATTTCATGTTTACCTGATGCCTGATTTTTTTTTTATGTCATTGGAAAACCCCCACATATTTCTCATTTTAAATATTTTGTTAATTGCCACTTCAAACTGCCTTTTCAATAATCAGAATGAAAGAGCTGATAATGAAAGAATTGTACTATGTATCTGCTATGTAATGTATCAAACCCCAAAACATTGTACCTACTTTCTAATGAAATACTCAAAATTATCTAAAATGTTGCTCATCAAAACCTATTGAAGAAAATTTATTTATATTTTTAAAACTATTATGGAAAATATCTTTTTTCCTTCCCCCCCCATTTTGGATGCGTTCTGTATACCTAGAGATATTTTCTATAAAGTTGCAGATATCATAATCTAAAAGTTTTAGTGACAACCATAACAGGGCAATTTCTTTGCCAAACTGAAGGACTTTTCCATATTTTGAGGATCATTTTTCAAGAAGCCATTTTGATTATGCTTGTTAAATTGGAAAACACTCCAGATGTTGCTGCTTGAGTTGTCTGTTCATGAAAAATGTATTGTTAATGTATTAAGGCACATCATTCAAAGCCATTCTCTCTTTAAATTTACACTTGCTATGGGCTTTGCCTTTGGCGATAATAAGTGCCTGACTCACTTGAAGACTCTCAGTTTACAAATAATATTATAAAGGTTAGAATATCAGACACTGAATTTGCAGTACTGAATTTCCATTAATTTATCACTAGCTTAAGTGATGGAATTTATTCAGTTCAACACACATAAGTAGACCATTCCAGCTTTTTTTATTTGATTATTTATTAACTTCCTGAGGTCTTCTGGATTATTTTCTTGCCTTCTAGTATCATTCATTTAACAGAAGCTTCAAATTTAACGTACAGTCTAATCTGCCTGGTCCAGACCCCTGAAAAAGTTGACATGCTTAACAAAATAATATTCCTAAAGTATGCATGCGCAGTTCCTGCAAAAACCTTGAGGCACTGAGAGCAATAAGTGTAATTGAACACACCTTACACCTATATTTATTTTAGCATATACATGAAATGGCTATTTAAAATTGACTTTATTGCAGGACCAAGCCAAAAAAAAAAAACCCCAAAAACCCCCCTGCATATAAGGATTCTCGTTTTGTTCTTATTTTCCTCAAAATCTTTCCTACGACTATGAAGTCATACCTAATGAGGAGATAACCTTAAAGGAACAGAAAAAGCATGACTGAAATACAAAATTTATTGCTAACTTTTATATCTACTTCTGTTAATACATATATTAAAATTTAATAAAATTAATTACACTGAATCTATCAAAAGAATACATTTTTTAATTTTTATGTAGTTTTATTAGGAACTATTAAATGACTTATTTTGAAGATAAAGCTACATACTGCATTCTAATGCACAGGTCTAACTTCCTTTTGCCCTGCTCTTCAAGATATTTAACATAGGAAAATACTAAACTCACAGCAGTTAATTATACAGTTTTAATTTCTCACATGCTGCAGTCCCTGACTGCATGTTTTTTGAATATCTTTATATGTACTGACACTGAAATACCCATGTTGTATGACCTAACTTGTAAATAGAAATTACTTTTTTTTTTTTTTTTTCATTATTTGAAATTTACAGGAATTAGAAAATCTGGAGTAATAGCTCACAGCACTTTTGTCACTCTGACAAAAGTACAATGTTATGAGATAATCACACAAACATAATGAGATGTTTTGGGATGCATTGGAATACTGTATACAGTTACTATTACACTTAGGTTCGATGTGGTTTTTTTTCCCCCTAACTTAAAACAAAATGACCACTGTGGCACAAAGGTAAGTGTGTGCTTGTTACTTAGTTTTCAATAAAAAACAGATGAAAAATCAGGGTTTGCTCTGTAACATCACTGATGACCGTCCTAAATCCTATCTTTGCTGAGAGAAAGACTCTCTAGTAACCGTTGCTTGGTATAAAAAAGCCCAGATTCTGAAATAAAAACATTTATTGGGGAGGGATATTTTCTACTGCATAGACATATAATCAAACTGCTAGAACAGCATATATGCCATGGAGAAATTCCTCAATTCACGAGGGATGGGGCAAATCTGCCTTGAGGGTCCCACCCACCCATGGGTAATGAACAGGGTTCTTGAAAGTAGTTCAGTGACTTTGTCAAAAAGAAAGATAATTTTCCCTTAGATCTTTCAGTCCATTTTTTTTAATTGTGCTTGCTATGAAATGTGATTAACTAAACATAGCAAGAGCTCTTTTTCTGTGACTATGATTAGGCTAAGTGTTCTTTGTCATTTCAATTACACACAAAAAAGGAAACATCCTTGTTGAGTAGAAGGAAACAAGGAAGTGGCTGAGAATACAACCTTATCTGAATATGAGTGATTATATTCTTCTTGTTTGGAAATTGATATGAATGCTTCTTAAGTCTTCTGGCTTACGTAAGCATACTAAACTAACAAAAAATAAATGTGAAGCTTTATTTGACTTAAAACTTGGGGTTTATATGGGCATGTAATTGTGGCTTACTAGACGTCCACCTCTCAGTTTTATGAAGCTTATTTTATCCAGCTTGGTAGGTGAGTTCTGCCAATCATTTCTACTTATGTGCACAGATAACCAATTATGAAAACCAGAAGAATGTAAGAATTTTTTTTAGAGTGCTCTACTTCTTTCACAATCGTTTGCAATGACTTCTCAGTGTTTCGTCCCTTATTAAGAATTAATAGTGCCATATATGAAATCATTTTAGCAAAATATTTTTTTAGTTCATCTGTTTCATTCCACATCTGTTGCACATAATGAAGATTATATACGAAAGACAGAGAAAGAATGTGTTGTGGAGGAGTATATATAAAAATGAACTTCTTTTGATAGTTTTTTTGTGGTTAAAAGTCAGAAAGGAAATTGATTAGGGAATGATACAATTCTTTTTAGAATAATTTGTCTAGATATGTTGGTATATAACAAGGATTATCTTGATTTTATTTGTTAATATTTTTTATAATCTGTCAGAATGCGACGACTGAAGAATAAAATCACAGCAATTTAACCTTGACACCACCCTTAATAGAGTATATTAAAAGAAATTCTTGAATTTCTCAAGGGACTAGTAGGCCTGTGCAAGACAGAGAATTTTTATTTGTAACTCATCCTAATATCAAGAGGATGCTAGATAAAAGAGCATTACAGTGTAAACAAAAAGGTCAGAAAAAATGTTACTGCAGTTCAGTATAGTAGTTCTCATGCTGTGCTTTATGGTCACTGGAGACATTGCTGATTTGATTTGCTAACTCGCCTGTTTGTTTTTCCTGGATTGCTTTAATTGATAAAAATATGTTTTACCAGTAAGTAATGCCTGTAATTAATCCAGTGATGTAATATCATGATGAATGATATAATTGTCATTTTAGCACATATGAATGGTAGAGGGCTATCTGGTGCAAAGTTTGATGGCTCCAGGAACAAAATCTTAGAGGGTTTTTTGATTCTCATCAAATCTGATTAGGTAGATATGTTCATATTTACAAGAAATTACTTCCTTCTCTTACAAACCACTAAGACAACTCACTGAGGATTTTCTTTCTAGTAACTTAAGGTATATTCTCTAATTTTCCTTATAATTCTATTCACATTTTGTCATTATACAGTTTTTTTTCTTCAAATATCTTTCTTAACTACATTAAAGGGTTTCCTTCTGAAATTTATTTATTTATCATATGTTGGGGTCTGCAGCAGGTCTGCAGATAAGTTAGTTGACCTCAAAGACTTAGCCATGTACCTTTAAGACAGCCACAAATTGTCAGGTGTGTGATCCGGATTTGAAGAACTGGAACTTAGAACCGCAGCATACGGGCACCTACAGCAACAGCAAATAGCAAGCAAGAAGAAGGACACAAAAACCTATCAGGGTCTAACACCTGCACTGTCTAAGATATTTTAATAGTTTGTATAAACAATAAAGGCCATTTTGTCTGAACCCAGCCATGCAGACAGAGTGTTTCTTTTAAGTCCACCTCGACTTGTGTCACCATATTTGGTGACCCTAACATGCCTATATGATCCCAGTAAAGGGTATCAAAAAGAGATTCTGAGACTGTGCAGATGTAGACCCCGGTAAGGGGTGTCAGGAGCGATCCTGAAACTGGGACCAGCGGGTTGCTGGGGAGGCGGAGCCTGGTGAATTGGAGTAGCACAGCGAGCGGCTGCAAGATCCCGGGAGAATGTGACACCGGTAAGGTGAGCCACCAGGGACAGCATGGGGAGTAAGTTACCTAGAGAAGATACCATGGTGCTATCAATGTGGAAATTAGTATTAGAGAAGCGTGAATTACTTTACATGGGCTTCGGTTAAAATATGTATTATTGTGGGCCAAAACACATGGAGTGGAAATGTCCCCCGCGACTGCTCTTAGTGTGTGGACCTGGGACAATTTAAGATCAACACTGTCAGAAGCCCTGGAAAAAGGGGACAAAGAGGCATCTCGGTTTTTGCTTACATGGGGACTGCTTAGACATGTTGTAGGGGGCTTCAAGAATCCGCAAGACGCAAATGGGGGCTTGCAAAATCAGCAAAATGTGAATGGGGGCTTGCCAAATCAGCAAAATGCAAGTGGAGACTTGCAAAGGCCACAAGTTGCAACTGGGGGCTTAAAAAGTTAGCAAAAGGCGAATGAGGGTTCATCATTCAAACCTTCCCTGTATTCCCCTCCAGAATACAGACAAGAGGATGAGGGGGTGGGGGAGGGGGACAGTCTGTGTCCCTTACCAGACGCCACTCTCCAATGCCCCAAATCCCCTAAATCTCTCCAACTGCATCGACTTATACTTGATACCGATTCCGAGGATGACAAGCAGAAGCCTCGGTGGACTGATCCCAGCCCCTCTGGCTCACCCCAGCCAGCACGCCTTTCCCCCTCGGCTCAGGCCCGGCCCGCCTGCCCCTCAGCTCTGGGCCTGCCTGCGCAGGATGGAAATGCCAAAAACCCGGTTTCGGGTCCAGCTACGACAACGTTATCAGTCACAGGCAATGAAGAAGGTGGAGGTGGTAAAAATCCAGTTTCCAGTGGTACAGTAATGACGCGCGACCCTCGCCGATTTTGGCAGGCTATAAGAGATGGTGCATTAAAAGACGGGAACTGGGATTTAGTAGAACTGATAGGCGGACCGCTCCTTGATCTTCCTACTCCTTCCACCGATGCACCGCATGCATATCCTATTGTACTGGGAGATGCGGCTGCTGGTAATCCTCACGTTCACACACCATTTGCTTGGAAAGTAGTACAGGACTTGCAAAAAACTGTTTCGTAGTACAGGGTGACTGTGTTCTGTCACACGGAAAAGCTGTCTATAATCTACTGTATTACAGTGCTTGAAATGTATTTTGCTGTTAAAAAAAAATATGGAATTGTAGAATTGTACGGAACAGAGACAGTGGATTGTTTTGACGTTGATAATGTGCAGGTTTGGCCTTGCTTTGCATGCTGTGCAGCTGAGATCCTGCAGCAAAGAGTTAAATAACTTTAAGAGAGTATGAGTAGAAACTAGGATAAGATGGAAGCATGTGAACAAGTAGTTTTAACCTATCACCTTTTAAATAACAAAGTCTGCGTAGCGTGTGTATTTTTAGCTGGGGGTACACATTGGCACATTGGTGTGAGTCTATTAATAAAGTGGCACTAACTAAAAAAAAAAAAAAGGGGGGGGGAATGAAGGGAATGACCCCAGAGGCACGCTTACAGAAAGCATGAAGATGTCTTAGTACGCATGAAAGACCCTCGTACCAGGCATTGGTCGGGACCACATGAATTGTTAACTTGGGGGAGAGGTTATGCTTGTGTTCTACAGATGAAGGTCTGCGATGGATACCTGCTCGCTGTGTGCAGCCTGAGCTTAGCGTGCCGGATCATCGGAGCGCTGCTGCCGCCAGTCAACCCAACAACTAATGTGTGGCCTCCTTACTGAACCAGTCCTTGTTTGGTGTGCCCTTCCTTGAAACTGACTCGCAGACATTGCTGCAAAAAAGTGAATGTATGCAGGGAATGAAGAATCTTACTGAAAGTCTTGATATTTTCAATAATTGATTACCTCTGTATAATGTTAACCCAAAAGAAGTCAATATTGTTTGCACTTTGAATGTCGATACCTTGTTTGTTAGGCAGTTAAGAATGTGAGTCAAATTTGCCACCATTATATACAAAACAGAGCAACTATTGGTTTTTGTTGTTGGCTCAAGAACATGGCTGTGAGGATTTTGATGGTATGTGCTGCATGGATTTTAGGTGCCCCATTGCAGCAACATGTTACCAAAATCTGAGAAAATGTCAGCCTTTTTGGCATCCATTCACTCAATTGGCAGTATTGTTTGTTTGCTATTGCCTTGGTTGCCATCATGTTTGAAGGGCCCTGCAGAACATGACAAACCTGGTACTAGCTGTTCAAAAAACAAAAAGGGGGAATTGTTGGGGTCTGCAGCGGGTCTGCAGATAAGTTAGTTGACCTCAAAGACTTAGCCGTGTACCTTTAAGACAGCCACAAATTGTCAGGTGTGTGAACCGGATTTGAAGAACTGGAACTTAGAACCGCAGCAAACAGGCACCTACAGCAACAGCAAATAGCAAGCAAGAAGAAGGACACAAAAACCTATCAGGGTCTAACACCTGCACTGTCTAAGATATTTTAATAGTTTGTATAAACAATAAAGGCCATTTTGTCCGAACCCAGCCATGCAGACAGAGTGTTTCTTTTAAGTCCGCCTCGACTTGCGTCACCACAATCATCCATTATTAAAGTAATATATATATTATTATATTTTAAGCCATAAAACATAACACAGGTATAGCCATACATAATAGACCCACTTGACCACTCGTTTTCCTGCTCAAGTAGATTTCTTCTAGGACTTAAAAGATTCCTTTGATTTATAACCTTATAGTATTTCTCTTCCTTTGGGAAATTGCCTTTATATTCATTCTGTTTCAAGAAAATATATGTCTACTTCACATCTAGTAATAAATTAAATCTTCTACTAACATCTTCGAATAGAGACCAGTGTGTCTGTTCCTGATTCTGTCACCAGCACAAGAAGAGCTATAATGTAAATAAATCCTGCAGAAATACATGGTGACTTGAACTGTCTGGTAAATCAGCTAGCTGTTACAGTAAACCCTCTCTATCCCTGTTGTGCTCATGCACTTACAAATTAGAAAAGATCTCCATCTGGCATGTTCTCAACTGAAAGTACTTAGAAATGCAGGACAGATATTCTTCCAACCCTAATTTCCCCTGTTTCTACTAACAAAAATCAGAGAAGCCATGCAGACATTTAGGTGTACTATGAAAAGTTCAGAACCAACCCTCAAAATCTATATAAAATCATAAAAACATAAAATAATTTAGATTGAAAGGCACCTCTGGAGGCCCCATGCTCCAATTCCTTGCTGAAAGCAAAGGCAGACTTCAGAAGTAGATCCGATGGCCTAGAATTCTGCTCAGTTAAGCTGTGAATATCTTCTTGTATGTTGTGTGTGTGTACCACTGCCTCATCATTTTGATGACCGTCCTCTGGACTTGTGCTGGTATGTCAACATCTTTCTGGTACAATGGGACCCAAAGCTGAACCCAATAATCCACATGGGATCTCACAGGTGCCAAACAGAGGGGAACAATCATTCCTTTGACCTGCTGGGGACCCTATTCCAGGGCAGGCTTTTATAGGATTAGTCTGTCATTGCTGCTGTATAAATTACTTTATTTCTTTGAATTATTTTCTCTGATGATTTCTTCAGTAAGTGGTCTGATAGGATAAGGGTGCAAAATATTCTGTAATTGAGGCTTTTCTGGAATTTAAATGTTGATAAATGTAGCCTGCTGTTTTAAAGCTCACCATTTCTTTGTGTTGACATTTCATTCCCAATTCAGATAACCACATTTGGGTTAACAATTCAGTAACAGAGGTATCTGATGCTACTTGATATGCCTTAGACCTGAGACCTGTCTCCATCTGCCAGAAGAACATGGATCTCTCATAGGTCTTATGATGTACTATAGCCCTGTGTAGATGGCATGGATAACCTAAGGATGAGTTCCTGTCTAATAAATGACAAAAAAAGCACCATGTTTATCCAGATTTACCAGTCTAAACCTGAAGTATTCGAAGCGAGCTGTGTAAGGAATTAAAAGAATGAAGTTCATAAAAAGGGTGTTTCAAATCTCACAGACCTGTGTCAGGAAGTGTAAATCTTTCCTTCCTTAATAGTACCACTCTCATTACAACTCATCAACAGCTAGATACCTAACTCCTAGATGGCTGAAGCGGGTAAAATAAATCCCATCTTCAGTGACCTACATATGTCAGTAGCATTAGCTACCTGTCCATGGCTTTGAAAAATCTTCCTGAGAAATGACACTAGAATAACAGATTCAGTTTCTGTCATGGATGTATTTATGTTGATAATTTTTTGTCTGGATCTAAATAGGTGACCAAGATTTATTAATGTATTTATTTATTGACTGAGTGATTGTAGATAAATAATATACAGACACTCTGTTATAAGCTTTGGTGTTTTAATTATTATTATGTACAAACAATAACCTTTCTCAGCAATGTCTTACAGAAGCTTTTAATTAAATATGTGGATACTATCTCTCAGATTGTATGCATGTATGTGTTTTTTTCTTAGTAGGGGATACAAGCTATTTCTGCTTTAATTTTCAGTTTCAGGTTTTCCTGTTCTTGCCCCTTTTTCTTTCAAGTTTATACGTGTATAAAAGGCATCGTTAACATCTTGGATACACCATTTTGGCTGAGTGGACTGCTGTAACATCTTTTAAGCATTTGAGAATTGTATTTTAACAATGCAAGGAATAAAGGTATAGCCCTCAGAATCTTATTAGAAACACTGTGCCATAGCTCAAGAGCTCCCTCTTCTGACCACCAAAACCCATCAGAATACTGTCTTAAAGAAAATCCACTTCTATCCAAAAAGATAATTTAATGGTCCTGTGCCTCTAAATGTTTACATTGTTTTGCTACTACATTTTCATGTCCAGATCAAACTTCAGACTCTATACAGGTTTGTTACTTAAAAAACCACACACACTTCCCAATGTTTTAGTTAAATCATACATTTCCTAATGGAATAAAACTTTCCAGAGTAGTAGCAGTTTAGCATTCAATTACATATAGTTAAACCAGACAATTTTTATTTTTTTTATATATATAAATATATATATGCACACATATATACACACACACACATATAGTGGGGTGGCATCACTGCAGTTTTGAGTGGAACAATCACAGGCCTCAAGCATCGCAAGCTGGTATCACAATCTTCACTTTTCTGAATACAAATATTAAATAAGAATTTCAACTCCACTCACAAATTCGGTTTTCATTGATGTTAGAGGGAATTAAGCACCTATAAGGATGTAAGTAATGGTGAATTTTGCAGTATTGTTTTCCCCAGGTTAGAATCCAGAATCCAGTATTAGAGCTTAGACTCCTGTTAAAAAGTATAAGGGGACACATCTATTATACTTCAGAATGATATCCAGGACCAGCAAGACAGTTTTGGGGAGCTATCAACAGACAGCATTCCTGTTGAGATGCCATCCAAGCTAGCAACTGGGGAAGGATGGATGACAGAAATTTTCCTTCAAATCTCCATATATATGTAATTCACTCAGAGGTGCTCCACTTGAGATCCAATGCTCAGAAAATCAACTATGAGCTTTAACTCAAAGAAAGCAGAAGTTTCCTCTCCCTTAGCACCCAAAAAAAGCCAGAATTTTTCTTATTCTCTTGTTCCCACCTTTTAGTGTTCTTTTTAATAGTTTAAATGCTTCTTTAGTATGTAGGAGGGCAAGGCTGCCTTTTCTCCCTCAGTAAATCCTGAAGCAGAGGAAAGTGAAGGGCACTTATATATACCATATGTGACTTAGAGCACTAAATCTAGGAAGAACTTTCAGCTCCTGAAATCTGACCAGAAATTAAGCATCTGACTCTGGGAGAGATTTCAAATGTCTCTTTCTCTTTCTTCATCTGCTTTAACATTCTTTCTGTGAAGGATCCAATCCTGGGGGCCTGATTGGATATTTTCTCATTCTCTGTATACAGAATTAAGTTTTACATGCAAGTTCACTTGGAAACAGGCAGCTATTAAGTCAGTGGCTTGATACTTAATGTTGAGAAATAGGAGCAGGTAGGCTATGAGAATAAATAATTTCATGGCAGCATCTGCATGATTAAAAAGAAATCGGTGGCCACCTTTCCATGCCCTGTGAGCATGATCTTTAGGAATATGTAGGTTATTAACAAAGGAAGTCTACCAAACTTAATCCATTCGGTCAAAAATAGTTACAGGGATATTTATATTTTGAATGTGTAGGCAGATATGTGTGTCACATTCTTCAGCCACACTGGGACCAAAGCATTTTTACATATGTCCAAAAGGAATTCTTTCATGACACTTACTGTTGATTTAAACAAAGGAAACTAGAAACCTATGAGATACAGGAACCTCCAGTTGAACTACAGTTTTTTAAAACATAGGTTTAGATTTTAAATTTTGCTTGAAGCACTACCTCAATCATGTAGGTCTTTTGGGAAATTACTGAGTGACTCTTTAGTTATTCTATTAATCTCACAAATTGTTCACCTCTTTCTAGGCATCTTACTCCTTACCCTCTGTTAATTGTACCACCAACTACTTGTAACGTAGGATGTATTCATAATTATTCTTCTTTCTTTTTAAATCTATAGCACCCATTCTTTCTTAAAATCATAAAAAAATAAAATCATATGGGTTATCTAATTAATACCGAGTCAGCCGATTACATGCAACAATATATGCAATGAATGCACAGTATTTACATATGTATATGTAAGTATCTTAAGCAAAAACCCAAGATTATCACCCATGTATTTCCTCTAACCTTAAATATTAGTTATATTTGTACTTGAAAGCATCTGGAAAGGGTGCAAAGTAGTCATATTATTTATGTACAGAAGGATGCAAGCATATGCAACACAGTGTTACACCTCAGAAAATAACCTCTTCTTATTAAATCACTTGATTTCTAGAAAGGTTTACATGTTCTTCTGTAGTCAGAAGCACAGTCTCATGAAATTCAATAGATGTTTTAAAATTAATGAAATGTGTTTTCTTGGAGAGTAATGATTTTTCTCAAGTATCTCCTTACTCTTGAATATTCTTAAATATTTCCTTATCTGATCCTCAGTCTAGAGCCCATATTCTTTCCTTTCTCTCTCTCCAAAGATTTACCTGGGATCTTTGTGTTTCATATAAATAATATACATCTGTTTTTCAGAAAGTCTTGGTTATTTTAGGATTCTCCTGGAAGTCTTTATCTTTGGTGTATTCTTAATTTCCTCAAATCTAAAGATTACTTTTCTTATATCTTAAGTCCTAGTGAGTATAAATGGAGCTACCTATCAGAAGGCCTCAGTTATTGATTCCAATCTTAACACAGAATTTTGGGGCATAGTTTCATTATCACACTGTTATTAGGCTCTTGCTCATCTCTTGGATTATTCAAGTTTTTTTTTTTAATCACATAAACCCAATGGACTTTCCAAACATTGGTGAAAAACCTCTGAGAGAATGTCAGAGGGGTGACAGCTCATCTCACTGAGCGTGAACTCCTTTTGACATGCAGTGTGCATCAAGAACCTCACAGAAACTCCAGTAACTAACAGATAAAAGGCAACAAATGTCAGCTTTTTTAATCTGCCTTTTGGTGTAATTTTCTGAGATGTCTTCCATCGTAGTGTGAAACCAAAGCTATTTAGGGTGTTGTCACCTTTCTGAGAATTAATCCCAGACAACTAGTAGCAAACAGGAGGATGTTTGTAGTGAGAGAAATAAAATATAAAAAAACGGGTGGTCAAAAGCTTGTTATCCAGGGACACTGTCCAGCTACAAAAAATAAGTGCACAAGCATGAATTAAATGTTTCTATTTTTATTTAAAGAATTATTAAAGCATAACTGAGAAACAAGAAATAGAAGTAGATGTATTTCCTTAAATAAAGTCTGTTACCAATTTAAAATAAATAATGCTATCTATTGAATAACTAGTATGACAAGCTCAAGCATGCTGGTTTAGTAATCTTCCACCTAAACCTAGATGTGAAAGTTAATGAGCTTAGAGCCTGAAGTAATAAAGCTTCAAAAGAACTATTTTATAAGAATTTTTTTATTAAAAGTAGATGGGAATTGATAACACATACTTTATGAGGACAACTGTTCTGGACTAAAAAAAAGACATTTACTTCATCACGTTACAGAAAATGTTCTGCTTTACAGTGCTTTTAGCAGTAAATACCACTTCTGTAAATTGGTGCCTCAAGGAACTTCATTTTTTAAGGTATCTTACAAAGGTTTGGTGAGAGGTATTACTTTGCTTGAACTGCCAATGACTCCTTTGGGGCACTGCATAAATTTATTATGAAACACTGTAATGAATAATAAAACTGTATTATCAGACTAAAAATTACTGGGGAACATTCATCACCTTCTTTTATCACAAAATCATATAGAAAAATGCAACATCAGCATAAAGCCTCGTGAATATCAGATGGTTTGGATTAGAATGCATCATTCATCCATTTAGAAACTGTATTATCCCTGATTTTAAATTTTTCCCAGTGTTTAGTACTGCAACTTTAGTCTGCACACCATATATTGTAGTATATGCTGTTTAAGTCTGTTTCTTAAAGCTGTGACTAGAATTGTTCTGTACATCACTGATAAGAAGAATGGACAAAACGGTGCTAATTGTTGTATCGTAATTGCAGTTAGGTTCAAATCCCATCAAGTTTTAGAGCTTAGTTCCCCAATTCTGATAATATTTAGTTATCAAGTATCTCTAGGGTCTGGACAAAGATGCTAATGGTCATGGGGATGACTTCTATGTATCTGTTGTGCCACTACAATGGAAAACACAAGGTAGATAGTGGTCATTGTGAATTCTCTCTCCTAGCAAATCCTGAAGCATATAACAATTTAATTCTTAAGTAATGCCCTTTTTCAGTCATTTACAGCCTTCAAGTCTCACATAAAATACTTACACAAGTGAAGACAAATGATAGACACTTTAAATCTATTCTGGAAAAATATCTTGGTTTTGTAGCAGACAAATACTTCTGCTTAATAACACATTATTAGGGAAGATTCCTGCTAACAAGTGACTACTGCCACATGCAGAAGTTAGGAATAGGACAAAGATCTCTTATGGAACTTCCTTCATTTTACTGATAACTGTGATGTTGAAGTTTCATCACAATCAATTAGTAAACTAGTGCTACAAGGCAAATCTCACTTGAGATTTCCCTCTCCTCTTAGTTCAAATTTAGCAATTCTACTAATATTCTGGGTTAAAGTGGTGTGGCATGTTGTCTCGCTCAAACCTCATTGTTTCCTGTCACAGGGAAACAGTCTGGAGCTGACAGAATTTGTTTCCTCAATTGCACGTACAGTAATTAATGCAACTTTGTAACATAAACAAGCCACCCCTCAGTTCAGTGCCAGACTTCCCCTTGTCTCATTCTAACTGAACTACCTAAGAAATTACAACAAGCTTCTAAAAGGCAACGCTTTCTGATCTTAAAGCAAACTCTTATGCCATTGAAGTTTTTCTCAAGCCTGTGTCAAGGCTATTGATATGACTGGAATAAGAAACCCTTTAAGAGTTTGGTGACAAAGTAGTCCCAGAGCTATGTCTAAACCAATATACTTGGAAACACTCCTAGTCTCCCTGGTATAGGAAAGGAACTACAGGCAATAACCAGAACCAGCCAAAACCCAGGAGGATGTGTGTCCCTCGTACCTGCCCTGTGCATTGGCTCCTGCCAGAGAAATCCAGGTGCTGGAGCTGAACAGGAACCTGAGGGCTCTCTGGACAGAATTTTTTGGGTGTACCATGGGCTACACTACATGCTAAGGAGCACATCCTCCCGCTGGTATTGGAGATCATAATTTATACTGAAGAAGCCAAATAATTAACTTTATATCAAATGCAGCTTCTTGCTGCTGAAGACGAACATGTCAAAAAAAAGAAAGTGTGAAAGAGCAAAGCCATTCATATTATAAGTAAGAAAAAAGTATAAGCTGTAATTTCACCAACAATTGATCAGGTAAATACAGATAAGATAGTATATTTGAGCTAACTCTGAATATAAAATTTGGCAGAGTTTCTGACAACCTAATCTCTCTCAATGATAGCATCAGCCATTCAAATATTTTAGCACCAGTGCAGAGCAGAAATACCCTCTTTGTGAATATATAGGTAAAGGACTGGTTTGGGGCTGGAGCCAGAAAAAAAAGGAGGTCTCAGTTCTTTAAATGTTTGGATAATTGGCAGTGTCTAAATGCTACAAAGAGTCAGGAGAGGCAGCCCAAGCCCAGAATTTTCCTAGAGATACTAATAGAAAAACGAAAAAAGGTTTACAATTATGCCTAATTCTTCACTTGCTGTAGTGTGAGGATTTGGCCTAGAAATATATGATAAGCATGTGCGTGTATTAGCATTTTATTTTCATAGGATATGAACAATCAGCAATACCGTACACACATCAATCTGGTAAAATAAGAGACGATATTTAGTAAGATGTCTCTTTATAAAAGTGCTGTAATTTAGCTAGTATTAAAATTCCACCAGAATTCTCTGTTGCATATTTTCAGAAGTGCACGTTTCTAGTATTATTTGAAACCTCTAAAAGGGAGATCTATAAATAAATCTCTTCTTGTAGCTCTCAATAGAACTACTAATTCAGAGAAGGGAAAAAAAAAGTGAATCAGTGCAAAAGTAGAAGAGCTAATGTATAGTCAACTTATCTTTATGACAAAACCCACAAAAATGGCATTGCATTCAGTTTTTTCTTCCTAGCAATCTTAAGAAGCCGATTTGCTGTAGTTTTATCACAGAGTGCTATAAAAATGTGAACAGGAACACTGCATTTTCTCTCTTTTATAATATTTGCTGTTGACCTTCACATATGTTTGGCATTTTCATCCATCTGCCTTTGGCAGTAGTACTAACACATTAGTGAGTCATAAAAATGTTCTAAAGCAGCCCACCTGACAATCTGGTAGGTAAGAATACGTGGACTTTCTCTGTTTGCCATTTTTTCTGCTCTCTCGCATTTTTGCTAAACAAAAATGCTTTTGCTTGAGATCATTTGTTTCTTATTCTTCTTCCCCTATTAACATTTAGCTGTGTTTTATTATTATTCTATTCATCAAAACTATGTTTCTTTGGTGTTATTCCATATAAATTATATATGTTTTAGAGCTTCCTAGTCCTATTCATATGGCACAAAAAGCAGACTCTATATTTGGAAATGTCACTTAAGACAGAGCTTATGAGATTTATATCTTTATACTGTGTGACAAATTTAAACTATTACTAAAGTAATAGGTTTTGGGTTTTTTTTAAATCTCATTTGCTCTTTAGAAGAACATAATAGAAAATAATTTTATGCTTATTAAACAAAGAACACAAAAACTCAGGACATAAGAGTATCTTTTAAAATTACAAAAAGGGATTACAAGATACCACCAGGGTCAGTTTATTCAGAAAACTTGTTCTTAGGTGGATACTGTTTTATTTTATGCATCAGACTACAGTGCTAGACTTTTGTCAGAGTAAAGGGACTCTGTCATCACAGTACAACTACATTTCATAAAATATATATCTATTTCTTGTATATATGTGTACATGTATATTTAAATATATCTGCAAATTAAATCATGCCAGTTGTTTTCACTAGTTAAAGGAAATCAATGACAAATGTGGCTTTAATACTTTGTCTTGTTCAGAGGTAAGAAATGTCAACATTTTTTACTGTGTGGTGTTTCTATAGTAATTATTTCAATAATATTATGGATTCATTAGAAACTATAGAACAAATCTAAAACTGGAATCTAAGAATTTATTTGAAATATTGTAATAGCAAGAAATGTTATGTCAATATATCACCTTTATTTTCAGTGAGGACGCTGTATAGCCAGCTTCTGTATTCAAATCATTCTTCAAGCTATGTTCTGAAAACATAGTTGAATGCTATTAATAAAGGCAGGTTCAGCACAGTTTGGCTGAGGAAAGAAAAGTGGATTATTTCAAGAAAATGAAGTTCTTATCTGCAATTTACAATCATTTTAAAAGTTTAAAAAATTTCCATTAAAAATATTTTTCATAAAATAAAAAAGTAAAAATATTATATACTTGTAAAAGAAACTATAAACAGTATATTTGTTCTATAAAAACTTACAGCATCTCAGTGTGATAAAGAAATAGTTTTAAAATGAGTTCTCAAAGAAATTATTTTACCAGCAATAAATAACACATAATTTTATTTTTATTGTATACTCTCTACCTATACTATTCATCCATTAATTTCAGTCTTCATTGCCACCTGAATTTCTCCCTTTCAGAGAGAGTTTCTTATTACAAGGAACAGATGGGCAGCTTTTTCAATTACTGTTCTTTAAGTTTTCAAAGAAATGGCAAGAGAAGGTAAATAATCTTGAAAAACTGTCAGAAAGTACCATACAGTGTGGACAGTGGAAGTTTTATTTTTTAACTGATTTG
This sequence comes from Falco rusticolus, assembly GCF_015220075.1. Classification (NCBI taxonomy): domain Eukaryota; kingdom Metazoa; phylum Chordata; class Aves; order Falconiformes; family Falconidae; genus Falco; species Falco rusticolus. The sequence goes on along the minus strand of NC_051188.1, from coordinate 47,934,207 downwards.
CCAATTGCGAAGCAAAAGTTTTGTTGATACTAAGCAAAATGTGGTTTGCATTACAAACTGACTCTAACCACTCAGTTTCCCAAATGAGCCGTGGCCTAACAAGAGTTTAAAGATCTATGTGACCTTAGAATGTCAACACCTTCTAATTTTAAGGGGTTTTGTTTCTGATGTGGTTGGCAGGTAGTAGTTACTCTGTGTTTCATTACTGCCCAGACTCAAGCAACTGCATCATTACAAATTATAAAATAAGCTTGTTGACTAATATCAAGTCAAAATGCTCCTAATGACCTTCTTCATTTTATTACAAGTACTGACATTCATTTCAACTCTGGATACATTAAAAAAACCCTGTAAAATATCACCTCTAATCCGTTTAACTGTCTGACATAGCTAGGATGCAGTATGACATACCAACAGAAATACTGAAGCTTGTGCTTACTAGTTTGTGTACTGTCTAATGTCTGGCTTAAGTCAGTCAATACTTTGCTGTACTTCTGCTAAGATGTCATTTTCTTTGCCGTTCACACTGTTTTAGAAAGATGTGGTATATGACTATTATAAAACTAAAATATTTTCTTTTTTATTAAAATGGACCAGGAGTATTCAAGTACTGACTTATTGCAACCCGTTCAGGGGCAGACACTAGTTAATGAGGAATACAAAATTCTTACTGTATTCAGACTATACTGTAGACATTTATGTACTTATTTCCTGAGCCTCAGCAGTCCAGGATAAAACAGTCCCTCTGCTCTATTAAGTTAGAAAGCTCAGTTAAGAACCTCAGGTTGCCTGCTATTAATAATGCTTAAATATGTACACATATATGACACATGCATATGTCCAAACACATACGCTTCTAAACATCACAAGGAAATAGAAAATAACAGCTTTCTTCCTACTAAGGAGCACATAGAGTTTTCTAAGAGCTGTAGGTATGTAATAAGTTAGCAAATATTCCTTTTATCTATACACCAAGGGAGATACTTCCTAATCCTTATTGCATAATATCATAATTAACCATCATGAGTAATTACAGATAAATATCTAATCATTTATAGCTAACACCTAAGCCTGTTGAGGTGAAATTTGAGATAGTCCCTTGCACCATGACAGCATGCTTCTGCTAACGGTGTGGCATCTATGAAAAGACTGGAGCAAGATACAGGTGTCCAAAGATTCAGAAATTGTAATCTATGGTCCAAGTAATGTTGTCTATAAGTTCCCTGAACCTTACAAAACTGGTCTAGCTAATTGCTGACTAAGATCCATTGTAAACAAGACCCAAGATGGAATTAAAGTGCTTTCTTCCTAAACTTCCAGAAATGTACAAAAAAAATTCAGAACAAGCTTTACGCTCTGCGTGAAGGATACTCATGTCACTGGAATTGGGAGTGCTTCTAACATTCCAAATCAAGGAATCCACATCTTTATATTGTGTATGAGAATACAACTACAGTACGGGAACATACCAGCTCACAGCCTCCTCCAACATCCTTTTAGAAAGAAAGAAAACCTAGGCAATCTGGAGAAATCTAGTGGCCTCATCAGTTATGTGCCAAGGTCAGAGGATCAAGACTACTGGAATCTGGACTCCAAAGCAGACATAAATAACAAGACTAAAGTTCTGTTTCACTGTCTGGAGATACCCATGGTAGTACTACCTAATTTAAAGCAAAACATTTCACAGGCGTCATTTAAATTTGAGTAGTCTTACGCAAAACTGTCCATTGACTCAAATATTCATTGGTGCAGTATGCATGTGTTGAATATTTCTCCTCATCTCCAATACTCTTTTCTGAAAGCAGAAAAGGCTAAAAACAAAGATCCACACCTAGAGAAAAGGAAGACTAATTGCAGATATTTGCATCATAGAATTCCTTTAAAACATTGGTTTATATAAGTGAAATAACCAAAAAATGTGTAGACATCTATGTTGTAGAAACCTAAAATAAGTTAGATGAATGGCACCATGGATGTCCTTGCCAGGAATATTTTTCAAAGTACAAAGAAAATATATCAACATATGTTTACAAATATTATTTTAATTATTACTGTAGAAGACAGTAATTAGAAAAAAATAAAGGCAGGCAATAGAACACAAAGGTAAATGACAAAAAGCTTTCATTAATGTAGAGCCAGCCTTCTTTTATTTGGGGAAAATATGAAAGGTGCAGGCAACAGTACAAAGTAGTGGAATATTTATTTAGAAACAGAAAATAAAAGATGAAAGTGGAGGTATAAAGGGTAGGAAAGAAATGATGAAACAAAGATCTGAGGTGACAGGAGAAGGTAGGCAAGCAGCAGTCAAACCATATTGCATAAAGACAGAAGAAAAGATGATAGGACAGGAAGGAATAAGTTAGATCTAAATAAAAAAAAACCAAACAAACCAGGTTTACAGTGATAACAGAAAGGAATATTTGTCATGCTGCAAAAACAGGAAAATAAATGGAGTAAAAGAGATCACACTACTTGGTATAGGAAAAGAAAATCTACTCAGGAGCATCTGGTCAAGGAAGACTATAAAGCCCTGGGAGGGCAGGTGAAAAATTTGCAAGAATGAAGGGCCAAGGGGAAGAAAGAGTACCCAGGAAACTACAAGCCAGTCACCTTCACCTTCATCACTGGAAAGGTGATGGAACAGGTCATCTCAGATTTCATCTCTAAGCATGTGGAGGAAAAGAAGGTTATCAGGAGCAGCCAACATGGATTCACCAAGGGGAAATCATGCCTGAATTAATAGCCTTCAGTGATGGAATGACTGTCTGGCTAGATGAAGGGAGTGTGGTGGATGTTATCTACCTTGACCGCAACAATGCTTTTGACACTGTCTCCCATAACATACCCATAGGTTAGCTCAGGAAGTGCGAGTTAGATGAGCAGATGGGGAGGCGGATTGAGATCTGGCTAAAGGGCAGAGCTCAGAGGGTTGTGATCAGTGGCACAGAGTCTGGCTGGAGGCCTGTAGCTACCAGTGTTCCCCAGGGGTCAGTACTAGGTCCAGTCCTGTCCAGCTTATTCATCAATGACCTGGATGAAGGGACAGAGGCACCCTCAGCCAGTTTGCTGATGTTACTAAACTAGGAGGAGTGGCTGATACACCAGAAGGCTGCGCTGCCATTCAGCAAGACCTGGACAGGCTGGAGAGTTGGGACAGAGAGGAATCTAGTGGGGTTCAATAACAGCAAGTGTAAGGTTGTGCACCTAGGGAGGAATAACCCCATGCACCAGTAGAGGCTGGGGGTTGACCTGCTGGAAAGCCACTCTGAGGAGAAGGACCTGGGAGTTCTGGTGAACGGCAAAGTGACTATGAGCCAGCAGTGTGCCCTGGTGGCCAAGAAGGACAATGGACTCCCCCTCTGCCACTGTGTCCAGCTCTGCAGGATCCAGCACTTAGTCTTAGCTAAATATCATACAGCTGGCCTTGGCTCATTGATCCAGGCTGTCCAGATCCCTCTGCAGAGCATACCTTTCCTCAAGCAGACCAACACTCCCCCCCAACTTAGTGTCGTCTGCAAACTTGCTGAGGGTGTATTCCGATCCCCTCATCCAAATCATTGATAAAGATATTAAACAGAATGGCCCCAGTACTGAGCCCTGAGGAACACCACTTGTGACTGGACACCAGCTGGATGTAACTCCATCCACTACCATACTTTGGGCTGAGCCAACCAGCCAGCTTTAACCCATTGTGAAGTATACCCACCTAAGCCATGAACCGCCAGTTTCTCCAGGAGAATACTGTGGGAGATGGTGTCAAAAGCTTTACTAAGGTCCAGGTAGACAACATCCTCGGGCTTTCCCTCATCTGCTAAGTGGGTCATTTTGTTGTAGTGGGAGATCGAGTTTCTCAAGCAGGACCTTCCTTTCATCAACCCATGCTGGTTAGGCCTCATCCTCTGGCTGTCCTGAACATGCCGCTTGATGATGCTCAGGATGATCTGCTCCAACACCTTCCCCAGCACCAAGGTCAGGCTGACAGGCCTGTAGTTTCCTGGATCCTCCTTCCTGCCCAACTCGTAGATGGGAAATTTACATTTCAGTAGTGCCCAGTAACAGGACAGGGGGCAACAGGCACAAACTGCAACACAGAAAGTTGCATTACAAAATATTTTAATTTTACAGAAATATTCTCATTACACCTTCTCTAGAGACATTCAAACCTTCCTGGAAACAGTTCTGTGCAACCTGCTGCAGGTGAATCTGCTTTAGCAGGGGGTTAGACTACATTATTTCCAGAGGTCCCTTCCAATCCTGACCATTCTATGAATCTGTGAATCCTGTTTGGTTTTGTACTTGTGACCTAGTGCTGAATTTGTTTTTGAAACATAAATAAGAAGTTTGGGCGATAGAAACTGACCTCATGGATTTACCTTAATGACTTAGATCAATTTAAAATTAAACACTGAACGCTATAGATGTCATCTTTCATGTCCTCTGTGCGCTCCTTTTTTACTCTATAGAGATTTATTTTCAGAAGAAGCAATGCATAGTAAAGGATAGGATAAATGCAATTTTGTTCATGTAACATGATGTCATGGTGCTTAACTAATTTTACTGAATGTAGCATTAAAATGAAGAAACTTCCAATCATGTTATGTGCTTGATACAAAAAGACTGAACAAAATTATAGTGAATAAAGTGCATTTAAAGATAATCCAATAAAGAAGCAAATACACAGATTAATTTCTCATATGCTGGGGTTCTTTGGCAAATCTATGCTTGATGTCTGTATGGGGAGCAGAGAGAGAGCAATTAAACAGGGCTTCATATGTTTTCTGAGAAACAACAAGACAAATGCTGTTAGGGGAAGGAGCTGGACAATCCTAGAAGTTTGTCATCCCTCTGGCTTTTGTCTAGGTGTCTTGGTTTCAGCTGGAATAGAGTTATTTTTCTTCTAGTAGCTGGTGCAGTGTAGAGGAAGTGTAGAGGAATTGTAGGGGAATTGTAAGGGAATGAAAGCAGGTTAATTAACATTGATAATATACAGCTGTGGGCTGGCTTCAGGGGCTGTGGGTTGGCTGATGTGGATATTGTGCAGCTGTGGCTGGTTCTTGCTGAGTAGTTAAATAGCACAGAGGAGTATGGATGAGAGAGATCTGGAAGGGATGAAGGAAGTAGCAAGAAGAAGAGAGCTCTGGATGAAAAGAGATGTGCGAGAAGAAGGAGGAGGAGGAGAGAGAGAGAGTGCCCTGGGAGAAGCAGAAAGAAGAAGGGGGCCCAGCTGAGGAAAGGCTGGCTGAAAGAGGAGCCTGGAGAATGAAAACCCCAGTGCAGCAGAGGCAAGAAGCAGGGTGTGCTGTCCTGAAGAGGATGAAGAAAACAGCACAGACAGTAGATGAACTTTTGAAACCTTGTGGGGGATTGGTGGCTGTGCTAGGGCAAGGTGTGGGAGCTAATTATTGAAGTTAACCTGGTATGGGATGGTAAAAGCCTTGCTGCAGCTGGCTAGTTTTGATAGTGCTGCGACAGTCTGGATTTGGTGTGAGAGCAATGCTGGCAGCACACTGATAGTTTTGGTTGTTGCTGGGTGATGTTTATACTCAGTCAAGGACTTCTCAGTTCCTTGGGCCCTGCAAATGAGAGGGTTTGAGGGGCATGGGGAATTGGGAATGGACACAGCCAGTACAGCTGACCCCAACTAGCTAAAGGGACATTCCATATCATGGGATGTCGTGCTGAGTATGTAAACTGGGGGAAGAGGGAAGGTGGGGGCCTTTAGCATTACGGTGTTTGTCTTCCCAAGTCATTATTATGCATGATGGAGCCCTGCTTTCCTGGAGATGACTGAACACCTGCCTGCTGATGGGAAGTAGTGAATGAATTCCTTGTTTTGCTTTGCTTACATGTGTGACTTTTGCTTTGCGTTTTAAACTGCCCTCATCTCAACCCATGAGGTTTCTCACTTTTTACTCTTCTGCTTCTCTTACCCATCCTGCTGCAGGGGGAGTGAGCAAGTGGCTGTGCAGTGCTTAGTCACCAGCCAGGGTTAAACCACACTAGTCAATACCTGGTCCCTGTGTGCAATTATGTGTTCAAACCTAGATCTTTTTAGGGAGAGATCCAGGCTTACCTTAGCCTCTCTCACTCCAAGCTGTATGCGTGGTAAAAAACATTAGACTGCATCCGAGTAGTACCTGATACAAAAAATAGGTGCCTTGAAACAACAGTAAGATGTTATACAATGGCAGGGGAGATGAAGCCAGTGTCTCAAACCCTACACTGTGTTCATACAGTAAACATCTTACTTTCACTACATCATTACACTAGCTCCTCTGATGACAAATTCTTACTCTTTTCCCTTAAGCCTAAAGGAGATAAGAGACTTCATGTTTTGCAAGACTTCTGTTAATGTTTTTTTACTATATGTTTACTACACTGAACTGTCTGTTTTCAACAACTTTGCAAAAAAATCTGACTTGACCAAAACCAAAAGGATAGTGAGAATCTCAAGCCGCACACAATTTATGACAGATTGTCAAAGCACAGCTTCAGATAAGCTGTGACCAAGCATCTGAAGTTTGGATAACCTGCTGAATTTGGGCAGGATAAACTCAACATAATTCAGATAAAGAGCAGAATGAGCACTCAGGAGCAAAAAATAAGTCTCTCCTTGTCTCATGTATTCAGAGAGAGCTAGATGCTTTGTAAGTTGAGAAAATGTATCTCAATGTTTTTCAAAATTGTACCAAAACTTGTTTTTCTCATCAGTGGTTGAGATAGTCTTCTGGTTTTATTTCAGTGCTAAAATAGAGTTGGGTATGAAAACTTAAAGCATTTTGAAATAAGCTAGTTTTTTTAAGATTCACTGAACTAGAAATTAAAATAACAATAACAGCAAATAATGTTTAACAATTATATATCTGCAGGTAAGACCTATATGCTAACCCCCCCGTGCCCACCCCCCCCACCCCCCAACCTGCAGACTGCTATGGAGAAGAGATCATGACTTTTTCTGGTTTTAGCATGAAACTAGGAAAGTTCTAGAGGAGCTTGAAAGTTTTATTATAGTCAGATTTCTAAAGCAAGGTAATCTAGGTGCTATAACAGAATGAAATATTACATTCCTCCTGGGAGGCAACATTTTTATGGTAGCATTAGGCAGAATGCACAAAGGGGTTAAGGAGAAGTTAATGAAAGAAAAGGTTATATTTCAATGAAAAAAATCTTATGCAGACATCGTATTGCAAATGAGTAGTTTTAAAAAGGGACAAACAAAGGTGATGGATCATAAATTCCACTGATTTTAAGAAAGCATTTTGCAGTCCTTCATCTGAATTGTAACCATAGTCCCATAACAAACCCCCCTGTACTAATCATCAGGGCAAAGCTTCTATTTTCCGTAAATTTAACTTTGAGCAAAAGACTATTGTGAACAGTATGCTATTAATCTAGTGTTCACTCACACTGCATTTCTTACTTAGCATTGACATGTATCGCAATAAGAGGAAACATTCAGACACTTAAGAAAGCAGTATGCTGTGTACACTGTAACTGCAGTATATTGAAAGATTGATGTTTTTCTGTGTAGCATTTTTTTCAGGTTAGCCAACTCAAAGGCAAAAGCAAACAAAGGTATTAGTGAATATAAATAAGAAATGAGAATTCAATGGAATAGATATCTGTATAGAAAAAGTATCAGCTATGTATATGTTAGTGTATGTTAAGCCTGGATTTCATCATTGAATACCTAAAACGATAGGTTCAGACTATGATAGATACAATTTAAATTATTTGAGAAGAGACAGTTTCTCATTTTTCTGAGAAGGAAAACTATTTTTTATAATCTGTAAGAATGTATGTCTAGAATGTACCTGTGTAGAATATCTGGCCAGGGTAAACATTTTTTTTTTCAAGTGTGACAAAATCCTTCATTATAATTTGGAATTTCAAAACAATCTGTCAAAATAAACAAGAAAATCACTAGTTCCAAAATTACTGCTCTCCCACCCAGAGACTGTACCATCATGATACACCTGCCATCCTCATTTCCCTAAATTTTCTCAACTGGCCTTCCAGTGGTTATTGTAATAATATCGATCTCCATTACTGTCTAGCTTGTTATAGCCAGCTGTTGTTCCTTGACAAAAAGAAAGACTTCATCAAGGAAAAGACTGCAGCAACAGACAGGCAAAACATAAAGGGGAATCAGAGGACAGGAAGATCATCTGTACTGCTATGTCCATATCAAATTAAGTCACATGCTCACATCATGTATAGCACTGCAACAAATGAAATGTCATGCAAGCATTCAGCATAGTGGCTATGGGAACACTGACCCCAAACTGCAGCAGGCATTTTTGGTAAGTGATCTGTTGTCATGTAAATGCTGACTATTTCTAACAATTGATAACAGAGGCAGCAAATTCTAGTTTGTCTTTGGTTAAAAACCCATGTTTATTTAAATCTCAAAATATTTTGCTGGTAGTACCTTTCTCCTGATTTTTAAAACTGCATTCATTTGTAACAATTACCAAGTAAATGCCGTCTTTCACCTAATGTGCCAGTTATTAGGATATGATTTAGCTTTTTAAATAACATTCTGCAGGTTTCAAAAGTATTGTAGTGAAAGGGAGTCAAGGAACAAAGGTTTGTCATGCTAGCTACAGTCTAACATTCTGAAATGGTACAGGAAAGAAATAATCCTGTACAGTTAATTTTGTTGGTTTGTAGTAAATTAATTGAGGTCTGACCCAGTCTTTGTACTACTTTGAGAAAGCTTCAGTGTTTTATATATATCGTTTACTTTTACCAAGTCAATATTTCTTTGCTCCACTGTGAGCTGGGTTCTGTCTTCCCCTGCTACCTTCTTTAGTGAGCCAAAGCTATTATTACTTTTCATACTGTAATAGCTGAATGCTGCCCAGCAGCCCCTAACCACCTCAATTCCCTCTGCTTCTCAAAGCATAAGATTGGAAACTGACATTGTTGCAACTTTCACAAGCTCATTGAACCCGAAAGACTAAGAAAACCTTGTTAAATGCCTCAGCAGACAAAGGAATATATATATATAAAAAAATCAGAAATGTAGCACAAAATCTGTGCTCAACCAATGTGCAAAGACAGCAGTCAAATCAGAATTATGAAAGGAAAAATGACAATAACACAGTGCAAGAGTTATTACAGTGTTTTTATTCATGGAAATCTAAGGGTAACAAGAATACAAAAGCTGTGAAGGGAAAAAAAAATGGCTATATTAAACCCTCCATATATTATATCACCCTCAGATTGTTATGTGATATCTACATTTGGGGAAGGAGATTATAAAAGTAATTATACGTTATTTATTTGTCCAATTACAGAAAAATAAAACAATCAAACTTTTGATATATTAATGTTTTTCTTCTTATAACTACATTTTTTAGCAGGATAGCAGCAGGAACTTTTCTAATGATTTTCTATCAGTTGTTGGAAGTGACATATGTATGTGGGACATACACAGTTTTGTGCATATTTGTCTAGTGCCTGTCCTGAAAGACTTATTTGTAGTGTTTCTGGCTTTATCTGGGGGTCCAGATTAAAACATTCAAGTTCAGGACTCTCTATGCCATTCTTGGTGTAGTACAGATTGAAATTCTTTTTATAGACAATAAAGGAGAAATTGCTGTGAAGAGGAACAATTTTCTAGACTCCATCAACTTTATTGACTTAGTCATGATATTTGAATAAAGTATTCCTAAAATTGTTGAGAAAAATATTTGAATACAAAATTGTCACAAGTTCTTATTAAATAATTTAATAATTTACCAATTTTTCAGTGTTTTATGTCTGTCTCTGCTTTTGTGTAGAAAACAAATCTTAGATTGCTTGAAACTGTTTACCTTTTGCCTTTTTAGTGCCTTTCAGAGTATTTTTGTTCCATTATTGAATGGAAACTTCTCTAATAATTTTTTTAATTCCAAGTTATTAATAAAGAACAAAATATTTCATCCCCCCAAAAAATTAATAAAATTAGCAATGAATCATTAAAGGTTCAAAAATCTTTGGATTTGTTCCATGGAGCTGAAGTTGTGTCCAAATTTCTAAAGACAGCTGTCACATTAGTCTTTATATAATATGTAACAGCTTATAATAAACTGCATGTTATTTTGAACATTTTTGCCAAGTATAAAGTTTCCTGATCTGCAGATGTTTCAATCGGACTGATTAGAACAAAAATTTATAGTAGTTTTGTATTGTTCTACACTCATTTTTTAACATGAGAAATCACAGGCATGTTTTCTCAAAGGAATTGGAAAAGGACCTTATTATGAATCTTCCAGTGTACCTGCATTATACAATTTTGTATTAATACTAACCACGGATGCTAATAATCGTTCATGCTGTGTGTATAGCAGATCTTCTGGCTTGGTAAATTACCCCAACTTTTGGTAGTCAGAAAAAAAATACCTCAAGGCTGTTATGCAAAGTCTGTAGAAGGTGATGGGGACTTCCTTACTGTATCATCATTCAGAATAACCAAAGTTCTCATACCAGGTAGAGTTCTTTCAAAACTGTTCAGAGAATATAAAACTGCATTCTATGACAACTTATTTCGTTCAGTAGTAACAACAAAAAAATGTTATTTTGACCTATTGAAAAATTGTTCAGTTTATTTAACATGTATATAATTGTTTAAAAACATCAGAAACAAACACTGAAGAAACAGGAGATTGTGTATAATCTCTTATGTCTGTTATATATCTGGAGTACTGGGAATATGAGCTCTTATTTTTTTTTAGTTCCAAGATTAATTTTTAAACTGTAAATTCTGAAGTTACCTGTTTTAAAACATTACAAATTTTTGGCTGAATTATTTTTTAAAGAAAATAACTAAGATATTAGTAAGACTTCTGATGTCTTCACCTTTTGCTAGACATTACATAATAGTGCCTAAATTCTCTTTTATTGGGAAACACAAAAAAATAACTGAAATTATTTGGTTTCTGGAGTCATAAGGACAAGAAAATCTATTTGTAAATATTGTCCTTGTGGTGGCTTTTGCACCAGTGTAATATTTTATTCTGTCCTATCTATCTAAAATCTCTGAGAACATTCATCTTCGAAACAGTTTTTCTCCTAGGCACCTCAATGTTTTTACTGTAGAAATATTCAAACACCCAGCAATGCCTCTTCTACTCTTATCATAATCTGTGAAAATAGGTATTCCTGGAACTTAAGATACGTGTATTGTATACAGACAGTTAAATTCCTCCTTTAATAATAATTCCTGCCTTTAATAGGAGGCAAAAAAAGCCAACTGTAATGAATGCACTGGTAACATTACATGTGATACTTTTTCTTCAGTAAAATAAATTTCAGCCTGTACAGAAAATCACTTCTGATATTAAGACATAGTTTACCGAGTTTTCCCCATATATTGGGGAAAAAATGAATTAAGGGTCTACTAGGGTGATGATTTTACCAAGAGTTCTAACAATTAAATGGTTATCTAAATAACTTGAAATATATGATATTACGCTGTTCATTTTTTAAGAATCTTCATTGTCTAGCTATAATATTAAAATATATATATTTTATCATTGTTTCACTTCTCTGGCATTTCACATAGTACCACTGTCAATATTTTTAACATTTTGGCCAAGGTCTATTATGTATGATAGACTATTTTAAAATCTAGGCCAAAGCAAAATCCAGCAGAATGATTACATTTATGCTACCACAAAACCTCTCACATTTTTTTTATCTCACACCCATTATTGCTTATGCTAAACTCTGTAAATCTTATGTGCCAAAGAATTTTAGTTTTTACCAAAATTTGATCTATACTGAGAATTTAAAATTTTCCTGTTTCTTCGAAGCGTGAGACAAAACTTTGTTTCACATTTACACAGAAACATATCATGCATAGCCAAATACCAGACATACTTAATGAAGAAATGTCAGTCTCAGAGAACAGAGATATATAAAGTGTGTGTTTGAAGGAATATTTAATGTTTCCTTTAAGAGTAACCTTTTATTCTTTATTTATTCATTACCATTGTCTTGTTCTGCAATGTTCCTCATCACTGAGCTCAGATAGAAGGAATTCTAGAACTGCAGAATCGCAGAACAGACCAGATTGGAAGGGACCTTGAAAGGTGATCTGGTTCAACCTTTAATGGGAAAGCCTAGATGAGATTATTGAGCACCCTGTCCAGTCTTATCTTGAAAACCTCTGGAAATGGGAACTCAACCATGTCTCTGGGGAGGTTGTTCCAGTGACTGATCTCACTGTAAGAAAAATATTTCCTACGTTCAGTTGAAACCTTTTCCACTGCAACTTGTACCATTGCCCCTCACCTTCTCCATGTGGCTTGTGGAGAAGTGGGCAAAGGGATGAGAAAGACACATCCTTGCTCATCTGAAACATTTCCCTAGTGCCTGGCTTTGGGGGGCTTTATTCAGCATGCTAGCTGATCCCATTTCATACTACCTCTTTTTCTTTTTTGTGTACCTGTATTATGGCTGAAGAGCTTAATTACCTAAAACTTGTTTTTGTATTCAACTCTGAAAAGTCAGAAATTTATAAATGTCACCTTTGATTTGATTACTTGCCCCACTCCCCCCCCCCCCCCCCCCCATAAATTTTAATACAATTAAGTAAAGAAATGGGCTGTGTTTACAGTATGGTTTTTAACATAAATATATTTCTGTATTAGTATTTTTTCTGTGTCGATATTTTCAGATATTTGAACATTAAGGGATAACATGGATATGTGGAATGCTGTCTTCATGACTTCTTACCACTTCATGCTTATTGTACTGCATGATTTTGATTTTACTGTATGTATGGATGCTTAAATTAAGTTCATGAAACAAAGAACAAGCAATTTTCATCCTAGAAAAAGAACGTTACTGGAAAGAAATGCTGACACTGCACATGGATTTCAATTTTGCTACAAATTAGGATGAGATTTAAGGAAAAAAAAGTCCAGTACCTGTAAAAATATTTTAAGGAATTTAGTCTTATCTCTAGTTCATACTGATTACTTGCAAGTATCTTACATTGATTTTGTTTAATTTAAAAATAAAACTAGTTAATCTGAACTTGAAAAGTAATGGTGTGCTTTGCTTTATTTTTCACAGCTATAATTTCCTCACTGAAAAATCAGATACATGTACTTTAGTATAGCTTTTACACATATTTGATTATTTCTTTAAATATATTTATAACTATTACCTTTTTTATTTTCTTTTCATTGCCTTTACTAATGATGCCAATGTATGTTCCACTATCATGTCTATAACTCACCCATTTGGTCACGTTAATCTCCCCACTTCTTTCTGCAAAAATGTACATAGCTTTTATAAGAAATTTAAATTGTTTCCCAGTCTCTCTCTACTCCAACTGTAAAGCACTTGGTCCTTTCAGCATATCTGTATCACTTATATTAGTTTTAGTCATCACAGCTTCTATTGCAATACATGGCTCAGGTTAACAGGTTTTTCCATCACAAAATCATAAAGAAAGGTATATTCTTGCTTCCAACTGTTGCTGTTTTTCAGGATTAGTTCATTCATTATGGTCATTAAAGACCTAGTGCGTGATTCAATTCTTCCACACAACTTTCTGGTGAAATTTGACATGTCTCATGATATACCCTGATCTCCAGGTGCAAGTCCACTAGAGCACCGTTCTACAGTATGTCCCATGTTGTATCTGTTGGCCATGTGCATGTGTCTTGGATACCTCAAATATATTCAAATGGTTATATACTTATGTTTAGACAAGTGGAACTTACAATTGATACAAGTAATAGAATCTAAAAGTAAATTAAAGGGGGATATCTCCGGCAGGGTGAGCTGAATACTTGCCTGAGAATTTTGGCTGGATTTCAGTCAGCTGTTTGCTTACAGCTATTTCTGTGGGCCAGTGCATGGACCGGTTCTTATTTCTGGTTTAGTTAGTGTCTCATAGCTTGTGTCTGTACTGCTCATGTTTGAGGTCTGAGAGGGCTGACTAGTGGGTTCCACAAACCCCAGTGTTTTGCAGTGATTTGGACTTGATTATTTTCCAGCAGATCTTTGTCTAGAGAGTAGCCTGCCTAACACATTTTATGCCCTTATATCCTGCATACTATATCACTGTTTGCATTCTTGTTGAGAACCACAATGGAAAACCTTTTACAGCTTTGTTAATTTTAAGAGAAACTATTTAGTGCTGGATTCAAATGCTTCAGTGTAAAGTTATCTCCTCACAGTTCTGTAGGTGTCTTGTGGTGACCACTCTTTTCTGCCCCTAGAAAAAACTGGGAGCAACTCTGAGCTTTATTTGGTCAGCCTTTTAACAATTGCTGTGGTTCTTTAAGAATTAATATTTCCTTCTAACACTCTGAAGAGAGCGAGATAGTTGCCTTGAAAGCCCACCATATTTATGCTTTTATAGCATGACACTAAATTTGTGTTTTCCACAAATCTGTGCTAAATAATGCTGGAGGTCTAAGCTAGGCATAGGAAATGAGATATGATATCTGGTACAGTTCTGTCATTACTGATTGAATATTCTTTAAATCTACCCATTTACAAAAAACACTCCTCTGTTTTGTCTGGACAGGGATGTTGTCCTGCCCTAGAAGGAAATCCAAGCACAACCTGACATGAGTGGGTGACTGGTATAAAAAGGGCTGTGGAGAAAAGCATGATGTGATCCAGACTGACCCTACATAGGTATCCACTGAGGCAGGAAAGGAACAAGAAAAGAGAGCTCAAGTGATCTGCCTAAGAGTAACTGCTAAAGCTGAGTGAACAATAAATAATGAGCTTGTCTTTGAAACTGAAGTGAACATAGAAATCCAATCTTTATCATTTTTCTGTTACTTATAATACTTGCCAATTTGGAAAATAAGTAATTTAAGTACATTATTTTATTTTTCCCTCAAAGAAATTTTGACATATTACAAGAGCTGACAGATTTGAGAAACCTCCTATGAACATTACTTGAATGTGTTGATTCAGTTATAAATACTTCCTGTTCAAAATTGATTTTTTTTTCCTTTTACTTATGAAAATCAGGGAGCTACCCTTAACAGGACCCAGTTATCAGCACACAAATTTGGAATGTTGATGAACAACAGCATGAGGATTTAAATTCACTTCTGTCATAAGCCGGTTAAGTGTCTCAGTTACCAGACTAATGGTTAGTCTCTTGCTTACTGAAACAAAAATTAAACAGGCATGGTTTCATCAAGGCTGTGCTAAATCAGATTTCTTTTTATAATTTAGCACATTTTATGCTACAGGGGATGGGTGGGTGGGTGGGGTAGGGGATGAGGAAGATTTCTTATCCATCTTTATTGAAGAGGTAGTCCTTTAACATCACACATTTCAATTTTTTCTTATTCTTCTATTTCTCAGTGCTTTCTTTTCTACATGACTTAAATGTCTGTATTAATCCTCTGCTTCTCAGGCACTCTGAAATAAAAAACAAACAAATAAATTATTGTTGCTTAATGTACAATGTCAGAACAGGAAAACTAAGCACACATCATCTTAGTGAAGCACATCAGGGTTGGTTGAAGTCTTGATAAACCTTAAGTTATAGCATTATGTATGTCTTTCAGAATTTAGTTTTATTCCTCAAGCAATTCCCTTTCAAAATCGGTTTCTTTCTTACCTAATTTCAATTAACATCCCTGAGTTCAGGCACCAATAAAGAGCATAGGAACCAATAGCATAATAAAGGCATTGTCACAAGAAAAAAACAAACAAACAAACAAAAGATTTATTTTGTTTCTAATCTGACATTAACAGTATATAGTTGAAAATAAAATTTCCTTTCAAAAGCAATAAGAATTCAAACAATCTTTGACAAATGTGTATATGTAGTCCAATATGTTTTCATGAAATCAATCTTGTTGAACATAACAGAGCTGATTTTTCCTCCCAATAGACAGCCTATATCTATTCATTATGCAGTTTTCTTTCATTTTGCCTCAAAGCTAGACCTTTTATAAAGAAAAAAAAGAAAAGAAAAACAAGAGAAAAAATAGAAAAAAAATGAAAAAAAAAAAAAGAAAAATTCCTTCATACATTGACATTCTGAAAATAGTCCGCAAAAGCTTATAATATTTACAACAAACTCCTGTCACATTATTTTGAAGTTGTATGTCTTGGTGTAGCTAGCTTTACCCAAATAATATCCATAGATATCTAAATTTCTAATTGATTCATTAACTTCATGGTAAATGAACTTCTAAGTAATTGTATGATTGATTTTTTAATTATAAAGATCTTGGTTAGTTTTTAAAAATAAACAAAAGCTATAGGGTACTCACTGAACTAACTATGAAAGCACAAAATGAATTTTTAGCCCTGCTATGTTTTAGGTGAAGCACTATCCATAATTTTAAGTAGATAATAATAATAATAAGTATATAATAATTATCCATAATTACTCAAATAGCAGTACAAATATTACAAATATATTTAAGGTATATTTAGAGATATATTTAAGTATCTTAATTCTTTCTTATTTAGATAAAATAGTACAAATATCAACACAGCTTGTGAAATTTTCTACTAGGTATCACTGATATGATCTTTTTTTTTCTTTTTTTGGGGGGGGAGTCCTTATTGTATAGCCATCAAGATGTCAACTGCATGACTAATTGTTGTATTTCTTTCTTACACATCTTCTGAAAGCAAGATGATTGTGCATCTTATAAATATTACCTAGCTTTCTAGACAGCAAATGAAAACTGAAACCTGAAGAAAAAACAAAATGTAATCTACATTAAATTATATTTTTGTGATAGAAATGTTTCTTCTTTCCATTTCTAATTACAAAATGTTCTTTTGCTGCTGGCTGTTCTATTAAATTTTTACAATAGTCAGTTGACATACAACCTATACTGCATATTTACACAGAGTAAACACTTCAGATTATGAAGCATTTAAAAGTCTGAGGTACATAGTAAAACAATTACTAATTAAGGTGCAATCTCTTTAGGAATGTAAGTGAATTGTAAATGTGAATTTCAAAGCTGGAAATAATTATATTGGCTGAATTAATTCTTGCTCCAAGTTTTGTTCATTGACACATATTGAATGAGCACTTGTGTTATAACCCTGCAGACATATTTCAGTATTTATTATCTATGCTGACAGAAACAGCTAGGAGTCAAACTAATTTTTCCAAATTATAGAAATCAGCTGCAAAAATTTAAAAATATTCAGAAAAGAAGTAGCAGTCTCGTTTAAGGTGGTATGTAGTATCATGAGGCAGCTATTTGCTGCCCACACCCATTAAGTCCCTCTCCTCAGCCCATATACATTTTTATCTTATTTGGTTATCAATTCCACATGTATCTCAAAGACAGAAAGGATGTTTTGTAAAAATTCACATAGTACATTTGAGGTTATCAGATTTCTGCTAAATATGAAGCTAAAAAAGCTGAAGTCTTTTTAGATATGCAACTTGTGATTCTTATTGTGCTGTTGTAGATACTCATCTATCTCTAGACGGCACTGACTGCTCAGAAAGGTTTGTGCTCCCCACCTCCTGTACCACCTGCATCCCAGCTTTATCTTGAGGGAACTGCCACATTCTGTTCAAACGTCATCCCTTCCCTGACTACCGTAAGAAGGAAATTTCTAGGCCATGATAGACAGCAAGATTATGCTACATTAGATGATTTTGGAAGAGGTGGGGCATACAGGACTTTTTGGCAGAAGATCTAATAATGTCTGTGTTTTAAGTATGCTTTGTGCCTATGTACCAGACCCAGTTACAGACAGCCCGAGGCTTGCCTGTTGTGTTTCTGAAGCTGGTGACAGTTCATATGCCAAGTGTAATAATCATTGCCTGCCATGTATCTTTTCTCCCCTTATCATCTGCATTATAGTATTAGGCCACTGCCCACTTCCCATTCTAGGTCCTTGTAGTTTTTCAGCAGATTAGGTATCTACTGATCAACTCTCGAAATGAAATAGCTAAGAAAAAATAATACAGCTGGAAGTACGCTGCAATCTGGGGTGACATGCTGCAAGAAGACACATTTCTCAGCAATGGTCCAGAAAGTGAGTTTCTGTAGTATGCTATCCTGTGCTGTTAACCTCAGAACACGTGGCAAGAGGTCAGATGATGGCCCAAACCGTGAGCTTCATGAAACTGGACAAACATAAAGACAGCTTTATAAATTTGTAGTTCAAGGAGAGAAGGAGACAGAAAATGAAAGTGATGAGGCCAGAAGGATCCAGGCAGATAATACAGGCTTTATAGACAGATCTGTGCTGCAGCTCATAGTGAGTGTTAAGTTTGTGCCAGACATTTATCCACGTACATGAGAGGTAAGTCTTCAGAACATGATGGAACTTCCACAATTTCCTTTCATGGCACTAAGCAGAAATACAATTCTACTGTGCAATTTTTCCCTCAGAATCACAATTCTTTTCTAATTCCGAGGTGTACTTTGCAACAAAGGAATTTAGAGAACATGAGGGCAAGACAGCGGTGCTCCATTAGACTTGCATGGATCAAAAAGGAAGATCCAGAACATTTGTGATGTATCACCTAAAACATAGGATCACTGACCTTTTAAAAATCTGAATTATGTAGAATATATTTCAAGGGAACAGGTAAGGATAGATGAGAGAAAAACATGTGATGGAAAGATGGTAGAAGGGGAAACATGAAGAAATGACTGGATATTCAATCTCAGCAGAACACAAGAGCTACCATCCCTGACAGGCAGGGTGCCACCAGACATCTGCTTTAGATAACATGGTAACTCCCAGCTCCTTATGGTTTTCTGCAAGCAATATGGAAGGAGATGCTCACATTTCAGCAAGCTATGACTGAACATGGTATTGGCAGAAGGGTAGTGCAGCTGGTGTCAGAAGATATTTGACAACAAACTATCAAACAAGTCAAAAAAACCCCAATATTATTCAGAACACCATTTTTAATGAACAATATTACACTCCGGTCCTGTTCAGAATAATATTAAAGTGAGTCAACAGACAGATCTTCAATGTAACAAGTGTTATTTCTATTGAAATATCAATTTAGATTTCTGATCACAAAGTATCTCCACAACTTTTCTTCTCTGGTTCCTTTACTATGTGAAAAACATGTTATACTGTTCTGATAATCAATTGATTACACCCAATAAAAATAAAGAAAGATAATGTATGTGTGCATGTTATTTATTTTAGCTATTCCTTTATGTAGACATATATTACTTCTGGTAAAAGGTAGAGAGGAGTGGAAAGCGCTTGTGAAAAGCACTGAGGAAGCATCGCACAGCACCGCTTGAAAGGTAATTATTCAGATGCAACCACATTTTTGATGAAAAGGCTGATTAATTCAGTAGTGATATTCGTCATAAGTTCTATATTTACTGGATTGGACTAAACTTGGCACAAAGATATGTCTGTAGTACAATAGATTTTTTCATCCAACTTGCATTATAGATAACAGGATTCACACCATTAATCTATTCACTCCACTAATTTTTTCAATTACATTAAGAATATCATAACCTTTACGCCAGAAAGTTGTTAGTTACAATTCTTAACAAAAAAATCATTAGGGACAAGAAGTGTTCATTTGAAAATTATCGCTTTGGACATTTTTTTATAAATACATCATTTTATAGTAAGGATATATGTTTACAGTGGTGACGTGTTTTCAGTCAATTGCAACTTGCCAAATTTAACTGCTCATACTAAAAACTACCTCAGAACATGTCTGTCTCCATTTTGATTCATCTTTTGAAGGTTATTTGTTCAACTTTCATCCAAAACTATATAAAGAATTTTAATAAGAAACTTCTCTATTGAGGAAACAGAATTATTATTTAGTCTTCACTTACACTGTCATCTGCTCTTTTTTTGCAAATGTCTTCTGACACCTGAACCATCAGAATAACCAAAAGCAAGAGTGGGTTGTTTTCATCTGTGTGAACTGATAAACAGGAGATAAGACATAAATTAAATCAGTGACTGGTATTTTTTTAATCAACAAATTTGAATGCTTGACCTTTTGGAAATCAACAGAACAGCAAAAAAGAACCAAGAAACCTTCTTCTGAGACCATTTTTGGACCAGATTCTACTCAAATTTCAAATATTATATTGGGTAATTGCACAGTTTTTAAGAAATGTATTCAAAATAGCATTACAGTAAGTCTGAAGTATCAGTTTCCCTCAGGAGATGAATAAATGAAATCTGAGCTTCAACATGCTACAGTCAGATAGTGCAGCCTGTCTTCCCAAGGAACTGTGGTCTTCATAAACATGATTCACAACCTGCCTCCTTTCCTCTCTGTGAGACAAGCACACCCTGCACAGGCCTGAGGGGTATGGATGAGCAGAGGCTTCTGCTAATGCCTTGTACTGAAAATATTGCAGGCTGACAGGTCCTCAGGAGAATGCACATGTATATTTCCCCTGCTTGAGGGTGCCACTTCATAATGTCATACCGTAATCTGCCAGGGCAGGAGGACTGGGAGATGCTCAGAGAATCAGGCTGATATTAATTTTAGAAGGAACATTTCCCTGGATTCCAGATTAGCCTGGACAAATCTAAGAGTTTAGGGATTTATTTTCTAGAACATCTCTCAAAGAACTCAAATGACTGAGGTATAGGTTAGCAGACGTATCTTCCTTCTTAATTTTGAATTACCAGATGACCAGTTTGTGTGTTGAGAGTCCATTTTCTCAGATCAAAGGGAATTGCTCTGCCATCACTCCTATGGTCCCTAAGGTCAGTGGTTCAGAGGGTCTACTGGCAGTGGCTCCTTAGATGTAAATCCACATTCCTTACTATGTTTGAATAATAAAATAAAGGAACCAAAGTGATGTAGTTGTGTACTTCTGGCTCTGTTTATGATAAATTTAGTCTTCAATGTACTCAGCAGAAAACTATCTGTAGTTTTAATACAGAATGAATTGGTCCTGCTCTTAACAAAGACTACAGAAAAAAATCTGTTTATCTATAATATTTACACTAACCTATAAGCTTTGACTTTAATTTTTGGTATTCATTCTTTAGTAGAATTTATTGTTATTTTGATTTTGTAGCATTATTGTGTATAAGTACCTGTAATTGAATGGTAAAATATTAATAAATTTAGATTAATTTGGTAGGTGTATAGTCAGAAGTTCTATTGATTATTCTTTTTTAGATTTAAGATTATGAATTTCTAGCACTTACTTTGGCTTATAATTAATGGTCTTAATAAAATAAAACTGCAGGTAGCCAGCAGCTGGTACATTCAGTTTAGAGGATATACGATTTTTCCAAAACAAATGATTCAATGCTAATGCAAATTTCGTTTTGCTAATACTGAAATCATAACATGCCTGGAACCAAAAATTACACTTGAAAAAATTGCATTTGAAATTACTTAAAATTGTAAGTCTCTTGTTAAAACCCTCTTTTTTTGAGCTGCAGTTTAATTTAACAAGTAGCACTACTTCCATCAGCCAAATAGTTTGGGCATTGTTAAGGGGTATTCGTTGCCCAAGGTAATTGTTATTTGGCTAATGATCTACTTGGAAGCTATTGTAAATTGAGCAGAAAGTAATTGGCACAATGAAGAAAATAATTTTCTTACAAATCAGACATCACAAATGATAGCCTAGGGCCCTAGACCTGAAAACTCTCATTTATGTATGTGCTTAATTTACACATGAGTAATCCAGCTCTAAAGGTAAGGCTATTGCTTGCTTTTGTTTGTTTTGCTTTTTCTACTACTCATTACTTTTGTCTTATATGTAATAAATACTAGTGATTTCTATGTCCTTAGTTGGTTTTAAAGATAAATCCAAAAGAGAGAATATAAGTGTACTCAGTTTTCAGAAAACATATGCATGCTCCAGTCATGATCAGGCCCCACATTGTGGGGAGTACACGAGTCCCCCACTCTCCAGTTCTTGGGGGCTGTGGGTTGCACTGTAGCCATGGGAGATTTCTGCAAATAGATAACAACTTTTTTTTTTCTTTTTTTCTGGGTTTTTTCCTCCTTTTTTCTTTTTTTTTTTTTTTTTTTTGAAAGCTTACAAAGAGATCAGCCTGCAATTTTGAAGATTTGGGGAAAATCTGTAGGCTTTGACTTTAACTCTGGTTAGAGTGAAACAACTTTTTTGAAGTAGGAAGGCTTTACGGTTTCCCAGATGTAGTCAAAACCTACTTTAATCTAGTCTCGTCTAGAAATTATTTCTGCAGCTTTACGTTCAGGTTGATTTATTTTTTTTTTAATTCCTCTCATTATTGTTTTTACACTACATAATCTTAATATGTACACTTTATACACATGCTTATATACTCACAGATACACAATCATGTGCAACCTGTCAGATATCCAATAATTAAATGCCTGTGTGAATTAAAATCATATTGATTGCAGAATTAATTAATATCAGGAATTAAATATTGTTGCCAAGATTGCCAAAGATAAAATGTAATTAATTTAATTTTGAAGATGAGCACTGGTTACACAGGAAGAGAAAAAAAGGATTAAAGCTTTTCCCAAAAAATCAATAAGATTGATTGAATTCTATATATCTTTCTGTTTTAAGTGTATATGAGTGCAACTAACAACAACCTATAAGCTATATATTTTAGGAATAAAACATTTTAAAGGACATTATTCCTGATTATGATCAGAAATATTTTTTTTTTTTGTCTTTGGGTGATTTCGCTTTCCTAAATCAATTATTTTTCCTAGAAGCTATGTGAATAGAAGTGCTTTAAAGACTTGGCAATATTCTCTGTAACACACACTTTTATGGAGAAAGGATGACTGTTTTCTTAAAGACAATAAACAGAAAAATAAAATACTTTTTTATAAAATTGAAAAACATAAACACTTGCAGTTTAAAAATGAGTTATACTAGGAGTATTGGAGGAAATAAGATTGGTGAGATAAGAAAGGATAAATAATTTTACAGAGTTTTGAAGAATATGAGAAGATTAGATTAAAACATTACACCTTTAAGTGTGTTGTTTTGAAAATCTACCCATGTAGCTGTCTGATAGAACATTTCCTAGAAAGGATAGCACAAAGACTGTCTCTCTTGGTGTAAGAAAGATTTAAAGGAAGTAAATTATGAGTGCAAATGTTTTTCCTGACATAGACAAAGTGCTGTGCATAGATGGGAAGCAGTGAAGCAGTACAGCAGTGACCTGACCTGAGCTGCCTTTGGTGCCTAGTAACTCCACACACCACCTCTCCAGTTCTGAATGACCACCATAACAGATGGAGCTCAAAGTCATGGACTAAATGAGCTCAGTGGACACTTTGTGGACATTAATGGATATTTTACAGCATTGGTCTGTAGACTAAGAGAGTAATATCTGTGTATGTATCAAAGGAAAGGAAGAGGGTGGTGGGTTAATGAGGATATATTGGATAGTGGGTGACCTGAGCATGACAAAATTGGTATGGAATAAGGGGTGAAGTTTGTACTGATTTTGGCTGGGATAAAATTAAATTTCCTTGTAGTAGCTTGTATGGTGCTGTGGTTTGGATTTATGATGAAAACAGTGTTGATAATACAGCTATAGATGACCAGTGATTACAGAGTCAAGGTCTTTTTTCTTTCTCACACTGCCCTGCTGTCAACTAGGTTGGGGGTGCACAAGAAGCTGGAGGAAGGCACAGCCAGGAAACCTGACCCCAACTGACCAAAGGGATATCCCATACTATATGATGTCATGCTCAGGAATAAAAGCTGGGGGAAGGGGGGCGAGGGGGGGGGGCGAGGAGGGAGGGGGTGGGTGAGAAATGGGGACCAAACAGAATATTTTACAAGTGTACTTACAAGGACCACCTTGTAAAATTGTAAAACCAGCCAAAATAGAACAAAAACCACTGTTGTAGGTCATACATTGTCCTAAAGGTGATCAAGTATCTTCTCTGTCTACACAGATAGTTTAGTTAAAAACCCCAACAACCTAGGAATTTTTAAAAAATGGTATTCTACAATGTTTATTAATACTTCTAAATCTGTGAAACCTCTTCCTGCTTATACTCACACTAACGAATTTGCAGAGCTGGCCACATGGTGCATAACCTGAACTACTGAAAGTGACTTATATATTGATAGTAGCTTAATACTTTCCTAGAAATGCTGGGTATTATTGTTATTGATATTTATGAGGCATCCTGAATGTAGGGGATGTTCAACAAGCAAAATTACTTGATGCTACTGCTTAACATAGCATCATTGAAATCACATAATATTGACTGTACATAAATATGTACATAAAAATTTTGACTTTGTGTATAAATATTGACTGTTTTGTATGTACTATCTGTTGCCTGGTAAGAGACAAAATGTTTATTAGAAGGGTGGAAACCTTAGCAAAGATATCATTACAAGATAGTATTTGAACATTAAAGTGCAAATCCATTGCCAAGTCCAAAGTAGGGGAGGGAAAGCAGTAGTACATTCTTAAATATAGCTTTTTAATATGACCACAATGCTTGATAGTCATCCAAATGAGGTTTCATTCCCCCCAGTGGAAGGAGCTCTCTGGGATCAAACTCCTGATTTCCTCTGTATTGCTCTGTGGCTGCATAAAATTTTGTGACTAGATTAAGTTTCTATACAACAGAAGTTAAGGCTCATTGGATCAGATACCATTTCTCACAGTAGTGCATACCATTACCCTTTCCTCAGTAAAGCTTTACCAAATAGTAGCAAGATTAAACAGGCTGTTTTTCAGATAATTAATAATCTAAGTGACTGCATGAAAAGAGGAAATTCTTGTTTCTACAGGCAATTTATTTGTATGTATTAAAACTACCTTTTTAACATTATTTTTCAGTACCTCTATTTCAGAATAATGGGGCAGTGTATCAGTTTTTTTATGTTAGGTTTTTAAAAAGACCTTAATCCCTAATTCCATATTACACAGAATCCCTATGGAATAAGCCTTTCCCTTTTTTCCCCTTCTCTCCAGAAGAAAAAACATTTGAGAAGTCATTTGAAATCCTCCTAGAAATTATGACACAGTCTGTGTAAGGAATTAAGATGCAAAGTTTAACTTAAAAAATCAGGGGAGTTGGGTTGGGTTGAGAAACCTTTAGATCTTTTGTCTGTACATTTTAGAATCCTTTTGCATGATTCTTACATTGGTAAAGTGAAGAACGGCAGAGTATTATTAGTTTGAGCAAGCTAGATACACTAGAGTGACAATACACTAAAAATAGAATTCAACAATAAGCTCCTTTATGAAGCCATCTGTCTGAAAAGTTATTTAATAATGTAGTTGGACAAGAAAGAATTTTCATCAGACTACTTTTCAAATATTCAGTTGTGTACTGAAACTAACAAGTACTTAAAGTTTGACATTATATTTATTTTAGGTTATTTTCTTCTCTTAATAGTTAAATAGTCATCTTAAGTAATGATTGTTTTCATTACATATTAGCTTTAAACATATGTTTTAAGTAAAACTTTAAATATTTTCTGGAGTTAGGTCTATTCTTTTAAAAGTTATTGAGTAACCAGATCATCATAGGTAATCAACCACATAGGAATTTTCAGACAGTATAAAAAGAGACAGTTATCACAGTTTTGGGATATATATTTTGAAATAGTTGTAGAAATGTGATCTTTCTACACAGTATGATGAAAAGCCTTCTAAGACTGCAGTACAAGATTCGTTCTTCATATTATAGGTACCTAAATTACTTAGCTTCATCACCTGGGATATTTATGAAGTCCATAGAAGGAGGTTGGCATCTTTCAGTTCAGACATAGCCTGATCATAGACGATCTTAACTAGAGATTTTAGTTCTCTAGAAATAATCACTTTCTCTTCTTGTACAGGAAACCTAAACTTGGGATGCTCAGCAAGGTAAAGATAGGTGGAAGCTAACATTAGGGACAACTAGCTAAATAAGGGTTCAAGAAGGCTTTCTCCATGTCAGTTCAGAAGGAACCTTGAGGGTTTTCTTGTTTACCTCTGCATGAAAGAGGATTTAATTTCAATAATTATGCAGTCAAACCTCATTTTAATAAATAATTTTCATAGGTAGGGCTTTAAGTTTAGCAGCTCATCCTTTTTTCCTGTTCTCAAAGCCACTACCATACTGATAAATTAAATGACAGTTTAACTGAAAAGGTAGTGCTATACATAGGAATAGCCAGCTGACAGTTCATAGTCAGTGATATATTGAAAACTGGATTTTACTTAAATAAATAAATAAATAAAAATAAAGAAATAATTGGATCTGACTTTGAAGTTGGCCTTAATTTGAGTAGTCTGAACCAGATGCCCCCAGTGCTCTCTTCTGATAACTGTGGCATCTCTGATTCAATTTCTCATTTGTTTCTGTATATGCATAAGTTCAGCTAGCAGCTGAACTGAATAAATACAGAACAAAAAACATGCAGAGGCTGAGGTTTGTTTATCCTGGAGGAGAGGAGCTAAGGGGTCAGAAATCTAAGGAAAGATAAAATTTCATTCTTCAGGGCTCTAACATCTGATTATACAGAAAATGGAGTTAGAGTTTTCACAGCAGTACACAGCAAAAGAACAAGAGGCAGCAGTCACAGGTTGAGGCAAGGGGAATTCTGGCAGCTCATAACAAAAGAAAACTTTTCAGGATGAAGGTGATAAAGCATTGGGAGTTGCTTAAATAGGCTGAGGTATTTCCATCCCTGGATATGTTTTGGACTCAAGTGGACAGGCCCTGACCAATCTAATGTGACACTGAAGCTGGTCTTGCTTCCAGTGGTAGTTTCTAACAGATGATTTTCCAGCAGCTCTACAGTAGGTATTCTAGACGTTGAGACCATGTTTTCTTAATTTATTATTTCTTCCTTTAATACTTTGACTTCGCTGCTGCATGTGAAATGAATATAAAAAGAAGGCTTATATTTTTTCTCTTATGAGAAATATGTCTTGTTAATCATTCATTCTGTAATGATGCAATTGCTGTGGTCCAAAACCAAATGAATGTGCAGAGAAAAAAATGGATGTGGACACCAAATCACTTTAATCACAGATGTATGCAGTTTTAGAAATTACGTGACTTCCTTGTTCAATGGGAAAGATGGCACAATCTGGGAGGGAATTTATATGGGTTAGCATACTGGTTCCTTACA
Source organism: Falco rusticolus (assembly GCF_015220075.1). Taxonomy (NCBI): domain Eukaryota; kingdom Metazoa; phylum Chordata; class Aves; order Falconiformes; family Falconidae; genus Falco; species Falco rusticolus. The sequence goes on along the minus strand of NC_051188.1, from coordinate 47,907,160 downwards.
CAGCTTTCCTGTGCTATGGAAGAAATCAGGCAGTCCAGCAGGAGAGTTAGGGAGTTAGTACAGGGTGCCCAGATATGCTTAGTGTAGAGTCATCAGTCCCCAGTGTCTCTCTGGTTCCCAGGATTAGATAGAGACTACCACCTTGGTATTAGGTGTTTGAAATGCATGGTTCTTTCTGACTTGGTATTGCTGCTTACAGCAGTCAAAAGAAGATGCTTCTGGACGAGTGGTTATTCTCGATGATAGGTTTTTTGTACAGTTTGGCTGCCCATTTGCTTGAGATCATATAAACTGTTCAAGGTTCATTCAGTCATTCAGAACAAGAGCTTGATTATATATTGCCTACTTAAAAGGTCGATTAGAGTTCACAGGCTTATGCTAGCAGCCGTGCTATCCAAGCCTAACTCAGCCTAACTGCCACAGTAATTAATAAACATTTCTAAAAATAGCAGCTGTCCATAAGTTGTCTGTGTGTCCTAAACTCTCTGTCTACAAATAAATTGAAAATGTTTATAATTCCTTCAGGGATTAATTCTTTCAAGACTCAATTGCCAAAGGACTGTGATATCTCAGCTGAATGTATTGCAATCTACTGGAATTATATTCATATATAGATGATCCTATTTGTACTTGTGTGAACTATTAGATACATTATTTTAATTTGGTAAACTAAATTTCTCTATTTACTTAAAACTGTGAAGAAAACAGCAAGATACCCAAGGAACAGTCTGTTTATTCTTCTGTTTTTTAAAAAAAACTGTGAAGTTAAACTGCTATCGATAGACTATGAATTGCTCAGAAAGAGATACCAGGAAGGAGGAGAGTCTTTCTGACGTGTAGTTGCCCACTTGTGCTCTGCCTCCTCTCTGTGTCTCTCCACCTGACTGTGGTGGACAACTTCTGAGCATTCTGTCTCACTGGGCCTGGGCGGTAGGTTAACGAACTGCCTGACCAACTGAAGTATAAGCAATCTTGTTAATTTATGTAGGTTATTTTACATCCCTTACTGACCTCCCTGTTTCTGACTAATTGTTTGCCTCATTCTTAAAAAAGGTCTTGAGCATGCCATAAAGCAGCTTAAGGAGAAAGTTTAGACGAACCAGAATTATCCTTAAATATAATAATGATAAAAATATATAGTAGCTATGTTTCTATTAGAAAATTATATTAAAACAGGGAAAGTTTCCATGCACTGGAACCCAATCAACCATCTTGCTAAACTGTTGGAATGATCCCTAAAAGAGTGTGGCTTGTGCTCACTGGTTTTCTCAGAAAATTCCAAAGCATTTTTTGAGCATTAGCATTGATCAGAGGCAACTTAATAGGTATTTCCATGCTTTGGAAAGCAAGAGAATTCAACCACAGGAACAATTTTTTTTCCTACTGTTTTAAGGGTTTTGTGAGTTCTTTTCATTTTGTGTCTCTTTACCTCATGACCCAAGCACAATTAATTTATTAGAAAAGTATTAATCCATGAGGACCTGGCACATGAAAAAAAGTAGCAGGATGGTGCCATGCAACTATCCAGTATACAGTAAGTGAAGGTCTGTATCTATGAGATGAGCATGCCTTGCAGTGCATCCTTCAGTTCTTGCATGAAGTGTATTTTGCCTCAGTCTCGGCTCCATGTTGTGGGGAACTGTGTTAGCGCTCCACTCCACTGCACATGCAGATTGCCTCCCAGAGGGAAGAAGAAAAAATATATGCTTGAGTCAGTCTCTTCATGGACATAATTGGAGCATATTTTCTTCTCAAATGAAATGAGGCCAGTGAGTCCAATCTGCCTAGGGCAGGATGTACTGAAATGTAGATCCAGCCGCAGGGTGCATTGGAGATTTTTGTATGTTACACTTTGGAAAATAATTGAAGAATTTTCATGAGGTGTATTAAAGCCTTAAAGCACTCGTGTTTCAACACTAAGATTTATATAATGAAGAATTAAATAAAAATATTGAAATTACTTAGCAGGAAGGAAGAAGTGGAAAATACAGGAATGCATTTGTATAAATCACCCAGATGCAAGGAAAAGATAATGAACAGCATTCAACTAGCTGTTTGCTGATAAAGAAGGGAGCAGAAACCTGGAACACTATGTCTTTACTATTTAAAATGTTAGATGATATTTGCTTAATACCTGAAATAGTTATTTTAATCTGTTCACAAACATGACACGGTTACCACTCATTAATTGGCAGGGATACAAGTACTGAATAGTAGGGGTCTTGTAGATCAGAAATGAAGTGCAGTGTCAAAGCTGTATGTGAAAAAAGTACAAATATATCCCACATAATGGTTAACTCATGCCAATGTTATTAACATCATACTTTGAGAAATATTTACAGTTGTTGTGAGCTGTTCTGGTTTTAATTGCATTCCAGTTTAATGGCTTTTTGGAAAGAAACCACAAAAATTGCATAATTCATAAAGTAGATAGTATATACACTGAGAACTTCATTATCCTTGCTAAGTGTTAAAAGTTTGTTCAGCTTAGGTATTTTAAGAGTGGATTTTATTCTTCTTTGAGATCCAGGCTGTTTCAAATTTCTTTCAAGGCTCCTTATAATTACTATTTTAAACATTCCCTGTACTTGAAAGTTAGTGATATTTTCATTACAGCTGAACTACAGTAACTACTTTAAAACTGAAATATTTTGACTAATGTATATAAATGTGTTTGAATTCTTCCTTATATTAGGAAAACACGTGAGTGCATCAGCATTTATATGCATAATATGGCATTAAATGGTGAAAAACTGATGATATTTTAACATAGCATTTATATGACCTCTTCAGTACAGTTAAATATAGTTTATTAATGAGTCAGCCACATGTGACTGCATTTCCCTGGGCTTGGAGACTAAGCAGAACAGAATTAATCCAGTTTTATTATGCAAAAGAATAGAATTTCAGTGGCTTGTTTATGAGAAGCATTCTTTCTGTTCTTATGTAGCATGCTGTAGAAAATATTTTCTACTAACGAGAACAAAACAAAAATATTCATAGATTCATTTGTTTCTCGGTTAATCTCTGCATTTGTATGGAGAGTCACTCAAAACAATCTAGGATAATACAATTTAACCACGTAAAGCTTTTAAAAGAAAAGGCTTTGTCTTTCTGTCCTGCAGTAGTTTTTGCATAGCATAATTTTTAACATGAAACAATAGGAAATAAGGGAATATAAATATGTTGGTTCACTTTAACTGTATTTAAAAAAAGATTGTAAAATAAGATTTTTAAAAAAATGTAAAAAAGAGCAGTAAAAACCTGACTGTAAAACTTCTTCATTGTCAACTGTAATTATTGATTCAAAAATCATCCATGCTGCAGCATTCTTCCACAGTTTTAGCACATAAATAAAACCAAAGCAAGCAGTGGTAGAGCAATGTCCAATATTATTGTGATGCTAAGTCACAACATAGGTCAGCAGTTGGAAATTTGGTCATCCGAAGTCCCAGTTAAAAAGAAAAATGCATCCTGCATTTGAATAACAAGTAAATTCTTCAGAATTCACGAAAAAAAAAAAGTGAACTAATTTCAGAATTTTATTGAAATAAAAATATATTCTGGATATATAAAATAATTATATTTTTAAATTGCATGAATTATAATTTATAATATAAGAATAATGAAGACTATAAGAAGGACTTATGTTACTGAAATATAATGTATGTTAGTATACAGTTTATATGTGATGGTGATCATAATTTGATCTCTTATAATGGTAAGTCAGGATAGTATTAGAAGAACACAGATTGTTAATTTGTAATAATTTAAAAATGATTTTTTTAATGACACATTGTCTTTTTTGTACAAGTCTTTCTAATGAGAAAAGTATTTTGTTAGGAAATTTTGCTCAGCTGTGTTCAGATTATAGTTCTGAATGTTTTAAATACCTTTTCAGAATTTAACTGTGCAAAATAAAACATGGAAATTCTGAAAGGTTACTAAGGACATCTGAAATGTATTTGCATTAAATTTCTATATGTTTTTGTCATTACTGATATTCTATTACATTAAAGTCAACTTTTTAGCCAGTAATTCCTGTGACACCACACTAATTTAAAAAAGTAGGAAAGTCATTATGCTAAGCAAGTAATCACACAGTAAGAGAGAAAATTATCAAGGGTAGTTAATGCTGCAGGGCAAATTTGTTGCAAAAATTATGCTGGGAAAGAAAAGTATAGTCAGAAGCCAAATACATGATCTGCATTAAACTAAATATTCAAATGGGAGACATGAGAAGTGGATACATTTTCCCTGAAGAAAATTTCCTGCTAGCCTTTGGGTTGACGGAGATTTCTCTTTCTGTCTCTTGAATGCACTGAAATGGCTATCTCTGACTCAAATCCAACAAAATGATCTGCAAACTCTGCTCATAAAATTTAGTATGCCAGTTATACAACTGCACATCTGTGTGGTCTTATTGTAATTTTACAATCTTCCAAGTCTATTCTCCTTTTTATAATTCTGCTTCTAGAAAACTACATTTTAGAGAGAATATTTTTTTTTTTATTCAGTGGAGATGGATCTGGTTTGGTATTGTTGTTTTTATTTTTTTAAGTAAGAATCTTATACATGGCATAGAAGGATTATTTATGATACATTCAGGTTCAGATTTTATACAAATTCCACATAGATAATTTGAGGGCTCGTAGGAATAAAACTTAAGTTTCCAGGACAGCATAGCCCTTTAAATAAAATAGAATACTAATAAAAAAATAAAAAATATTGCAACCAAACTGACAATTTTGTTATGCTACATTTTCTGTACAATATATGAGAAATCACACAGCCAAAAAAGACACTGTTCCATGTAAAAGGTGCTTGTGTCTTCAGGGTTTTAGTTTGTTTATTCTAAAAATATATGCTATTTGTATTCTATGCCTTAATATCTTTTGGGAGTGTCTCTTTTTGTAATGAAATTTAATCTGTTGGTTTTCATTTTTTCTTGAGCAGTAGAACAGCCAACATTAAAGAATTCGATAGCAGCTTCAGCTCAAGCTAGCTGAAAATGGTAACTTTTGTCTATTACTGCTGTGTGTTGTAGTGTTATTTCTGAGTTTCCAGCTACAAGTCTATGCAACTCAATGGTGAGAGAAACAAGACTGAGTGTACTATGCAGTATGCTGTGCTTTATCAGGAGGATAAGAAGCTATAAAAATGTACATTGCATTATTTATAGAACTTTGGACTTAGAGTCTTTCACTTAAGGATCTCAAAACACTTTCTCACCATTAGCCAATAGACACAACAGAATCAGAGAATAGTTTGTGTTGAAAGGGACCTTTGAAGATCATCTAGTTCAACTCCCCTGCCATAAGCAGAAACACCTTCCACCATTTGGTTGCTCGAAGCTCTGTCCAATAAAACCTTGAACATTTCCAGAAAGAGGGCATCCACAACTTCTATGGGCAACCTGTTCCAGTGTCTCACCACCCTTGTTGTAAAACAATTTCTTCCTTATGTCTGTTGCAATTGAGTTACGGCAGTTAGGAAATAACACAACAGAAAAAAAAATAGTAAGCAGCCAAAAGCTTTACCAAAGGTCAAACTCTACTATCCATACTGTTTCTCCATCTTCCAGAGGCCAGACCACGCTGTTCCTTGTCTCTGCTTCATCAGGGTTTTTCTCCCACACTCCTCAGAGCTATTTAACCACTTTGCTGTAGGATCACAGCTGCACATCGTCAAAGCAAGGCCACAGCTGCATATTATCAATGTCAATCAACCCACTGTCTTTGTTCCACTACATATGTCCAATCTAAATCTACCATCTTTCAGTTTAAAACTGTTGCCCCTTTGTCCTGTCACTACCAAACCTGGTACAAAGTCTTTCCAAATTTTTTAAGCACCCTTAAAGTATTCAAAGGCCATTGTTTTTGAAGTATAATGAAGAGTGGCTTGGTAACTACATCAGCCAATTCCCTCAGGTCCTGAGACTCATCTTGTCAGGTCCCATGGACTTGAGTATGTTCAGGTTCTTCAGGAGGCCTCAAAGCTTACGATGGAAGGGACTTTACCCCCAAGTCTGTACCATGAGATTCATAGACTTGAGAGATGGGAGGAAAGCGATCACCAGTCAAAACTGAGCCAAAAAAGTTGTTGAGTACTTCAGCTTTCTCCACTTAGGTTGTCATTAGTTCTCCTGTCTTATTTGTCAGGAGGGTACATTTTTGTTTTATATCCTCCTTTTCTGTCCAATACACCTGTAGAAGCCTCTGCTATTATTCTTTGCATACCCTGCCAAATTCAGTTCCATCTCTCCCTCAGCTTTCTGGATCCCATCCCTACAAATCCAGGCAACATCCCTATATTATTCACAGGATATAAGTTTCTTTTTCCACTGCCTGTGTATTTCCTTTCTTCCATCCATGTATTACTATTGTAGGCATGCATCTATACTCTCCTTCTAGGGACAGAGAAGCAAGAATTGCATTCAAATTGCCCACCATACCTTGAATGCAAGCATACAAACATAGTGATATATTTTTGTTTAATAAGGTAACAGTATGGGATATCCTGCTGATCCATTCTTCTTGCTGAATTCTGAAGATAGGTGCCTCGCTGCAATGTAAGGTGCGATGTAAAGAAAGATATCTAAGCCTGTATTCAGTCATGGGAAGCAGAAATAGATTCTTACAGAGCTTTATAAATATACAAGTTCTGAAACTGGTTCTACCCAGCTCCCAAAGCTGCATTTCTTTAGTGTTCAGTAATAAAACATTTCTGTATCCTTGGGGCCTTTGATGTCCACCCCTGTATACCTTCAAGGCTTCTGCTACCGTCTTTTGTTTATACTCTCAGGCATACCTGCTACAAAAGGGAATCAGAAAGATGATAGCTGAATTTAAAACATTGATTTTTTTGAGCCTTTCAAACAGGAATGGTAAATATTTTTGGGGCATTCTTTGGTATAGATTCTACATCCCATGTCTGAATTTCCTCTGTTGACTTTGCCAGATGACTAGTCCAACCACCAACATCATGTGACCAGAGATGCAGCAGGGCCAAACTACAAATTTAGATGTTTTCCATGATGACCACCAGTCTGTAAGAACACAGAAATTTTAAAGGAAAAAAAAAAAAAGGAAAACCAAACTAACTTACACAAACATTTGTATCCTAATAAAGCATCTCTGAAATCAGCCTTCAAGATTCTCTTATTGGTTTGATCTCATTGCTGTCTGTCAGCTCAAGTGTGGCCAGCATTAAAATGGACAAACTTTAAGATCTTTCCTGAATTTGGTCTTCTGTGTTTTGTTTTTGGTTTTTGGGGGGTTTTGGGGGTTTGTTGTTTTTTTTTTTCTTTTGGGGACTGGCACTTTGCTCAAAGATGTATCCATTTTTTTCAAATAACTTTTATTTCTCATATTGCTTAAGGTAAGGAACTCCAGGCTTTACTGCCAAGCTTATCAGATAAACTTCAGAAAGCTCCCTTTCTACTCTTTCATCGTCAATGACAGACTCGCGCTACAGGGCCAATGTTCTAGGCAACAATTCCCTAAACATACTGCTACTTCAAAGGAAAACAGCTTCTTTCCTACCCTGGACTGATTTTGAAAAGAAATGCAAGTACCTAGGATAATGTCGTCCATATCTTTTCAGGTTATGCAGTATTGGTGTAAGTAGGATGTACATAAGGAATCACGACTTGGGGACTGAACAACATGAAGAACCTGCCCCATAGCAAACACAATCCCTTTGAGATCTTGTTCTCCAGCTTTACACAGAATGACCTTGACATGAATAGCCTAGTATGCAACACAGCATGCATATCGTAATTTAACCTGAAGCTCTGAAAGCATTTTAGAACAACCTACTATTGGTAGTGCTTGAATAAATTTATTATAAGAAGCACGCTGTTGTAGCTATTTCTGAGGGTTTTGGGTTTTTTTCTTAATTCTCTTGAATTTATGCTAGAAAATAAAGCTATCTTTATAGGCGTGCATGAGACAAGCATGATTCTCTTATGAACATGTGAAGTCCCATGATGGTACCTGAAAAGTTACATTCATGTGGTTTATTGAAAATAATAATAAATTATTATTAATTCTTTAATAATAAGTTAGAAAAACAATCCAATAGGTTTCCTAATAAAAAATTATCTCAAAAAGTGCAGATTCAGGTTAATAATACTGTACTTAAAAAAAGCAAATACTGGCTACCAGCTGGGGTAACAATTTTTCATTAAAAATTTTAGAAAAAAAACATGTACCAAAATGATAGTGAGTCTATGAAGTGTCATATTTATATATTGCCTTTTAAATAGCATCATCAGTAATATTTTTTAGAGTTTCAGAAATCATTACAATGCATAAAGAAGCCCATAAAGTAATGATTATTTGTATAATTGAATAAAATATATTATGTATACCTCAAACATATAATACACAAATTAAGTAAACCATAAACTCCACAATATAAATGAGTTGGAAATTACACTTTAAAGTAGGTTTACAATTTGTTATAGTTTTAATACTACATGTCAGGATATATAAAGATATTTAAAATACAAGCATATTTATTGTATTTTTCCTTATAACATTTAAAATAATTTTATGAAGAAGAATTACATTACTTTTGACATTAATATACTGTTCCTTAGTATTAAAATATCAATTATACTTTCATAAATTTTAAAGCAAGTTAGAATATGTGCTAACAGAAAGTATAACACAGCATATAGGAAAATAACATTTTAGGATAATTTTGTGGGAGTTATATCTAGGGAACTGAATGAGAATTGCCTTTCTTCTATAAGATTTCACCTCTGTAGAATTTTATAGCAGTACTATCCTCTATTAAATTTTACAGGAAGCTAAAAAAAGCTCTAGAAGAGGCACTAAGTTACTAAGACTTTTCCCATAAAGGTTAGAGAATCCCTGAGGCTTTCTTATAGGCACTGAAGCACAGTGCATGATGCTGGTGTGACAAAAACCACAAATTTTATGTAGAGAACTTCTTACACAAGAATCAGTACGTGCCTGATTCCTGAGACACTGTGCGCTGTACTAGTCACTGTCTATGTCCAAGAAGGAATTTGCCCGCTGGTGGCACAACATCATCTGCTGTTTATATTTGATAACTGAATGCTTTTCTTCACCAGCTAAAGTCAAATTCCAAGAGATCTGACTGTAAGACCAAGAACTAAATTGAATCACTGTATGCGTATATATCAACAGAAAATTTCTGCCCTCAAATATAGGGTCTTAGTTTTTAGCTGATCTCATACAAGTTGCAATTTCGCATGAGGTATAACTTGCAAATAGAACAAATGTAAACAACACTACTCAGAATCAAACCCACTACAGTATGTTTCAACTATTGTCTATTTATAGAACCATAGAATGGTTTGGTTTGGAGGGAAGATTAAGGATCATCTAGTTCCAAACCCTCTGCCACGGGCAAGGACATGTTCCACTAGATCAGCTTGCTCAAAGCCTTGTCCAACCTGGCTCTGAGCACTTCCAGGCAGGGGGCATGCACAACTCCGGGCAACCTGTTCCAGTGTCTCACTATGCTCATGGTAAAAGATGTCTTCCTAAAACCTAACCTAAATGTACCCTCTCTCAGTTTAAAACCATTACCCCTTGTCCTATCACTGTGCTCCCTGATAAACAGTCCCTTTCTCGTAAGTGGCTCAAACGTCATTTGAGAGGAGGTAGATAAAAAACTCCCATTTGTGATGTAATGTCCTCCAGAGAAGTTAAATTTTGAAAGACTTTCATAATCTTTGTTACTTGTTCTGCAGAAATGAATATTTCATTAAATGCCCATGAAAGTTTATCCTAAAAGACTTTCTTATGCCAATTCTGCTTAAGACCATAGAAACTCTGGCTGATCAGGAAACCTGACCAATCTTTTGGGGTGAGTGATTCTGAGTGTGACAGTCATTCTCTTTCAAATATTCCCTTCAGAGAAGTATAGTTAGTGTAACTTATTTGTGGTTGAATTGAAGCTTTTAAATAGGTTCTTCTGTCCTTGTCTGAAAAAGGAAAGAATGGGGTAGGAAGACCACAGGAAGATACTTCCAGCATGGGGTTAGATAGACCTTCACATAGAAGGACTGCTATGGATATTACTGTACCCATTAGAATTAACTCATTAGCTGTGTTTTTTAACACTGATGCACTGACAGTCAAGACACCCTGCCAGCACTCTTAGATTCACTACAAAAGGTTACGTATCGCAAGTTACACACACCAAAATATATACACATACATGTGTATTTATATACCTATACCTGCATATACATACAAGATAATTCTGTGTAAAGAAAGGAGATTTAACTTGACAGTTAGGAACAAATTCAGCTGAAATTACATTCATCTATTTGATGTCTAATTCAAACTGGATAGTTGTGATTCCAGTGATTGCAAAATAGTCTTAAAAATACTTCATGCATTTTAGCATGTCTCCTTGGTTTGTCATGGCTTGTTACAGTAATACCATTCACAACACTTTATGCCATGACACAATGTGACATATTCTGACCAAAAAGCAACAAGACTTCATACAGAATGTCTGAAATTTGCCTTTAAACACATGATATGTTTTGAACTATTAATATTAATTTATAGTAGCAAGTATGATTTCAGTTTGCATAAAAGCTAGAAATTCCCGCCCTCGCTGTTATATTGGGGACTTTAGAAAATCTTAATTAAGCAAAAGATTACAGAGAAATTTAGCAATGAGTTATAGATGAAGCTTCATTTAAACCCTATCTACAAATGCATCTACAGTTTTACTGCAAAAAGAATTCAAAGGCAAAATAAACATTTTATTTAATAGTAAATCAATACTTTTAGCTTTCTTCATAATCTCCTAAAATATGAAAAAAATAGATTGGTTGCATGTGTTTTTAATTAACGTTCCTGGAGTTTCAGCTGCCAGCACTGTCTGCAAAGGACATCAGCTTAAATTTCTTTCACTTCTTATTTCACTGAACACTTTAGAGAGTGGTTTATTTATCACCAAACAATTTTTCAATCACTTCTGTTATCATAAAAAAAAAAGAAAAGGCATTATGAACAATGGTTTTACTGCTTAAAACATTTTTCACACTCTTACAATGAGTGTTTTTTACAGCATTGCTGTTCAGTTGCTCCTTTATTAAAATTTCATTTATAAGAAAAAGTTTAAGGATGAAAGTATAGTTGCAGAGAAATTTACTTTAAAATTGATGTAGAGAAGTAAAGAAACTTATTTTAAAAAAATATCTTTTTCTTCAGATAAAAGCTATTTCACAGATAGTAACAAGAAGGAACATGCAGCTTAAGATCGAGACACCTTTCTCAAATCATGTTTGTCTCATTAAGTGCAGAGGAATGAAGGCAGTGGGCTGATTAGCATTGATAACATACAGCTGTGGGCTGACTTCAGGGGCAGCGGGTTGGCCAATGTAGATAAGGTGCAGCTGTGGCTGGTTCTGTTAAGTGGTTGAGAGCCAATGGAGAGAGAGCAGCCGAGGAAGAGAGAGAGGAAGAAGCAAGAGAAGAGAGAACATACACCCTGGGTGAGATGAGGAGAAGGCAGCAGAGGGACTTGTATGGTAAAAGACCTTGTTGCAGCCTTATAAGTACAACTAAATTATAAAAAAAGAGATTAGACAGTTTCCTATAAAGCAACAGTACTAGAAGTACAGCATTTGATACTACCCTAAACAACATTGTCTCTAAAATGGAGACACCGTGATCTGACAGGTGGACCACTCCTTGGATAAGGAATTGTGTAAGAGGGACCTTGACAGGCTTAAGTTTTGGGTCTATGCAAAACTCATGAATTTCAATAGGGCCAAGTGTACAGTCCTGCACCTGTGTCAGGGCAATCCCAGACATGGATACAGGCTGGGCAATGGGTGGATTGACAGCAGCCCTGCAGAGAAGGACTTGGTGTATTGGTGGATGAAAACCTGAGTATGAACCAGTAGGGTAAGCTAGCATCCCAGAAAATCAGTAGTATGCTGGGCTACATCAGAAGAATCGTGGCCCCAGTAGGTCAAGGTAGATGGTTCTCCCCCTCTACTCTGCTTTCATGCAACCCCACCTGGAGTACTGTGTTTAGCTCTGGGGACCCAAGGATACAAATGGCATGGACCTGTTGGAGCGAGTCCAGAGGTGGGCCATGAAGATGATCAGAGGTTTGGAGCAACTCCCCTGTAAGGATAGGCTGAGAGAGTTGGGGTTGTTCAGCCTCAAGAAGAAAAGGCTCTTGGGAGACCTGAAAGAGGCCTTCCAGTATGAAAGGGGGCCTACAGAAAAGATGGGGAGGGACTCTTTGCCAGGGAGTGTAGCGATAGGACAAGGGGTAATGGTTTTAAACTGAGAGAGGGTACATTTAGGTTAGGTTTTAGGAAGACATCTTTTACCATGAGCATAGTGAGACACTGGAACAGGTTGCCCAGAGTTGTGTGTGCCCCCTGCCTGGAAGTGCTCAGAGCCAGGTTGGACAAGGCTTTGAGCAAGCTGATCTAGTGGAACATGTCCTTGCCCATGGCAGGGGCGTTGGAACTAGCTGATCCTTAATGTCCCCTCCAAACACAACCATTCTATGATATGATTCCATGATTTTATGCCTGGTTTTGATCATTTATTCTTAGTAGAAATTTGGCAACTTCTTTCCAAAGGCAATTTCATCCATTAGCAATGTAAAATCTGGGGTAAAATAGATGCCTAAATTGGTATATCTTACTGTACATCATAATCAATAGCTATATTCAAACATGATATAAACAATTGTTCTTTTTTATTGCACATGCAGGAGAAAAATCTGTAAAAGATAGCAAATAATACAATTTGTGTGCAATGATTATTTTACTGATACAACACTAAGAAAAAACACTTATGAAACATTTATACTCTGTTTTCAGCAGGACTTGAGCTTACTATGTTTAGTCCAACACCTCAGAAGATTTTGTATTATATATAAGGTATTTGAGATCTAAAGGTTGAGTATTAATCTATATGTTCTTTATTAGTGCAGTGTCTTCTAAGGAATAAAGTGGCCTCACATACTCAGGGTATCCATAATATATTATGAAGCTAGAATGGTCAGTGAAATCAATAATTTATAATCCAGAAAAGTCTATAAACATTACAATATAAATATTTTAAAGATATTTAATGTGGTTTGTTGTATCAGCCCTTTGAAGTCGATTTTTGCATGGTTTAAACAGGCTTTTGCTGTCATAATACCTTTTTGTCCATTTTCTTTGAATTTTTTGGTGTATATTGGTGAGATGTCCTTTTGTTCTTTTCAGCATGACTCTTATATGAAATTACTGTTGTAGAAAAGAACAGGAAGTCCTTGAATGAATATTGGCAGGGAAGTTTGATACAATTTCTGGTCTCTAGACATCTACTTTGCAAATTGAAACATTCCCAGTTTTCTGTTCATCATCTCTATCTATCATCTATCTATCTATCATCTTCAGATACCACCGGCATTCAGATATCAGCATACATTAAAAGTGTTAAATTTATACTGTTGATTTCAAGTGTTTACTGCATAAGTTTTATTTGTCTGCCCAGCATCACAACATCCACCAGCTTCTCCCCTCCCCTCCCCTTCCCAGGTCAATGGGCATCTTCTGTTACATATTTATTAGCAACTGTAATTTTTTTAAACATATCTGAATCTCACTTAATTGTGTTGCTTTACTTCAGATGATTTTGCTTTTGAATCTTACCTTTGTAATTCTTCAGTACTGTTAATCCGCTACCAATGTTGGTATAGCTGCTGGAGAAATATTTTCCCTCTTTGAAGATCACTTTTCATAGACATTTTTTAAGAAATGTGTACCTTTCTTCTGTCCTTTCCAACTTGAACCTAAGATATCATGTTATAGTTGTAACTCAGAGCATACTTTGAAGATTACTTTCAGATTGAAATAAATAACATGAAATTGTTTCATATACTTTGAGACAGAAAATTAATCTAAGGAAGGTTTTAAATATTTTTTGTGCACAGGTGAATTAGGTTCATAACTTCAGGTCTATAAAAGTTTTATCAAACAAGAAATGTGCAATGAATTCTTTGTATTTTATTTCGGTTTACCTCTCTCAAATGAGAGTATTAATTTTTGATTGATCTGCACATGAAACAACACTTTGTTCAACCTGGACAAAATTCTCTCAAAAAGTAGCCAGGAGAGCAACTCCCATCAGCCACTCATGTTACTTGTCTGATTAAAGTGCACAGTGGTGTAAAAGAAGGAGCAGGATGATATTTTGTGGTGTACGCCTTGGGTTTTTTTTCACTGCTCTGTAATTCCATCTTGCAACATAATTTACTAAGTACCAGGTGTTTTACATGAGTTGGAAACTTGGGTTTTATTCCCTTTATATCCCTAATACTGTCTTTAAACAGCTGTCAAGGTTATACTGCTTTAATCACCAGCAATTGACTACCTATAACTTTTTATAGCCTTGAGGTCTATTATCCGCTGTTTGTGCTTTCAAGGCCCTTGCTGTCAACTCAAGTATTCTGCTACATTGCATTCTTATTCTAGACTCACAGGTGGCTGCTTTAATGCAGAAGAACTACTTGTTATAATATTATTTAGTAAAGCGTGTGTGTGTGTGTGTATATATACGTGTGTGTATGGGGTTTGGCTGGTTTGGCTAATTATCTTCATAGCAGCTCATTTTGCTTCACCTATTAAAACTGCCTTAATCTCAACCTATAGGTTTTCTCACTTTTACCCTTCTGACTCTCTCCCCCATCCCGCTGTGGGGGAATGAGCGAGTGGCTGTGTGGGCCTGAGCTGCCTACCATGATCAACTCACCATGGCATGTGTCACTAATCATTACCTTGCACAATTCTACAAAGCTAGGTAGAAACTAAATCAGATCGGGTAACAGCGGCCCTGTTGGACAGTTTCTATGATGATTATATAAACTAAAATAAAGCTTAAGGCAGGCCAATACAATCTAGGAAAGTCCTGAAAAATCTCAAGGTCTGTTTTGTTAGCTAAACACAAAGCTTGTGATCTGCTACAAATAATGGTGACTCCTATACATCTACCTATACACCAGGATGCAGTCTCGTGCCCCCTTACACGTTTTTTCAAATTTTGTTGCAACATGAGGAGCTTGAACCAGATCATAAACTGCAGGTTGTACAGACAGTAATAATAAAATGGATCTCAGCACATTCCAGTGATAAGGACAATGATTGCCAAGTTAAACGAGAAAGTCATAAATAAATATATCTTACCTATAAGATTAAAACCTTCATGTTCACAATTTTAAATGGCAAGTTTTTCACTTGTGATAAGGGTGACTCTGGCACCTTGCAGAGTGCTTATTCAGCCTTCTTTTTCTGCCTTTCTTGTATTCATCCTGTGCAGTCAGTGCTGATGGCTACGGTCATGATGGCTGCTAGCTGCTGACTTCAAGGTGGCAAGACTTCAGAGTAATTTGAGGAGGGAACCTGGAATTATTTGACGTCCTTCTTTCATCCCCTGATTGTCCTCAGCCGTCAATGGTATGTTATGTTTGTCACCTCTCCCTCCAAAATAAAGGGTGGTGAACGCATACACACCTGACTTATTTGATGTTTTTACAGGGAGCAGGATTTGTTCTGGTTTCACCAGGCACCTTGTCAGCTCTGGTACTAACAGCCATCTCTCCTGGCTCTTCTACACCCTTTGCACTGATCCAACTTGCACATTCTCCTGTACTCCTATTTGAATAACTATACCACGAGTCTCCATTTGCCCCTTTGTGAATACATATTTTATTTCTCTGTCTGCTTTACTTTCTCATAAAATATTAATACATTCTTGCATAACATGTTATTAGAAGTGTTACAATGTTACAAAATGCTTATGGACTGTTTCCATTACATTATTTCAGTACATCTATGCCTGGGTTTAAAGTAAATATTTTAATATCTTATTTAATAGTTGCCACTTATTTTATGGCTGCAAGATTCTGTTTTGCCTACTTCTCTGAGGTTTCATAAATGAATAAATAATAGCTGTTCCAGAACAAAAATGCATCCAGAAAAATAAGTGAAAAAAAGGTGATGGCATCTAAAGATTGGCCTAATGGGAAGAGGAAAGTATTTCAGTGATCAGGAAATAGTTATCAAGTGTAAGTGGTAAATACAGTAAAAGAGTAAATCGGTATAGTACAGAGAGGAATGAAATTTCACTAAGAGCAAACGGTTCATTCTCAACAAGATACAAAGACACTTCTGTGTTTTTAGCAGACCTTTTCCAAGATCCATATTTTCTGATCAGCAGAGTCAAATTAACCTTCCAAATTCTCATGGGCTGCACAGGAAATAGTAGTTATGACACCTAAGTTCTGATTTCTTTGCTTTTCAATATTGTCAATATTTTTTTTTCCTTTTTCTTTTTTTCACTTTTTCTATGCTTATTTTATGTATATAACAATATTGATACATTTTTAATTTTTAAATAAATATATATTTTATTTATAAAAAATAATTTTATATATGTATGTTGACTATATCTTTACCCAGTGCTAAATCTGATATTAAGTCACAGTTACTGAAGTGGTTTTCAAATTGAAAAATAATAGTTTATTACAATTATTATAATTCGCAATTAGAGAAGAAAATAATATATTCATAATTCACACAGGGATTATACTGGCTGCCTACACATTGTGTCTCCTAAATCCCATGAACAATATTGATCACTGAAATATTTAACAAAGGAAACTTATTTAAGCACTCTAGTTCAATTTTACTTTACATAGATCATTTCATCTCACATAAAAGCTTTGATTATCTTTTTATATGTTTTCCTTTTATTACATATGTATGACAAAGTTTCTGCTACAGTAAGATCTAGCATAGCAAATGAAACTTTTTTCTTTACACATTGAAAGCAGTACTCTACTCAAATTGCAAAATTATGCTCAGTAATAAAACTTCTGTATAATAATTTATGTGGATGATCATAAACAATCTTTTATAACTTACAGTCTGCTAACATTCAGCGACACTGAGAAAAGCTTCTGTAATAGAAGAGGTGATCTTATGAAGTCCTATGGTAGAGTAAAACATTCCCTGATATGGTATATTGGGAGATTATTTTAAAAGTCAGTCTGATTGCTCTTCTAAATAAGCCTTTTAATGTACATTGTCGTTGAATTATGATATTAATTGTTTTCAATAGCTAACCCTGTGTTTTGTGTAATATTTCTCTTTCTGAGCACATATGACCCTGAAGTTTTATGTTTTAGTTAGTACAAAATAATTTTTCTTTGCTTTGGTTTGCTTTGGTTTCGGTTTGTTTTTACAACTTAAGTACACTGGTTGAGCCAGATAATATTTTTACAGTACATTTACAAATAAATTGCAATATATTTCAAAAGACAGAAAAAGGCCACTAATTCTCTAACCAGCAGCAGAACCAAAACCACTTCTAGTGTAATAATTACCTAAAAGAAACATTTATTAGTGAAGGGACAGATCTAATTATCACATACGTATTTCTGTATTACCTCTCATGTCTGCTCCAACAAATAGTTACTTACACTTGTCCATTAAGTGGGCAATCTCCAAAAAGAAGAAGAATTACAAACCTGTGAGTAGTGATTAGCCACTTTTCTGGAAACTAAACATAATTTTAAACCTTTTTTTTTTTCATTATGCATACTCAGCTCAGCTCATGCTGTTAAGTATTAGTCTATAGTGGAGGGAAAAAAAGAGAGAAAAGGTCTTTCTTTTTCTATTATAGCTTGAGACCCTAAAGTGACCCATAGACCAGAATTTTGCTAAGCTTTTCATGCTATCAGGAAAGGGCAGCCTTAATAGCAAAAATGTAGGTATCCGAGAATTTCCACAGACATATACCTTGGCACCACCAGGCAAGGTGCTGGGGATTTACAATACCTGTGAGGCAGCTAATCACGGGTATCTAGCAATGTGTCTCACTCGCAATGCAGTTTGAAATTGTCACAAAATCTTTCCTCAGTTATTATTTCACACAAAAAAGTCTCTCACTGTATTTTAAATGTTTCCAAACCACTGTAATTTCATGATTGCAACTCAGCACAGTTGATAACATACTTGTCACTATATCTGCCAAAGCACTCATATTCAGATTCTCTATTATGATCTGCCATAACCTTTTAAGTCAAAGCAGCTAATCACATTTAAGTAGAGTTAGCAGATATATAGCCTAGACTGAAGTATATCGACCAAAATATATTTATTTTTAAACCATCACCAAAGTACCCACTGAAAGAAATAGGAAACAGGTTTTTAGCTCCAAATAGCACACTAAATCCATGTCATATGTAAGCCATAAGTATGCAGACACTGGAATGTTTCAGTAGCTACCTGGAATAAGAAAAAGGTATGAATGTAAAATTAAAAGGAATGCAAGTACTGTCATTAAGATGGAAGCATATCAATCGTTGTGTCTGTTAATGTCTAGTGAGTAACTGGAGGGAACACATTTAGCACTATTTTGTGTTTAATGATAGTAGCAATAGTTTTATTCTTTGAAAAGAAAGGAATTATTGAGGAGGTTTTGCTATTTTTTTAATGTTTTGAGTTTAATGGTTTTATTGGTCAAAATTATTTCAATAGGAAATTAGTTCTTTATATGGTACCATGAAAAACAAACATGATTGTTTCTTAGAAACTGTTATTATTTTCTTGATGACTGATATTTATTTTCACTTGCACCACTTCACTTAAATATTTTTATCTGTATTTTCTCCCATGAAAAATAACAGCCTCACAGAACATTTCTCATGTGCAGTGTCAGGAAATCAAGGAGGGGAAAGCCTGTTGCAGCTCCCTTTTGAAAGTACTTTGATTTTTTGTCTGAATTGTGGGATAAACCTATCTTAAGAACCAAGGATAAGGTGGAGCAAAATTAGGGAGAGACTGTCTCCATCTTTTATACGACCTTGTGGTACTTAAGGAATTTGCAGGTTAAAGAGACTATCCACTAAACAGACCCTGTCTTGTATGACCACATTAGTCCATGCACAGAAAAGTTAATGCATAACAGCATTAGTTAGCTCTTCACATGTGTTCTAATTCCTAGACTTTCACATAAATGTGATATATATATAAAAAAATATAAATATCACAGATTTGTATGTCAGCAATAGTACTGTCACTAATACTGTTTCTTCTACCTCAGGTCTGCTTTCACTTTTTGGAACTTGAAACTACAGGGGGTTTTTATGTGTTTTGTGGAAAACTAAAACTGAAATTAAAGCAGAATATATTTGTATTGGGTTCACATGGTAAGGTTTTGGTAGTGGGGGTCTGCAGGGGGGTCTTCTGTGAGAAGCTGCTAGAAGCTTCCCCTGTGTCCGATAGAGCCAATGCCAGCTGGCTCCCAGATGGACCTGCTGCTGGCCAAGGCTGAGCCTATCAGTGATGGTGGTTGTGCCTCTGTGATAAAGTATTTAAGAAAGTGTAAAAAAAAAGCTGTGCAGCAACATCTGGGAGAGAGGAATGAGAAAATGTGAGATAAGCGACCCTGCAGACACCAAGGTCAGTGAAGAATGAGAGGGAGAATGTGTCCCAGGTGCCAGAGCAGAGATTCCCCTGCAACCTGTGGTGAAGACCATGGTGATGTATATTGTCACCTGGTAGCCCATAGAGGCTAACAGTGGAACAGATATCCATCTGCAGCCTGTGGAGGAACCCACATGAGGGCAAGTGGATGTGCCCTGAAGAAAACTGCAGCCCATGGAAAGCCCATGTTGGATCAGATTCCTGGAAGGATCTTCAGCTCATGGACATGAGTCCACACAGGAGAAGGTTTCCTTACAAGCCTGTGACCCTGTGGAGGACCCACACTTGTGTAGTCTTTTCCTGAAGGGCTGTACCCTGTGGAAAGGACCCATGCAGGTGCAGTTTATGAAGAACTGCAGATCATAGCAAGGAGCCACATTGGAGCAGTTCATGAAGGACAGTCTCCCGTGGGTGGAATCCCATGCTGGATCAAAGGAAGGAATGGCAGAGGTGAAGTGTTATTAATTGACCACAAATGCCATTTCCCATCCCCCTGCATTGCTCAGGGGGAGGAGGCAGAAGAGTTGGGAGTGAAGTTGAGCCTGGGAAGAAGGGAGGGATGAGTGAAAGGCAGGGTTTAGATTTCTTCTTATTTATTGTTATCTTAATCTGTTTAATTGACAATAAATTAATTTCCCCAAGTTGAGTTTGTTTTGTCTGTGACAGTAACTGGTAAGTGACCTCCCTGCTCATATCTTGGCCCCATGAGCTTTGTTGTCATGTTTTCCTCCCCCTGCCCTATTTAGAAAGGGAAGTGATAAAGTAGCTCAGAGGACACCTGGAGGCCAGCCAAGTTCAACCCACCACAACACTGCAAATAATTTTTGAAGTGGTTTGAGCCTGTAGATCACTTTTTTTGTTCTGTTGAAAAGATGATGCACTTACTTTTCATTGAAACATCACCATTTCATTTGAAGTCTTCACTTCTGGAAAAGAAACTTGTAATTTGCATTATTATACAACGTCTTAGGATGTTGCATTTGTGTCTCTACTTCAAATTTTACTTATATATTCATTACTTAATGACATTGTTTCATCACTTGGTTCATTCTAATGTAAACCATTTGCTTCTGAAAAAAAAGAAAATATAGTTAGTAGTCTATATAATTCAGAAATGATCATAAATTACTCAATTTTCTGTTTATCAGTTGTAATCAGTTGCTGATGAGTTTTAACTATCCTTTTTAGCTGTATCTTTCATTGCTTGTATGTAATGATACAAAAAAAAGATGTGAGGAGTATTTTTTTTTTCATATCAAGAGAGGTTTTATGCTGATGGACATTAAACAATATTGTAAGCAGAAAAGACAGAACAATGTTTAAATTATTGTATAGCTTACACTTTTCAACAACCAAGGTAAAAATAAAGAGGACATCCTTTGACCTACTGTTGAAAATATTACAAGTGAAATATCTCCAAAGCAGCAGGGGGCTTAAGTGGTTACGGACCACATCTGATTTATTTTTCTTTGGATGTTTCTTATCTGCACAGACTGTGCAAAGTGCAAGTTTTTACTTCAAGGTCTTGCTGAGGAAAAACTTACACCATCTTGGAGAAGGTTCAGTTCATATGGATTTAAAGGTAAGCTTTCATGTTTGTCTAAACACAGGCATCTTTTTTTCATTCGAAATGTCAGGAATTATCTGAAGTGAAGTGTGCAGATACCAAATAGAGCTTACTAGGTGTATCATGCTCATTCACAGCAGGGCTTGAATTCCAGGTGGGTTATGCAGGGGTGTCTAAACCCACAGTAGATATTTCTGTATAAGCAACTGAAATGAGTGCTGAATACCTTCTGCATGATTATATATAATTTCTGAGAATCCCAGTCCAACCCTGCGCTCTTGATTTCTTATTTATTATTTTTAATAGTAGGAATATTAATAATAATATTTTAAATAGCAATTAAAAGTAATATGGGAATAGAAGAAAATACTTAAAAGATCAAAGCAAAGATGAATATGAAGAACAGCTCTTTAGATCTTTGAGTAGAAAATAAGACAGGGTATGGTCAAAATTGTGCTGAAGCAAATGTTGCAGACAGCTTCCCTATAATAGCCTTGCACAATGTTTGGTCAGATACAAATGCACATTCTTCTTCATGATATGGTTCTTTTGAAAAGTCAAGAAAATTTTGATATCTTTAGCTGTAGTTAAAGGTATTAGTTATGCTAGGGGAATAAAAAAAAAGATCCATTTTGATGCTCAAAATGAGGGATGGGTATTCAATATGAGAATAACAATACCCCAATAGGTCTGAGTTGAGCTTCACTGATCAGCTGTTTCTATCCCCTACACACACACACACCCCATTTTTTTTCCAAATCAATCTATTTCAAATTGTTCAGTGTGATTATGTTACTGGAAACAGTAGAATAATTTCAGGTTTAATTGGTCTTTTAAAGGTTTCTGCTTCTGTTTACAGACCATTAATGTTTAATGGAACATTAGCTAAAACCAAAAAGTACAAAAATGGGTGGAAAAATCAAAGACAGAATTTATTCACATGTAGATAAGCACTGAGTAAAAGTTTTTGCACTCATTGTTTTATATAGTCCTTAATACTCTGTTTAATGAAAACAAGTGAAAAAGCAAAGAAATAAAGTCTTATTCCCTATTTAATTATTTTTCTTTATTCCTTGCACAAACTTCAGCGTGAGTGTAATATATTTTTTCTCATTGTGATTTGTCAAGGTTGTCAAAATCTCCAGAGCCAGAACTGTAGATGCTTTATTTTTATGCTTTTCCCCTTTTCTTAAAAAAAAAAAAAAAAAAAAAAAAAAACACTTTCAGTAGGAACCAGAGTAAAAAAGCAGTTAAAATCATCATCGGAATAAATGAAAATGTATTAAGCACTCATGCTAATATTGTATATAAAATAGCTTTTATTTACAGCCATAAAATAAAGCAGAAAATAGCCAAGTAAAAATGTGTATTTTTATGTAGAAACACAACTTGACTATTATTTGCTATTTATCTTTGTGAGTGAAAGACAATTCAGTTTACAAGTGGGAAACACTATGAAGAAATTATTAGTTACTGCACTATGAAAGACAATAGGCTGTCAGTGATTCACCATGGGTAAAATGTAGTCTGCTACAGAGAGCCAAAACACTTGCATGTATAACATACAAGCTCCACTTCAGTTGTATTCTAAGGGTTTTACTGGACATCAGATGGAGCATGGGTTTTGTTTTGCATTTCTGAATGGGGTTGCACTCCACCTGAGAATACCCTAACTCCATCCTGTGCAAGGTTTTATATGCTGATCATTGCTGCTGTAATACGGTGCATCTGAGCAGCAGCGCACTAAAGGCAGGAATAACAGCCGTGTTGTGCAAGTTCTGTCATTTTCTTCTCAGATATGTTTGCAATGCAGTTGTTTAGAGCTATTATTTTCAGAAGTTTATAGGCAGATATGAACTTTGTCATCTGTTTATTGCTGTACATAATGGAGATGCAATGTAAATTACAGAGGCAAAGTCAAAGAAAACAACCTCAAACATGTTGCAGAGAGTAGTGTTATTTCAGATGTTTCATAATTCTCTGGGAAAATTATTTTCAAATAAACTGCACACCTAATGAAGACTAGCTTCTGGAAAGCTGGGACAAAGCACTATGAGCTCTTAGCTTGTTACTTCCCAAGCACTCGTTTCTCAGGGTCTGGGACAAACATTGCGTCAGTTACTTTGCGGTGCCCAAAGGAAATGGTAACTATTCCCATAACAGTAACAGTTGCTCAGTTTATTCAGATTACCCCCCTCTGCCTCTCCTTCCACAAACTGCTAATGGTCCCTGTCACCTTCTCCGTGGTGACCCTATGTCCTGTCACTTTCTCTTGACACTTTTCAGCTTCTTATAACTCTTATCACTGCACTGACCTACTTCCAACTCTGGATCTAAAAACCACCCTGACCCCACTGAAACACAGGCAACATTCAGAAATGGGTTGTTGGTGATGAAAATTCACAAGTCAATGACAGAGTTGAATGAACTCTGGAGATACATTTATTGATGTGCTTTTATTCAGCACCGGCAAGACGAAGTCACTATGACCAAGTAAGGCACATGGAGGTCAGGCCCAAACCTGACAGGCACAGAGGGGACTGGTGGTCCAGAAGGAATGGCTGGAGAGAGAAAGCATATAATGAAATGCAGCAGCAGTTCAAGATTGTGCCAAGTAAAACACCTCCTGCAGATCAGCAAGGGATATCTATGTATATCTGGCATTTTGCTAATCATAAATACTAAATGAAACTCAAATTCATTAGACAGGAAAGCCGTAAGAGCATCAGGAAAGGAAGCTTCTGTCTCAGAATGCATAGCTAGAGAGGATAATTGACACAAGCACAAGCAAGCATATCCTTCATTGAATTTTCCCATTCAATGGTCTCTTCTTCCTTCTATTCCCATCAAAACATTAATTATTTTCAATATGGACAGTGCTTCCAAGTATGGGCTCTTAAGGGTATCTGCAGAAGGAATTTTGTTGTTCTAGGTATTTGAAAGTGGTTTAGGACTACTTGAGTTTGTTAATTTTAAGAGATCCTGTAGCTGCAAATGTGAACACAGGAAGAGAGCCAGTTCTCATTTTGTAGCTATGTGAAATAAAATTGACTAAAGTAACAATCCTACTATTAGAACCAAGAGGAGTGTTTTACACTGCACTGACATTTTCTCTTTAGATCCTAAGTAAGAAGCTACAAAGGTTCAGATCTATATCTTTTTACAGAACTCAGCACAGGAAGCTCCACATAAACCATATTAATGGGATTATCTTTACCTAAATTTAAGAGTATGCTTACAGGATTAGTAACAGTAAGCTGTACAGGATGTATAACAGGCCCATGATACTGGCTTAGATGTCAAGAATTATCCCAATTTTAACAAAACTGAGAAAACACAAAATATTTCTTCTTTTTATATCCCCTTTCTGAACAAATGGCAATATGTACGTTAAATGGTTTGGGGAGATTTCTCTACCAGCCTATAAGCAAGAAGCAGGTGCTGCCTGGCCATCTGACTGCTGCCTATCTGGTAAGAAGCTGAGATAAAACTACTTTTTCACTGGATGCATTGTAAACACCAGCTTTCAGCTACTAGTATTACAAAACTTGTAGAAATGCCATATCTTTTAGGCTTGCAGCCCTCTTGTGAAATTTATCTGCAAGTGGCTGATGGACTCGCAAGTCATAGTGACAAGTGGACAGGCTGATGGATAGTGTAATTTCATATGCTTTTTTTTCCTTGCAAACACACATCACATCTAAAAAAAAACACCAAAAGCAAAACTTAGGCCCACAGAAGGGAAAACCCAAACAATTACCAATATATATATAACTAAAGTCAAAAAGTGGACAAATGCAAGTGAAAATGCAAAGAGGAGAGCTAAATCATGCAGTCTCCTGGATGTCTAATGAATTGCCATAAATGTTAAAGCATACATGACATTTTCTTTTCACATTTTGTTACATTTTAGCTGGTACTTAAACCCTATGTGAATACATTTGCTTACACAGATCTGGTACCAAAAGGGAATAAATACCTAATAGAAATCTTCTCAGCAGGGGAATATTACTTCATCCAAACCCCACCAGTTTCAATGGAAATTTTTACAATTCACTTTACTTTTGATAAAGCCACATATCCACATGTAACATAAGAAATGTAAAAAAAAAAAAACACACCAAAAAAACAAGTTAATTAAACAGTAAGTATGTATCAGGATGTCAATAATTCCTTCATACAAATTATTTTCTTCATTGGGGAATCTTTCAAGTGAAAAACAGTTTACTGATGCAGAACACTGAAACCTAATCCTTTTTAGCTAACAGAGTTGTGAGTTTATCATTGTCTGAAAAAGTACATTTTGTACTGACTATGTAGTAACAAAGTGAGTCTGTTTATTATTTAGGTTTACTCTAGACTAAAAGATAAAATTAACAGTTAACAGGATAGTCTATCCAAACACATGGAATCTAAATAAAATCTCAACACATCAAGATGTCATATACCAGAAAGACAGTAAGGGAGATTTAGTTAATTTTATTTTGGGCATGTGATTTTGGGGTGAGATTGATTACTAGAAGGCAGGCATTTATTGGTTTTTCTATGGGGTATCTTTTCTAACCACTGTTGCTGCTTCAGAAAAGCTCAGGTTTCCTGTAGGAGACATTGCTAGATACTTCTAAATATCTCTTTGTAGGCAGATAAGTACCAAACCAGCAGGTATGAGCTACGTGAATTCTACCTAAAGGGAGTAAATATTAGGTGACAATCAGTCCCAAAGTTCAGTTTCAAGGCCCAACACATCCATAGCCAGATCATAAAGTTTGCCTGAGCTCCTGAAATATTAATTTGTTTATCCTTATCCTTCCAATATTTTTCCATGTACACCAAATTGTCTGGCCTTTGGCCAGGATCATTAGATATACTTTGAGCATTAACAACAAAAAAACCCAACCCAACCAAAACAAAATAATAAAAAAAAAAGGTGTGTAACCTTATTGACCATATTGCTGAAAGATTTTTTTCCCCAGTTTACTGTTTCTCAGTAAATAAAACATCAGTAAAGGTAAAAGTCTTTCAGATATGCGGTTGCATTTGGACACCCAGGAATAAAAACCTTGTATGCACATGGTGTATCGAATGCATATGGATGGTCAGGTTGGAGATTGGGTTGGTCCAAAAGTCATTGAAGATTTTATGTGTGGAAACCTAGATGTTTTGAATTAATACTTGTTCTTACTTAAGAGTCTTTCCCTTAAAGCTTCACTGCTTTTCTTCTGAGAATTTACTAGTTTTCTGGGTTTAGTTCTACTAAATTACCTATTGATAATGAAAGATATTTATTTTTTTCCTAAGTATATATAAGGTTTCCTAAAGCTTCATGTATATTTTTGAAGCAGGAGACAGACACAAAACCATTACCCTGAATACCACAGAGGGAATAATTTAATAAATCACTCAGTTTTTTTCTGAGAAATAAGTTTTCCCCAGACATCAAAAGTAATGCTTATTATCTGGTCTTTGAATACCTATAAATTATATATATATATTTATATATGCCTGAAAATAAATTGCTTATTGGAAAACACCAGCTGACAATACCAAATCCATTAGAAGAGCAAAACACAGGGTGTGTATGTGTACATGTATGAGTGTAGATACCTTTCATGGTTTAACTCCAGCAGGCGGCTCAGCCCCACGCAGTCATTTGCTTCCTCCCCCATAGCGGGATGGGGGAGAGAATCAGAAGAACAGAAGTCAGAAAACTCATGAGTTGATATAAAATCAGCTTAACGCATAAAGTAAAAACTCTATGCACAAGCAAAGCAAATTAAGGAATTCATTCACTGCTTCGCCTCAGCAAGCAGCTGTTCAGCATCTCCAGGAAAGCAGGGCTCTATCATGCACAACTGTTACTTGAGAAGACAGACACCACAACTCTGAATATCCCCTCTTCTTCCTTCTCTGTTTTTGAGGATTCTTGCTCAATACACACATATTTACATTGTAGCTAAGTATGCTCATTGCTTGACACCATATTCTGCCTGTTATCTTTACTACTGTATTACTGAGAATCCTAGACCCAAACAGTAGCAAGTACAAGCAGGTATGAAATCTGCATCTGACTCTAAGCTTCACTATCACAGACTGGGGCGTTTGCCTTGGTTAGTAGGAACTGTGTCCTAAGAAGTCTGTAGAATGGGTTCATTTATTCTGAATGTGCCCGAAGCCTCTGGCTGTGCTACAGTGAGTAAAGTCTTCCTGCTGCACTTGAAATATTGTTTCACTTGTACTAAGAACATCATCAAAAAGTTTTCTACCTCTGGGCCTTGAGCACAAAGATCAGAAAAGGAGAAAACAAGATTCTGATAAGATTCTTATTTTGACCTTGGATATCTGAAGTATAAAGATTGATAGATCGCTGCATTCTGGCCAGCATGAAGAGTTCCTGTGCTTAGTACAAAAGCAGAATTGAGCACATTTTGCCTGCTGCTTCTAAATCATCTCAAAATTACATTAGCATATTGTGTATTTATTTATTTTTTGAATGTGCTGTTCTTAATGGCCATGATGGGAGTAGCACTGTGAGTAATCTGACTAAGAAGTCCAGCTGCATAGCTGCATACTATGAAGCACTACTCGATTCATCTGGCTACAGCAGGCACTGACTTCATTACACTACACAGCAGCCAGAAGAACTTAGCTATTACAATTATTCTGATGGTTTTCTGTATTGGTGTTATTCATCAAAGGAAGTTTCACCTGTCGTTTTCCTTGCAGTGGAAACTTTCCAGTAAAGCTAAATTTTAAGGATTTGGGCAGCATTATTATTACTTACGAAAGTCAGTATTTCCAAAGGGCGCTCATGGTGTTAAAAGCTCCACAGTCACACAAAAGAAAATTACATAGCCCCTGCCCTGAAGATCTTACAATCTATAAGGCATTTATGTTAAGAGGGGAGAGAAAGGTTTCATTAAAGGAATTTTAAATGCATTTCAATGCGTTATTTTGACAGTGGGAGTAGAATAAGCAAAGCAGCAAAAGTAATGGCAGGCAAATATACTTTAGTTCCATTTTGGGGGCAATATTGTTTATCTCAAGAAGCTTCTACCTACTACCTGCAAACTCTTGATTACATAATGCCCTAGGTCTTCTTTCCACATTGCCTAGCTGCTGTAATGACAATCATTGCTTCTGATCATCCCTTATACCTACCATACAACCATAAAAGATGCCTGGTAGAGTCTGCCTTGGTGTGAAGTGCAGTTGCAAGGGTGTAAGTTGCTCCTTAGAGCAGCCATGAGGCACCACTCCCGGTCAGACCACACAGTCCCTATGGGTTTACGGTATGGACTTGCAGCTGAGCAGAGGCCTGTGTTTCCCCATAGTGGCACAAAACCCATCTTGCCTCCAGGTCTCATATGCCAGACCCAGGTGGTCCTTGAGCTAACCAGCTGTGTTGGACAGACAGCTCCCAGGCTGGAGAGGAGCAGTGCTGCTGCTCTGTGGAAAGTGCGAGTTGCCTGCTTCATGGTGAAGGGATGAATGAAAAGAATTAGCAGAAAGATAGAAAACTTCTCTGATATCATAGAAATGTAGAAACAAACTCACTTTTCATAACTGAAGAATGTAATATAAAATCATGTTAGTGAAGTAATCAAAAGCTTACAAGGAAAGCTTAACAATGTAAACAAACATATAAAACAACTAAAACAGTTTGTAAAATAAATGTGCCTGTAGAAAAATACCCTCAAAACCAGTCTTTAATAGCATCCTGCTTTCTTACTCGAAACTTTCTGTTGCTATGGAGCATCCAAGGCACTATGTTCAACATACATTACTCAGAAAATAAAGTGAAACTATTTTGGAAGCTGTTTATCATGGAGGTTCTAAAACTGTTCAGTGACTATTTGAAGTCCTACCTCTCATAAGAATAGTGAAATAAAAAGAAAAAAGTGGAGCATAATGTGTCCAATATTTTCTACTCTGAAACTGCCAGTTAGATTCTTTCCCTGGCACTTTTAAGATGAGGTCTGTCATATATTTATAAGTCTAAGGCATATTCTGCTTTCTACAGTTTCATACAGCTTTGTCACATTTTAAATAGTATTCTCATTAACAGCAATGCTTAAATGTCAGTACATTGGCCAAGCCTTAACTAAAGAACACAGAGGAATATCTGTAACCATAAAAAAGTACGTTGTCACACAGTCATTTAGCACAAAAACATGTAGTCATGTTAGCACAAAAGGAAAGTAATCCAAATTAAAGTCGGGATGCATTTTTTTATTATTATTATTTTTTTTTGGAAGGAAGAGACCTCAAAGTCTCTCATACTAAATGATGGAATAATTCAACACCATCAGTCCTGTTCTGCATTTGAGACTGGTTGACTATGTGAGAAAATCAGAGGCTGGATTCATCTGACCAGCTTGATCCAAATTAGATTATAGAGTTTCCTAGCTTCTGAGAAATACTTCAGACATAGCTAAATGTGCTATATTTTTCTGCTTACCCTTTGTCTTCTAGAGGCAAATGGTATTTACTCTTTTGAAAACTCAATCTCATACTGAATCTTGATCTTCTTCTCAAGTGGGCATTCCATCTTCACTTGCTGTATCAAAAAATAAATAGAACATGTTTGTGCAGAAAATGCTGTATTTTCTTTACCCTTACATCTGCCAAAGCTTCTAAGTTGATCAGAAAAATAAAAAAAACAGTATATGCAGAGAAGCTGGATACTTTAACCATACTTTGGAACTAAAGCGTTCACAGTGTCAGAAAATTACTTGATGCACTGCGTTTGTGAGGATAGCATCAAAGAAAAGATTAACACTCATTTTGGATACATTCTACTTTGTATCTTATAGCAGACATCAGATCAAGAGTATATTTGCTGCATTTCAAAGGGTTATTTGACATTTGTAACAAATGTCCATTTAGAACTGAAATGTGTCTTGCAGTCGATTTCTGTTTCAGTGACTGCATGGTAAAATGCTAGGTTTGGTGTTTGAAAATGGCAAAAATATAGGCTCAAGTTACTTAAGAACTGTAATAGAAAATTTTAAAAACAAAATTAAGTATCTCTAGTATTAAATTGTTCTCACTCAAGAAGTTAGATGTGTTTTATTAGGAATTAGTGGATAAGAGTTTAAGGCTCCCATTATCAGAAAAACAAAACCTTTTGCACTCAAATCTGACTGTAAAAATCTATGCTTGCCCCGGTTTGTTTTGTTTCTGGAAACATGCATAAAGCACAGTTCTTTAGTTCACATTTAAAAACGTTAGCTGTAGCTTACGCAAAATTATCATCATTGTTAATTTGTACAACCTCTTATATAGATATCAAAACTACATAATTACAACTGTCCTGAGGTATCAATGACAATTCAGATAGGTTTCATATGACCTAATGTGGATCTCCACAGTGTAAGGAGCTCATTCAGTTGCCTAAACACAGGTATTTAGTGCTATCAGAGATTTCCTATCTGGTATGCAGCTTTGTCTTCAGAAAGGCTTGAGTTTTTATTGGTTTTATCTGTCAGACCTAGGCTGATATCTTGGATACTGTAGAAGTTACCATCACTAGATATACACTTTTAATCCACTTGATAATTGCCTACTCTTTATTGAACAAAAATGGAAGTCTAGGTAGTCTAGGGCTCAGTTCAGCTGACCCTACACTTGCATGCAGTGTTGTCTAAAATTTCTCAGCCCATCTCAAACACCTGCCTGGGGCTGACAGATATGACAGGAAACCAATGGGATGCCCACACACTCCTACAAGAAGAGCTGAGGTCAGGTACCATACACAAGAGGATCTCATATGATAACAGACGTCTACAATTAGGCAATGTAATTAAGCTACTGTGCTCTACCTTCTAGATCTTGTGTACTGCATTTTAGCGTGTTACAGTTACATTCTGTTCACTTTGTTTTCAATGTATCTGGTCAGATATAAAGCACACTTTAAATACTGTCTGGGATTTGGTTCAATATAACAGCACAGTATTTATGATGCGAATAAAATCCTGATAGATAACTTTAAAAATTCTTACTAGTAGTTTTTCCTTTTGTAGAAATATAAAAGAAATGTAAATATTAATAAAAAAATCTGTATAATGTAATATTTTTTAAAAAATATTTTATTATTTCTGTGGTGTTTATAAATAGTTTTTCTTAAGTACATTAATTCTAAAGACTGTAACTCAATACTAGGGGATTGAAATCAGAAAGTGGAAATTGTTACAATTCCCAGCTGCCTAACTTATGAAAGTTTACCATTCTGAAGCACATTTTTCA
The DNA here is from genome assembly GCF_015220075.1 of Falco rusticolus. Lineage (NCBI taxonomy): Eukaryota > Metazoa > Chordata > Aves > Falconiformes > Falconidae > Falco > Falco rusticolus. The sequence continues at coordinate 47,875,826 of NC_051188.1, read as the reverse complement.
AATGAAAACATTAAGGTGAACAGAAACTTGGGAAGCTTCATATGCAATTTGCTGCAATCATCACTCTACACAGGAGCCTTAAGGCACACAGCCTATACTGGTGTCACTCATATTATGTTTTTAATGTCTTTATTTCCCCCTTACTTCTATTATATTTACATATGCATAATTTGTGAAATAGCTATTATAAGGCCTGTTTACTTCAAACATTAGTGTGATTTTAAATGACTTATGATATAAGGTAATAATTTAGGAAAGTGAGTACCGCAGAATAGAGTGATGAAATACAGTAGGAGATAATTAAAATTTGTCGTAATTTTCAGTTTAACTGTTAATGTCATGGTTAAAAAATGTTAGAAGGTAATCAATTTAACACAGTTTTTTGAAGGTTTTTCTTTGTTTAGATATAATACATCACTAAAGATTTAGAATACCATTTATTAAGAAGAAAGAGAACACCTGCAGTCAGGTATGTTTGCTCAAGGACAACAGGCCCTTTTAGAAATGCAACACTATGTAGCACATCCTGGGTTGAGCCAATTATTTTATACTAGGAAAAGGTGGTATTAGCAGCCTGACATATAAAACCATTATATTCCCAGATATTACTTTTCCTTTTATGTTACCGAAACACCTGCTCTTGTACTAAAGATGTATCATAGCTACATGCTCTGATTTCTTGCCAACTGCCACCTTTGACCATTGTGCATTGAAACTATAGATAAAAATGTTGGAATAAAATGTTCTTAACATCTAGGAATTGTTTTTGCAGGCCTGTCTTACAGAACGTTTCAAGAGATTTTGTAGGAAATAACTTTTTTTCCTTTAAATACTGAATGAAATTGATGGGAGAGAACACAGAAGAGTTATACTTGCTGCAGAAGGCTTAAAAAAATTATAGCAACAGCTGTAGAATTAATATCTACTCAATTTGTAAGTTATGCTTATATGTATGTATTTATTTCTTAACTTCTTAATTAATTTCTTTCTAGCAATTCCTACTGTAGGACCAGAGGGTCACAAGCAAAAACTACATTAAAATTTTCATTGATTTCTTAGCTGGAACAAGATTCATCTCACCTGGCTTTAGGCAGGTGTAATGTTGATATCTGTATCTGATGAACCAGATGTTAGTTATAGTCACTGAAGGGAAAGTAATATTTCCAAAGCACAATTATCTTACTTGTTATGTAAGACTACCTTAAAAACAGTTTTAATGTAGTATAAAAATTATATATCTTCCCATTGGTTTCAAGGGCAGCTTACAGTGACCAATATACAAGGAGTATGTAGTTGGTCAGACAAATTCAACCTCAAATATCTGCTGTAATCATAGTGAAATGACTAGAGAATTGTGATATGTAGAATATGACTTTATGTCTGTAGTTGTTTGGATTAATACATCTAATAATATCATAGCTCATGTAGATTACAAGATTTACACCCTGTACTTAACCCAGATATCCAGAAAAATGATTATTTACTTACTTGGTTAAATGTCCATGAAGAGGTAGTGCAGAACAAGAAGAGGTACTTTAGTCTAACTGGAGGCCTATAGCTACTGCTGTATCACAGGGATCAACAGTGGGTCCAGTCCTGTTTATCTTCAGTAAAGATCTGAGTGATGGGGCAGAGTGTACCCTCAGCAAGTTTACAAATTACATAAATCTGGGAAGAGTGGCTGCTATGCCAGAGTCATGCTGCCATCCAGAGGGACCTGAACAGGCTGGAGAAATGGGTGGAGAGGAACCTTATGAAGTTCAACAAGGGGAAGTACAAAGTCCTCCACCCAGGAAGGAAAGCAGCTAGCACAAAAAGTCCTGGGGACACCAAGTAGAACATGAGCCAATAATGGTCAGCAAGGTGCCCTTGTGGCAAAGAAGGCTAATGGTATCCTGGGCTGCATTAGGATGAGTGTTGCCAGGAGGGTGAGGGAGATGATCCTTCCACCCTGCTCAGCACTGATAAAGCCACACTTGGAGTGGTGCATCCAGTTCCGGGCATCTCAGTACAAGAGAGACATGGACACATTGAAGAGAGTCCAAAGAAGGAACATGAAGTTTACTAAGGAACAGGAGAATCTCTCATATAAGGAAAGTATTTCCTTTCAGTATTCAAGAATAGGTTGGATGGGCTTTGACCAATCTCAGATCGCATCTAGTGAGAGATGTCCCTGCCCATGGCAGGGTGGGTTGGACTACATGATCTTTAAAGGTCGCTTCCAACCCAAATCATTCTATGATGCCATGATCCTATGAAAGGCTGAGTAAACTGGGACTACTCAGCCTGGAGAAAACTCAGGAAGGATCTCAGAAATGTGTGCAAATATCTGAAGGGAGGGTGCAAAGAAGACGAACCCAGGCTCTTTTCAGTTGTGCCCAGTGAAAGGGCAAGAGGTGATAGTACAAACCGAAACACTGGAGGCTTAATCCCAATGTCAGGAAACACTTTTTTACTGTAAGGATGACTGAGCTTTGGCACAGGTTGCCCATGGAGGTTGTGGAATCCCCCTCCTTGGAGATATTTAAAAGCTACCCGGACACAGTCCAGGGAAACCAGCTCTAAGTGGTCCTGCTTTAGCCAGGTAGTTGGACCAGATGACCTCTATAGGTGCCTTCCAACCTCAGCAACTGTGTGATTCTAAACAAATGTTTAAACTCTGAAGTCATTAGTCTTGCTGTGTGCCAGCATATAAAATACTAGTTCAAGAGGGTGAATAGTTTCAGCAAGCTGAAATAAAGGTTTCTTTTTATCTGGGAATATCTCAGAAGAGTCCTTCAAGTAACATCTATTTATTTTTATGTAATATACTAAAAAGTAAAAATATATTTGAAAAACTCTGGCAGACTCAAGCGTACAATCTCACTGAATCGGTCTATAATATTTTTTAGCTTAAGACAACATTTATTTTCTACATTAAAATAATGAAATATTTCACACTTTCTGTTTTACAGAGGGCATTTTTTAAAAAAATATTATTTGTATTCTACATTTGAACTCCAAGAAGACTTAAATTATTTAGGAACTTTGTGTTGAACTGAAATCTATTTAGACAAATATATTTATTTAGACAAATTTAGATAAATTACTTAGAAAAAGCAGGATGTAGCAAGAATATGTTGATTGGTATTGACTACAACAAAAATATATTCAGGTATTCAAAGACTAAATTACAGATGCTGAAGTATCATATTTAAATAAAGCCAAATTACTGAGCAAAGCATAATTTCCATCTAGGGGAAAAAAAAAATATTCTTCCCCAAATTTATTGTGATTTAATGGTCTGTTACCAGTTAAATGTGGTGAGAGGTGATTACATACCTGAGGAGCTCAGGCTGCCAAAGTTTCAGAATGAGTCTGGAGAGTAGCAAATAAGAGGAATACCAGTTAATTCTTGGATTAAAATGTAGCGCTATTTTATTCATGCTTTGTTTCCTTCCCTCTCTTCTTGGGTTTCCTTAAAAACAATCTTCATTTCACCAGCACTTACTGCCCACAAAGCTGGCAAATTACAACAACTGTATAACATGTAAAAAGTCTTTAGAGATGACCCAAAATTCCTTTCCAGATATTTATTTCAAAGACTTTTGCTTTAATGCTGGCTTGTCTGAATGGTGCATCATTACATTCTGAGCATCTCTTAGGAATGCTTAGCATGTTTTTCCTAATTTTCTTAGTTTGAATTAAGCTACTTATGTTTTCGTGCTTCAAATCAAAATGTTATGGTTCATTAAATTATATTAGGAATTTTCTATTAAAACATATGTGCATACTTACACATTTTAGACATCACTTCACACAAAAGTAGACTACTTTACAAAAAGTAGTTCTGTCTATTTACAAAACATTATAGAAAACTAACACTCAACTCTAGCAATGTTTTGGAAAACATCAACATATCTCGTTTAAAATTTTTGTCAAGCATCCAGTAGAAAAGACAAATTTCACTCTCATCAAGTTTGCTGATGAAAACAAAGCGGAGTAACCAGTCAATACGAGGGCAGGGCCCCTGCCACCCACAGAGATGTTAACAGACAGGAAGAATAGGCCAACAGGAACCTCAGGAAATTAAGCAGCAATACAGATGAGCTGGGGAGCAGCTCTGCGGAAAAGTGCCTGGGGACAGTGAACTGAACTCAAGCCAGAAGTGTGCACTGGCAACAGAAATGGTCAACAGCTTCTGGGTTGTGTTAACAGCAGCACAGGCAGCAGATCCAGGGAAGCTATTATCCTCCCGTTTATTCAATGCTTGATGGATCACACCAATACTACTGTGTCCAGTTTGGTGTTCCCTGGCATAGAAACAGACAAATTGGGCTGAGTTATGCAGAGGTCCATTAGGATGGTCAGAGCTGGAGTACTTATCCTGTGAGGATGGGCAAAGGGACCATACCTTGAGGTCTTGAAGACTGTCATGCAGTGTAGAAGATTTCCCGGAGAGACTGCACTATCTCCATCCTTGAGATTTTTCAAGCCACAACTGGACGGCAACCTGTTCTGAGCAGAAGGTTAGACTAGAGACTTTTTATATTCTCCTCCCACCTGAGTTAACCTACGTGGCGACACAAAGAGAAAAAGGGAGCTAGATTCAGTGGTAAAATACTCTAACAGGATAAAGGATTTTTTGAGTTTAAACTAAAGAGAGATTAAGGATAGATGACTTTCTGAGACAAATTTAGCCTCTAGTTTACTATACAAAAGACAGTGACATTTCAGTTTTGTCTCCCTGCTCTGAGCGGGTAGTACATTATCCACAAAGGTTTGCATGTATATGGATGTCCAGTCTATGGACAACTAATTTAAGCAGGTACATATATTCAGATGTGTCCTTCAGTAGGTCTGTTGGGGCTGGCTGGAACTGGCTGTGTCTGGCATGAACAGCACTGGCCTCTTCTCACGGAGGCCACCCCTGCAGCTAAGTTTTCATAGATGGGTTATTTTAATTTACATCCTAATAGTCAGTGCTAAACTCTGTCTTTCTGTAGGATCCAAGGCTAATGCTACCCTTCTGACTACCGTGACCTTAGGCTGCACTACTAAGTTTTACAGAAAGTAATCAAAACATGATTAGGGACCTATAAACATCCATATCAACTGTCTATAAAATTCTCATCAAGATCAGACATGAGTAAAGAGTCACTTTTCTCTTAAGTTAATAAAAGCATGTAACAGTGTTAACATGAGAAAAAGTTCTGGCAGACTGAGTTCTTGCTAGTTCAGTACTTAGGGCAGGTTTCAGCTCAAGAATGTAGATTTCTGCTTTTGAGTGTCTAAATAGAGGTGCTCCACTTGTGACCTACAGACTTGTCACAAGGTATAGTCATACATATAATACCATTTGTGATGTGCAATATTATGAAGTCTGGCTTCTAGCTGTTTACCCAGAAGGGTTAGGATGCACTACAGATCCTATGTTTTACTTATCAGCTTTGTCATAAGGCAAGACAGTCTTGTGTCTTGCTTTAAGCCTTTGTGTACTAAGTCTTGTGCATCAATTCATCTCTCTTAATTCAACTAGAGAGCTGAATTAAGCTTTGGGTGTCTAGATCCCAGTTATAGTCAATGAGTATCCAGGATAAAATTCAGTTACTGAAAGTTTAGGTGCACGTTGGTATCCCACCTATCCTCCAAATGAGTGTTGATAAGTTTCTAATTAAACATCCAAAAATTTTTGGCAGGAAAAGATGCTTATACATATGTAGCAGATTTAAAAATTAAGAAAATCCCACAAGATTTCTGTGTGGACAGATGAGCCATGAAGCACTGCCTTTTTTTTTTTTTTTTTTCCTCCTTGATGAAAGTAAATATTGACCTGAAGTGTTGCAAAAGGATACCAGATGATTGCACACCTGCTTTCCAGCTGCTAGTGGTTAAGACATGAGGCATGCTACTTATTTGATACAGTTCCCAGACTAATCCTTGTCAGCACAGTTAGCCAGGAAGAAGCACTCACATATTTATCTTCATGAAAGGGAGAAAACCACAGTGAAGCATTTCAGCTTCAGTTGAATTTGAAGTTTAGTTTCATGGAGCTGTTTATCGATTTTGTACATAGGTATAATCCACTAATCTCTGAATGTTTTTTCAACTGGATGCTATTTGAGCCCTGAATATTACAGATACTATTTCTGGCAAAATATTAAGCAGTTAGGTGCATGCTAAAACCTTTCACCTGTATTTTAACATAGTAAGAATTGACAGGTTTCACTACATGAAATCACACTAGTGATTCTTGACTTGCCTATGTCATTCTTAATTTACAAATACTTTACTGAATACTCACTTTTCCACTCAAGTCTTTGTGAAAGTTAGAAAAACAAGCATGCAAGAAGTCACCTTTTCCTCCTTTCTCTTCTATACACTGATATATTAATAAAGATTGACACCTCTGGTGATATCGCAAGTTGCAAGACAATAGAAAAAAAGAAAAATGGCAGAGAGATCAAGGCTCTCTGCAAATCTCACCAGAATTAAAATGTAAGTAAAGTAAATCTGCATTTCCAGAGGAATAACTCTGTAACTACTCTTTTTCTCTCCAGATTTCCAGAGAAGGCTGAAATATATTCTGCTGGACTTGAGACTGAGTTCATTCAGACTACAACAGAATTTTGAAACAGAAATAAACAACAGCAATGAAACTCACTTCTAATTTGATTAATGCTGTTCTCTGATATGACCAATAAATATATTTTATTTCAGATTTTTTAACTGTTTATTTTTGCCTTTCTTGTTCTTTGTAGCAATCTTAAAATAAAAATGTTTCATAATGAAAAAGGAAATAATTTACAACCTTAATTTCCTCTGTATTTGCCTAACACTTTTCATCATGGTATGGTGAAATTTATGAAAATGTTTGTGCCTTGGAGATATAGGGGTTTGGCATACTAGCATACATCAGAAGTTTTCTGGGGTTTTTTTTTGTTTGTTTTTGTTTTGTTTTTAGCTCCATAAGTCCTTTATATGTCAAGGAATTATGGGAAAGAAAAATAACTATTTAAATGCATACATATTTATACATCGTAGGTTTCATAAAGATCAGGCAACATTTTGAATTTTCATGACATTAAACTTCCTCTTTCTCAAAGCAAGGGAGTGGTTGCTCAGGTTGACCTATTTGTGGTAAAAATTAAAGTGCTTGCTGAAGAATTACTAGGTAACTTCTTTAGTAAGCCCAAACCTATACACCTGATATGAAATGCCCAATCTGTATATTAAAAATCTTGCCCTTCATAGAATGGACAGCTCTGAATATCTAGAATTAGAATCTGTAGGTTATGGTCACTGCTCCACTTAGCAAGTACAATGAGTTATCCATCCAAATTACAAATACATATCATAATCAGATTCCTGGAAGAATAATAATAAAAAAACACCCAAGCTTGTAAATGCAGGACCTTTATGAGCAATACAAGATGTAAAGAAAATTGTCAAAAACATTCAGAAAATGAATGAGTAAAACATTTTATAAAAGGGAAGACAAATTTCTAAAGGTATACATAGCCAAAGTAGCAGATGGAACAAATGGTGAAAAAAACCAAACTACACTGTGTTCCAGTTTGTGACCTTTGCTTTGTAACCACTGAGCTGAGTCTAGCTCCATCTGCTTTACTGCCCCTCCCACTGGTTATTTATACATATTGATAAGATTCCCTTTAAGCTTTCTTTTCTTCAGGGTGAACAGTCCCAGCTCTCTTAGCCTCTTCTCATATGACAGATGTTCCAGTCCCCTGCTCATCTCCAGTACCTTAATCAAAGAAAACTTATCTTTGCTGCAAGTGTGGTCAAACACTGAAACAGGTTGCCTAGGGGGATTGTTAAGTCTCTGTCTACACAGATATTCAAAACCCAACTGGACACCATCCTGGATAACCCACTTAAGCTGACAATGCAAGGGTGTTGGACTAAACAGTCTATAGAGGTCTCTTCTGACCTCAATCATTCTTTAGCCATCTTTGTTGTCCTTTACCAGACTTGCCCTATTACCACAGAATCATAGAACAGCCCAGGTTGGAAGGGACCTCAAAAGATCATCTGGTCCAACATTTCATGGTAAAGGGAGTCTAGATGAGTTCATCTAGCTCCCTGTCCAATCATAATTTGAAAAAGTCTAGTGATGGTGATCTTACCATGTCCCTGGGGAGGTTTTTCCAGTGATTGATAGTTTTCACTGTAAAACATCTCTTTCCCATGTTGAGATGCAACCTCTCCCGGGGCAAGTTGTACCTATTGTCCTTTGTCTTCTTCATGTGGCTCCTTGTGAAGGAGTGGACAAAGGAATTGGAGAGAGAGACTGAAGCTGCATGTTTATCCTAAACATTTCTCTAATACCTACCTTCGGGGAGCTCTATATAGCTCTTTTTTAGCTCCCTTTAAGTACAGAAATACTGTGATAAGGTCCCTCCTGAGCCTTTTCTTCTATAGGAGACCCAACTCCTCCACTGTTTCCTCACAGAGCAAATTCACCAGCCCTTTGATCATTTTCACAGCCCTCCTTTGGACCAGCTCATTGTCTATGTCTCCATGCTACTGGCAAGCATAGACCTGGACCCAGCACTCCAGTTGCAGCCTCATCAGTGTTGAGGGAAGGATCATCTCCCTTGATCAGCTAGCAACGCACTTCATGACACAGCCCAGGAAACTACTGGCATTCTTTGCTGCAAGGGTGCCTTACTGGCTCATGGTCAGCTCTCACTGCCTTTTCTGTCAAGCTGCTTTCCATCGGGTCAGCCCTTAGCCTGTTCTGGTGCATGGAGTTATTTCCCCCCATGTGCAGGGCTTGATATATCCTTTTTATAAACTTTGCAAGATTTCCGTCCAGGCTGCTGAGGTCACTCTGAATTGCACCACAGCCATCTGGTGTATCAACCACTTCTCCCAGCTTTGTATCATCTGCAAATACATCTCTTAGATTAGATGCATCATTTTTTCTTTCTATCCTCCCTGTCTTATTTTCTATACCAGAATGGAAACAAGTTGAGAGCTAGTAGGGTTTTTCAAGTATTGAAATTGATGGTTAGGTGAAGTTCTATTTTTTCCCCCTTTATGCCTAAATTTTGGAGTGCTTAACCTTCAATTAGAAGTCACCTGTGGCTGGACAGATCACAAGTCTATTTGTCTGTTTAAGGTCTATCTTCATTATTCTCATTACTAAAATATCCAAGTGTTTATACATAAGCAACTGGACAGGAGAAAGTTGTGTAAGCTCCTGTTACAAGAGTTTGTAATACCAATTTCGATGAAGTCAGCATTAATGCCAAAAGTGCAACGTGACAAAAATCTTCACATGTAAACTCCATAATACTTCCCGCTTTCAAGACTAACAATTGGGTCAAGTTTTTCTGTCAATAGCAAATATGGTAGCAATTTTAATGAATTCTTTTAAAACTGCCTTCATCATTTTTTCAGAACAAACCAAACAGATGCCAAAGATGACAATAATAGCAACTGCAAAACCACCAAATAGAACTCATATCAAAATAAGGTGGGAAAGGATAGCCAAGTACAGGAAACCATGTAATCTTTTAGCCTTCTTGACTGAAAAAAACCCCAAAAATTAACCAAGTTGTATGACTAACCAGTTGACTTACAGATCATGTATATATACATATACAAAGAGCAAAAAAACCAATTTTCTGAGAAAAGGTTAAAGCATTACAGTTAAAGACCTTATCGACCTCATTTATTCAGAATATTTTTACAAAACAGACAAGACCTCAGCCAAAGTGAAAGGCCTGTGACACCTAAAAATTATAGTTGCACTAATGAGAATGTAGGTAATATTATTAATTTGTCTTGAACATGAATATAAGCATACTAAAACAGTTTAATTAACAGCATAGAAGGATTTTATAACACCATGATGGCACAGCTAAACACAATGTAGAGGCATTTTACATAGATGTGTTAGCAATGTGATCACCAAAGTGGCAAATAAAGAATTGTGTTGCTGCAGTTAAGATCCATGGGAAAATATATAAATAGCAGTCCAAGTAACATAATTTTTAAGATAGAAAATAAAGAACAAAACCCAAGATAAACCCAATGGATCGCAATGAGCAAGGGTGTTCTGCCTAAAACAGAATGATGACCAAAAAAAAAAAAAATAAAGCAGCATGCACCTTGGGACCAAATGACAACTCCCTTTCAGAAGGGAGACAAGTAACATAAAATACCATGGATGAGTGGGAAACCATGGAGAAGACAGACAAGCTCACTTTAGACCTGATTTCTCTTATGAAATATCTCTCTAGCCTGATAACCTTGCCCCCAGTGACTACATCAAGTGCCATCAAGGCAAACTGCATGTCACCAGTTCCATGGCATTGCATACTCACAGCTAATGTAAGGTATGAGGGTTAATGACGGTTTTGTACATGTAGTAATACATAGTCATAACGTGAAAGAAATAGCCATCAGCATAAAGCGTGCTACTGCAAATATCAATCTAACCTTGTTTTAAAGTTTAATATTGGCTTGACTTGTTAGTCTGTTAAACTCTCCCATGACAGCGATTCATTTCCTAACTGGTGTGTGTGTGTATATATATATATATATATGGGTATATACATATGTAGTATATGCATAAATGTACATATTCTGCTGAAACAAGTCAAAAGTGGTGCTAACTAGACAGAAGGAAAGAACTGTGCCTATGGTAAAGGGAAGAGCTGATTGTAAAACCTAATGACATACATAAGTTTATATATAACTGATCCCATGCTAGAGTCAGAAGGAGAATGAAGTCAGCAAGTAGAAACTATATATTTTCTTGAGTTAGGGTAAAAGAGTACCTGTCTGATGAAGATATTTCTGTTGTTCAGTGCTGAAAAAAAGGAATGGAATGGGAGGGGAAAAAGGGTGAATGCATAAGAGGGAGGGAGACAGGGTGCAAAGAAACATTCAAGAGCCTCCTTGTACAGTAAATGTGTGGTAGGATAGTTTTGTTATATAAATTAATAGTGCATCACATAGCACTGTAAGAGTATTTGAATAGAAAGATTTGGTGAATGCATATGATACATGGAAAAGAATCAACAATAGAATAGTACAATTATGATTCAAATTCTAAATAAGAATGATGTTTCCACAGGTGATTATTATCTTTCTTCCCTGTTATATCAGGCTTCTAGTGCCTCTAATTCTAAGACTTAAAATGAAATAGCTGTATCACTAAATGACTAAAAGAAAAGGCTACCTAATTTCTGTTTTAAAGGGGTAATGCTGAATGTGAATGCTGAAAGAAGGCTGAGATTTATCCCTTAGTTAGGTTGGATAATGAAACAATTGACCTAGCAATAATGACAAGCACCGTATTTCTAAGTATTTTCCAAAACAAAAAGGCTTGGAATGGAAATATAAAGAAAAGGGAAAAGGTTAAAAAAAAATAAAAAAAATAGTGGTGAGATTAATAAATCTCTTAAAAGCAAAGTTCACTGAACTGATATAATCAGAATCTAAGCTCCTTTTTCTTTACATTAATCTGGTGCAGCAGTAAACCAAATAAAGATTAATCATAGGAAGCTGAACAGGAGGTCTGGAAAGAAAGAAGTGACAGGATTAAAGAAAAGGACTTTGAGAAGTTCAGGATACTGTGGACCATAAACAGATGGTGACAGCAAACTGTGCAAGAACACCACAAAATGAATTGATTATAATTTTTTGGGGGGAGGAAATTCAGTAAACAGTGGTAACTCAAAACCATTTTATCAAAAAAATATTTATGGAATCAGGATCATCTCATTTACATAAGCTGTATCAAACAGTAGATAATAACATCAATACAAGGACAGAATATAGGGCATGGGACTCTGTCCAGATGCTGTGAGTTGAATTATAAATTATTATGGCAGCCTGGCTAGAGATTAATGTAAAATATTATACAGTAAAGTTGGCAGTATTGTGCTCTGGCTAATCTTTTACAATTATGGACTACAAGAAAGAAACAAATAGGACTGGTATGCCCCAGATAAAAAGTAATGACAGTAAAATCATGTAATAATTTATAGTCTTTCTTTCTATTACTTTATTAATTATATCCTGGGTGAGCAGGAATGGTAGCTATAAAATAAAGAATTAATTGAGGGGGAGTGCTTCATCATGGACTTTCTTCTGTTTTGCAGAACTGGCAATGAAAATGACATAAAATTTGAAAAATATTATAATCATGCCTTAAATTGAGCAGCATGAATGGAATAATAACATCAATTTGTGTGTGAACACACTATAGCAACAACATGTAACCTTCAAATTTTGTCCATCCTAAAACAATAGATCCTTAGAAAGCAACTTGAAAGAGCAGAGCTTATTTTCTAGTAGCAGTGATACTTTGGAATAAGAAAGTAAGAAATAAATCTATTTATGTTTAGCAACTCAAATGCATAACAGGTGAACCAACCAACATAGCAAAAACATATTTTAGCAAGAAAGATTTTCTTCTGCTTTGTGGTTTTGGGATTTTTAAAATTATTTTTGCTTTTGATAGACAAGTGTTTTCTTATGCTAGATTTTACAAACATAGAAAACCTGTATATTTTATTAAAATTATCTGTCTAAACTGTGCTTTTGGATTTAGCGTGGGTCATGACATCCTTATACCTAACCAGTGGCTTGTGGTCATGAAATCTTATGTATCAACAGATTCACATGTCTATACTAATGCAGTTAACCTTTATCATAAAAGTGCTCACAACTCTTGTCTGAAATTAGCATACCACCGATTTCCCCAAGATATATAATATTCTGCTTCACAATATTTTTATGTTCTACTCAAATGGATTAACTCCGCTTAGCATGAAAAATCTATGAGATTTATATTGGTTTCAACAGAAATAAAACAATTTTTCCACTGATATTAAGGGAAGCTGAAGCTGATCATATATGCATACTCCACTTAACGAAAGTAAATAGGAATATCAGGAAGACACCCCATACCCCCTCAAATTAATATCCACACAAAAAATTAACACCACTACCCCTGGCTTTTTATTATTCAGAAGATCTTCAGAGCAATTTATTTTTAAGGTAAGCTTACTCCTTCTTAAAAAATACATGCTCTGTTTTCCAACTTTCCTTTGCATAAAATTCAACATTGCAACACAAAAAGTCATACACTAGCACATAAGATTCAGTGGTGTTTACCCAGAATAAACTATTTATTCACAAAAAATAAATAAAATGGTCACATTTGCACCAAATAAAACTTTATGCATATGTACATAAGCAGTTATGGACAAATACTGTACAGATGTCAGAGAGATAGGCTAGCTAAGTATATCGACTTCACACTTGTGTAAAGAGTTAGTGCTAGACTAATACCCTAAAGACAGATACTAATTTCGGGAGTAGTTATGTCATGCCAGACTGAATATTAATTTTAACTAGAAATTTAAAATTTGGCTTATAAGAATAATTTTCAGTTAAATAAAAAATATTTTTAAGTCCTTCTTACATCCTTCCTTCATGCTTATATGAAGGTCAACAGTCTTTTAACTAGCATCCTAAAGGTAGAAAAGAGTAGCAAATGCATAAGTGTCAAGGAGGGTGAAGAGTACAAAACTAGTTAAAAGCAACAGAAGTAGAATTATTTAAAGATAGGAGATTAGAGATTAAAAAAAAAACCCACAAGACCTTTTCATAGTAAAAACAGTAACTCAGAAACCATGTAACAGCTCTGATTTCAGACAAAAACATAAGATTTTAGCTGTTACAATACTAGCAGAGTTGTAGGTATATTTCTATCCCACTCTCTCTGCCTCTGTAGTCCTCCATCTGCACACCAACCTTTCTTCCTACCTGCATATCTGCACAATTTCACATGGTTTTGAGACTGTTGATTCTTCAGTGTTCCTTGTAGCCACACAAGCAATACCATGCAAGTAAACCAGCATAGCTGAAAAAAGAAACCCAAACTTCTGTCACATAACTGTAAGCATATCTAAATTTTCTATAAACACAGGGCAGGAGGGAAACCCTGTGAAAACTTCTGGTCCTGAGATTTGTAGACTAGAACTATTTATATAGTCAGTAACAGCTGGAAGCTGTTTTCAGAGTTTATCACCACCTGTTAGTCATCTTCCTGTGGTATGCCAAGCAGAACCAACATGCTTTTGACAACCTTACTGTGCCTGAATTCTGTGAATTTTGAGAAAATTTGATTTATTAACCAACATGTTTAAATTATTTTAGGATCAAAACTCATCTATCTTGCCACAAAAGAACATCCTCACCCTGACTAGATTCTTTTCATGCTATGTAATAGTCTGTCTCAGCAGCATGCTCCTCTGATAGTAACTTCAGCTTCCAGTATGCACAGCTTTTACCCATTCCTTTGTGTCAGTCTCAGGCCATGATCCATCTGCCTTATGTGGACCTTAATCTCAATTTATTCTTTAATTTGGTGGATTTACAAGTGTTAGGTTTATGGCTGGACTCAATTATCTTAAGGGTCTCTTCTGACATAAATGATTCTATGATTTGAAATTGGTAACATTAGTGATAGGCACAGGGTTAGTATTACTGTGGAGGACTGAATTCTGCAAGGAAACCCTGCTGGTTTTACCTCAGAGGACTGTGGGAATTTGCTTGGTTAGGTTGGGGTACATATATGTTTCTAAAAAGGGCCTTTGCTTAGCCATTTAAGAAACAGTTAACTCTGCATATATGCAGAGACTAAACAGCCAGCATTCCACAGAGTATCATCCCTGTCTGAATATAGGCTATTGCTTTAAGTAATCACCCTAGCAATACGCATATCAGTTTAACTCTACCAATGATATTTAAAGTTGATACTGCATCTTTCCCAGAAATACCATTTTGCAGATAGGACAAGTATACATTGACTGTTCAGCTAGACTTTCTGTGGTTTCTCTATCAGCCATAGTCATCCTGCACTGCTCATCGAGCTGAATCAAAGTGGCACAGTCTTCCCTGCAGATCAGTGATGTTCAAATTTTGCTCACACAGCTCACACAACGCCAGTCTTGGTTCACATCACTAGGTGCTAATGAGGTAAAGATAGGAATAATGAATCTGTTAATTTAGGACAACCTCAGGATATTAGCATATGCAGTACTATCTTTTTGTTTGATGTACTTTGTTGGAGTTTCTGTGTTCGTTTTTTTTTCCCCAGCACTCCACTGAGTTTAGCATTACTACACTTGTTTGTACTTGTAGAGGATCTGGGCAATAATGTTTCCAAGAGATGAAATAAACAAGCAAATCTGCTAGGAAAAACACTACGTTTCTCCAATACAAAAAAGCAGGGACAGGGGGTAG
This sequence comes from Falco rusticolus, assembly GCF_015220075.1. Lineage (NCBI taxonomy): Eukaryota > Metazoa > Chordata > Aves > Falconiformes > Falconidae > Falco > Falco rusticolus. Next base: position 47,860,553 of record NC_051188.1, on the reverse strand, counting down.
TTAGGGTTAGGCAGGGAGTAGTAACTTTTTTACTACTACTCTGTAGGGAAATGTACGTTAGCAAATATGCATATTTGAATTGATTTTAACTGCTGAGTGATGAATGGTATACGAATGTTGCTGTTCTGAATTTGCATTTGCAACCTCACTTTCCTTAGAAAACAAAGTGCAGAATATTGTCCTCAGAAGTGTATTTGAAAAATATTATTTGTCAGTTAGCAAAATCAGCACAAGCCTTCCAAAAGCTGAAGTGTGTGCTCAACGTGCAGAAAATGCTTAAGTAACTTTTGCCTGCTTAACGTAAAGAAGCATGAGACATTTATTGACTTGTAGGCTTTATCACTCCTGACTGACCTCTGTTATCTTCTTTTTTTAGCTGGAGACTTTGTGCTTATATTTTTTGCAGTAAGCCTGGGGGGGTTAGCCCCCACTGGAACAATAAGTTTCATTGTATACAGTATGTAAACCATTATAATAATTGCAGCCTAGACTTAATTTCTGGAAAATTGTATCAGAAATGATTTTTCTGGAGTAACCCAGATCATAGCTGTTAATGAAAAATCTGTTCTATAGTCCTTGAAACACTTAATTTTTTTTTTAGTTTGTAACTTCCAATTAAACAGTTGTTTAGTATTAAAAAATTTCTTTGTTACGTTGGATAATCTGAACGTGTTTTTACAACGTTTAGCTTTTTCTGTCAGCACCTCTCAAGGCTGAGAACTGAAAAATAAAACTACATATTTTTTTTTTCTTTTCTCTTACCATTTCCATGTACTGGTAACATGCAACAAATAATTATGGCATATATCCCCTGATGTATTTAGTAGGTTATCGTTTCTAGCACTGTACTGTACATACACTTCTACTCTGATCTTCTGTGGTATTCTAGTCTACTACATTTTACTGATCATTAAGCAGTAGTTCCACACAGACATAATTAAAATTATAATTATATTATGATTATATATATATAAATTATATATAAATATATATACATTATAATTTATAATAATGTATAATTAAAACATTGCTAATACAGACATACATAGTTGGTGTTACTTACAGTTTTTCACAAAGATTAAATTTATTTTTTTCCTCTCATAATTATGTATTTTTTAGTGTTTAAAAAAATATAACAATTGGATTAATTTTGTCACAAACATAAAATTGTAAACAAAATCAGATGCAACACAAACATTGAATGCATTGAATATAATTTTACAAGGGTAGTCATCACATTAAAGGATCAGAATTTTTTAAGTTTGGCTTATTCACTTGTTCAATATATATGGGGGATGTGGAGAAGTAAAGGGAATAAATTCTTGGGGTGAATTACAATCATAGAATCATCTAGGCTGGAGAAGACCTTTAGGGTCATCAAGTCCAATCATAAACCTAACACTGCCAAGTCCATCACTAAACCATGTCCCTAAGCATCACATCTACACATCTCTTAAACATCTGCAGGGATGTTGACTCAACCACTTCTTGGCTGCCTTTTCCAGTGCTTGACAACCATTTTGGTGAGGAAATCTTTCCTAGTATCCAATCTAAATCTCCCCTGGCACAGCTTGAGGCCATTTCATCTCATCCTGTCAGTTGCTGCTTGGGGAAAGATATTGACACCCATCTTGCTGCAACCTCTTCTCAGGTAGTTATAGAAAGTGATATGGTCTCCCTTGAGCCTCATTTTCTCCAGACTATACAATTCCAGTTCCCTCAGCCAGTCCTTGTAAGACTTGTTCTCATGAATTACTGTAATTACTTTCATGTAATTAATAATTCAAGTGTTGTTAAAATACAGCAGCATAAAGATGTGGAAATACTAGAAAAATAGCTGTGAAACGTGGTCAAACTGGTTTAAAACCAAGTCCTGCACTGTTGAGGTGGGCGAATGTCACAATGTATCTTGCGGTCAACTGGAATATCAGAATATTCTGCAGCTCCTTCTAAGCCATATATAGAGATTTTCTTCCAAAAGGAACCCATTACAATGTGTTATCAATGTAATTTAGATATCCCCTACTAAGATGTTGTGATATGGTTAATGAGTTCACCGAGATTTGAGAGCTAGATAACATTCCTCTGTCCCATACGTGATGCAGTTATACCACAGTTTCTACTTAGTATCCCAATGAACCACCAGACAGTTTTCTGTTGCGGTGGTGCTGGTGTTGATTAGGTTTTTCTGTGTGTATGTGTTGTAGGAATTTTTTGATGTTGGTTTTCTTTTTTTTCTTTTTCTTTTTTTTTTTATTGGTTGGGGTTTTTTGATTGTTGTATTTTTATTCCTAGAGCTGTGGCTTCATAGGTTCATTCACCAATTTTCAAATCAGAACCAGCCTGACATCTAAGGCATTCGGTTTCTCCATATAACATTCAAGGCAAAACAATTTTTGCATGAAGCCATAAATTCTGCATGAGTGAATGCACATTTTTACGATACTGCATGGCACAGTGTAGAATAATAAACTGTTCCCTTTGGATTCTTTCAGACAGTCTATGTCTTTGCTTTGAGGGTTATACTAGATTGATATAATTGACTCTTCTAGCCAGAAAACATACAGAACCGTGAAATGCTGTCTCAGATATCCAGGGAAAGCAAACCAAGGTTTCAAAATACCACAGGAAACTAAAGTAATACCATACTAACTTTTGTTAAAGCACCATGTCCTAAGGTTCTGCTTTTCCCATACCCTTCTTATCACTACATCTTAGGAAATGTCTGGTGAGTGGAGGAAACATTAAACTCTGTCTTAGAGGAGACTGTGGTTAGATGTACATTTCTTTGTCTGGTGTTCCAGTACAGCACCATAGCTGTGAGGAATGTAAGATACTGACATTTTTGTTGGATGATGTGCCTGTATACAATGGAGGTGGAATTTCTTTGAAGTTTCTCATTCTGAAAAGAAAGTTAGGTTTACCTTGGAATCCATTTCTCCTTTTTGCACAGACTCAAGGAGCTAAACTTCTGCCCGCTTTCTTTAAAGTCAACAATCTAATGCTTATCTATCCTGTAGGTAAAAGATTAAATGAAATGATGAGATTATGAAGAAAAAAAAATATGCAGAAACAACATAGCTTCAATGACTTTTTGTACTAAAAATTTCCATAGAGCATTCTAAGTATTTTGGCTGGACAATTAGCTCTGTTATTATGAATTGTCTGTTGCTTGAAGTGCATAGTCAGTGGGCAGCTGAGGTTATTTTAATAGAGTAAGCTTTTGCCATCTGTCCTGCCCTCTAATTAAGTTGCAAAACCCACATAATTCACAATTGCATAGTAAAAATACAATAATAAGTAATTAAAATGCATGTATGTATTCATCATCTATTGCTGCATTCATCTGTTACATTTTGGACAAAAAGCAGCAGGAAGGGTTTTGCTGGGTTTTTTTCCACTCTAACATCAGACCAGCTCTTCCATTGGTTCAATACAACATTTTTTTGTGAAGTCAATGGACTTATGACAGCTTGTAGCAACTGGCCACCTGATCTGTAGCATGGATTCCGGTCTATTTATTGTTGAAATAAAATAGTACAAACTTTTGCAGAAGATGCTGCCATACCTAGCTTAATGGTTTCTCAGTATTTTGAAGTTTCTTTTGAAGAATCTTGCCTTTTACTTTCACCAGAAAGGTTATTTTTCTACTCTTCCATTTTAAAGATATATCTTCAAGGAATGTTTTCTTTCACTTTTAATAAAATGATTATTCATTTTCCCCAGTCCTCTTGCTATTAAGATAGCTTGATAATATTTTGAAGAACAGTACCCTTTGAGAATAATGTGTACACTACAATGTAGGAATCTCTTTTCTGGTTATCTTTCAGTTTAAATAACTGTATTACCACACTTGTGCCTTTCTCTCTAATATCATTTACTCAGCATTCAAAACTAAAATAATTGTCTACTTTTCTCTCAAATTTGTCTTTGTTTTTATCAGCTACATGATGTTGAATACCTTGAATTTCAAGGCTAAGAGAACAGATAATTAAAGTAATTTTTTTCCCTAGAAGCCAAGTGAATGAATCCCACATATTGGTTTCCAAAGTATAGGTATTTGGTTAGAAGAATATTTAGTCTGCCCTTTTATTGTTGCTTTCCTTATTTTTTTTCCCCTTTGATTGTGTAAATGCTCATTTTCTAACATTACACTATAATTAGTAATTTCTTGCTAAGTAAAGGTCATTTTATTATAATAGTGCATATGTGTATAGAGTGAAATGAGGATCAAGACTGATATATTATGTTTGTTCAGTGCGTTTAGATCCGAGGAATAGGACAACTTTTAGTGCCTTATATTCTACTCTTGGAAAGCAGAAGATGGAGATTTTTTCTATTAGGTTCCAAAATCTAAAGAAAATTAAACATAACACTTACTGTACTCTTTTAATTAATTGTTAATTATTTTTATAGCATAATATATAAAATATATATCAATTATTTTAATTATTACCCATTAATACTCTTCAAATTAACTTTTCTAATATCCTCAGCAGCAAATTCCAACACAAATGGATTTTCAGGAGACAGGAATGCTATTTGTGTTATGATTTTAATATGACCTAGATGGTCATGGAAACTTCTTTTCTACTGACTGTCTGTACACCTATGGCAGGACACAGAATTAGCTCATAGGTAAAAAGAAAAAGTAGTTAACTTCTTTTACCCTAAGTTGCAGAGTTTCCCCTACCCAGATATACCTGAAAGCATCAGTTTTAAAAAAATAATTTAAAAATTAAGTTCATAGACATGTTCTTCAAGGCTAAGAGGAACGTAAATCTGCCCTCTGTGTACAGAACAAAACCCCATTGTTTGTCCTAACAGACCTGTAAGTGTCCCAGCACCTAAACTCCTACAGAATCCAGCATCAGTGAGGCCACTAAGAGGTAATGTATGGAATCAGTCTGCCAGTCTACCAAGATACGTCTACAGTATCTCAGACAACACTGGATCTCAATAATCAAACTATCATCTTTGAACATGGCTTCAACCAGATAACGTTTGTTAAGTTTTTTCTTCATCTCTGAAGAGACTTAAAACTATTTTGACTGTGTCCTGGTTTCAGCTGGTATGGAGTTTTCTTCTTAGTAGCTAGTAAAGTGCTGCGTTTTGGCTATGATGTGAGAACAATGTTGATAACCGCACTGATGTTTTTAGTTGTTGCTGGCTAATATTTATACTAAATCAAGGACTTTTTGGTTTCTTGGGTCTTGCCAGCCAGAATGCTGGAGGGGTACAAGAGACTGGGAAAGGACACAGCCAGATCAGCTGACCTGAACCAGCTAGCCAAAGAGGTACTCCATACCATATGATTTCATGCTGAGTATATAAACTGGGAGAAGAAGAAGGAAGGGGGGGACATCTGCCATTATGGCATTTGTCTTCACAAGTAACCATTACATGTGATGGAGCCCTGCTCTCCTGGGGATGGCTGAACACCTGCCTGCCCATGGGAAGTAGTGAAAGAATTTCTTGCTTTGCTTTGCTTGCATGTGCAGCTTTTGCTTTGCCCTTTTTTCCCCACCTTTCCATTTTGTTATTAGTATTATTGTTATTATTATTGTTGTTATTATTGTTGTTCTTACCTCTTTATTCTGTTTAAATTATTAATTTTTCCTTACCTCAACCCTGGACTTTTACATTCCTTTCTGACTTTCCTCCCCATCCTTCTGAGTGAGGAGGGGTGAGCATCTGGCTGCGTGGTGCTTGGTTGCCAGCCAGGGTTAAACCATGACAGCCTGCAAATACTTTTAATTTACTTCACTTACATTTCTCCTTTAATGAGCAAAATAGAAGCTGAAAGTACCCAAACAGACTTTTTTTTTTTTTTTTTGCAGTAGGCCTTACAGAAACCCTAATTGTGCCAATTCAAATAGTCTTGATTGTCTAGTTTGTAACTAGCACTAGCAGTAAAACCAGCTGCTTTGTTCTTCACAGCATGGATTCCCAAATTACAGTTCAGTTCTCATGTTTGCAATACCATTGATCTGAAACTGAAAAAAAAAAAAAAAAGAAGAACCTATTATATGATTTGTATCTGAGCTATATTTCTTCCCTTTCTGGGTACATCCTACAGGAAAAGACAGGCCTTTCATTAGTCCTCACCACCACTTGGTTTTCCTTCTCTTGCATGTTGGCCTACAATATGAAATATGGAAATCTCTGTCCTAACAAGTTAGTATACTGCTCATTCTCAAAGTAAGGGGCTTTCCCAGGACTTGAAAAGTTTGACATAAAAATAGAACACACACAGGAAACATCTTATTGTGGTAGCATGTGATAAAAACAATGGGTCCAAGCAACATATCCCATCTGAAGCAGACATAAAAGATAAGTAGATGTAAATCTGAAGACTGAGATTCAAAAGAATGAATCAATGACAGAACTGATTTAAAAATTTGAATATATCTGTTGATAGATCTGTTGGCTTACAAAAGGAACTCCTAGAATGTCAAAAACAATTAAGACTTTAACCGTTAACATGATCTTATAGACCTTGAAGGCTGCATCATTGAAACAACTAAAGAAATGACAAAGGCTAAATATTTTATGGAAAACTGTCATCTGAAGGGGATTTTAGAGGGATATCTTGAGGTGAGAACTTGCAGATCACGCTGGATAATTGTGTGGGACAGAGGAAACTGGTGCAGTCATGCCCCCATTGCATTTTGAGAAAACCCTTGGAAAGCTTTATACCCAAACATGAACTCAGGAATTATTTCAAAGAAAAACACATTGATTGATTCCAAAAGACAGGTTAGAAAAGAATTACTTTCTTTTGTTTTTTCATTGAAATGCAAATGACAGAAAACCAGAACCCAGAAGCAAACTGGGCGCTAAATTATTGGATGATGTAGAATTACCCTCAGATATCTATGCACGTACACATATATATGTGTAAGTATATCTTTATACAGAATATTAAAAAAACGCCAACGCCTGTGTCCAAATGTTCTAAGGATAATAAATAGCAATGTATTAAAATATGATCTTCATTTAAAAAATATCCATTGGGAAAAAATAAAGAAGAAATCAGACCTATTCATATTGTTTCAACATAATGAGAAGATTAAATTATGAACATATTTTGGTAGTATTCTTACACTAAAATATCTGAGCAACACTTAAAACTATCATATTAAAGTTCATGTCATGTGGAAGAACAACAAATCCTTTATATCAGAAACATCATCCTCATTTTTGTGTTACCATGAAAAATTATCAAGGTACATGAAATTGCTGATGTGTCTTATTTACAAAAAATGACACTTGTTCTTGGTGTCATATTTGCCTAGTTAATATGCAAATAAAAAGAAACTGTAGATGAGGAGCTAAATATCACAGTTTAACTAATATTTTGGCATATATGTGATATTATAGAATGTTACCATCTACACACATTATAAGTTAAAATATTGAATTGTCTGCCTTTTCAGTATAGTGACAAAATGTTATTCTACTTCAGTAATGGAAGCTCTAGTTCATGGCCTAGGATTACACGCACACCCCTCTCTAAGGAACTTTTTGCATCAGCAGGCATTTTGACTTGGCTATATTTTTGAAAGTGATTGGTATCTGATTTTGGTACACTATCTTTGCATCATAAAACTATGTCAGAATATTCTATACACTTTGTTCTAGATTATCTTAGTCTTGAAAATAACAATTGTAGCAAGCAAGAGCAAACAAGCTTGGACTTTTGGAGAAGTGAACCAATACCAAAATGGCTACTTTGGACTCATCTGTTCATGAATGTTCTTTGTGCACCTAAATTCTTTTATGTCTCTGTTGTGTTTTATGCATTTCTGACAGCCATGCATGCTGATCAGTAAAAACTTTTCATTAAGCAAATTGCCCATAAAGTGCAAATGAAGCGCTGCATGAATGTTAAAGTTCAGCTTTGCCAACTGCAATTCTTCCCAGGCCTTCTGTGACGATGTTAAACAGATACACTGGTCTCTGTTCAAATGCCTCAACAGAGTGGTCCAGACAGTTGAGTGATGCCCTAGAAAATCCTGGCTGTCATCCAGCTGCCATTCTAAAGCAATGTTGGTCTCCTGAGTGTCATATCTGCCACCCCTGTGTGGATCTCTCACATGTCCTGGTGCCTCTCAAAAGCTATTATCAGTTATGTCTGGACAACTGACCTGACACTCATGTGGCATTTGTACTGTGGGCTCCATTGATCTCCACTGATGATAATGGAATCAGACTCCTAGATTTAAATGCCATAATCTTGAAATTAATCTCAGTCCTGTCATCCAAGGAACTACTGAATATGTTAATGACTTCTAAGTCTATGTTTTAAATGTATGGGATTTAGATCTTTCAAAGAAATTGTGCACTGTCACTGCAATGTATGCAGTACTATTTCATCTACATATTTCATAGTAGTAAGAGATGTTCCAGTGAAGAAGATGAAGAATCAGGGATCCATTAAGTATTTTCACTCAACCTCAATATTCATAGAATCATAATAATTTAGGTTTAAAAGGACCTTTAAAGATCACCTAGTTCAACCTCCCTGCTGAGGGCAGGGACAGCTTTCACTAGATCAAGTTGCTTAAAACCCCATCCAACCTGGCCTTAAACATTTCCAGTGATGGGGCATCCACAGCTTCTCTAGGCAACTTGTTCCAGTCTCACCATCCTCATCGTAAAAAATGTCTTTGTTATGTCAAATTTAAACCTACCCTTTTTCAGTTCAAAGCCATTGCCCCTTGTCCTGTCACTACAGGCCCTGGTAAAATGTCTCTCTCCATCTTTCTTACAAGCCCCCTTTAAGTATTGAAAGGTCTTAATAAAGTCTCCCAACAGCCTTCTCAAGGTTAAAGAGACCCAGCTCTCTCAGCCTTTCTTCACAGAAGAGGTATTCAAACTCTTTAATCATTTTTGTGGCCCTTCTCTTGATCCATGCTTAACATGTCCGAGTTTTCCTGTACTGAGGGTCCTGTTAGCTGGGGAATGAAAAAAACATCTGCACAAAGTAGATAAGCAGGCACTTCTTTATTGCAGTGCTGAGTGCTTGGTAGAATCTCCACAAATCAAGCACACCTATGCAGATTTCACCATTACATTCATACACAAAAATTATAAGGTAGTACACTCCCAGTTACAATGATTGGTTAGTAATTTATATATATAATTACAGTGTCTCCCGTGTCATCCTCTTCTGTTACTACACTTGCACAGAGGACAGGTCTTCACCTGGGCAAGGGTCTTCTTGACCTGTGAGTGTGCTCTTTAGTATTATAATAAAGGTAGTTCATGTTGGGACACCTTAAAAGTAAGTTTTGTTGCCAAGTTGGGTGGCTAGATATCTACTTTGCCAAGCTGTCCAATAACTCATCCAATACACAATAGAACCCAGGTGCTCTGGTTGTGGTCTAGAGAATAAGGACTTAAAAATAACACAGACTCGAATGACAAGTAGCACAACAACTCATACATCATTGGTTAACAAGTGTTAACATAATGCTAACGTAGAGGCTGGCTTCTTAAAATCAAGTTGTTCCTATAGTTAACTGTTTCACAAATAAACAAAATATAGAAAGATTCAATAAAACTTTAAGACAAACTGCAACAGCCCCAGAGCTGGATGCAGTACTCCAGGTAGGGTCTTAAGAGGGCAGAGGGAATCACCTCCCTTGACTTGCTGGCCACACTTCTTGCTATGCAGGGCAGGATACAATTGTCTCTCTGGGCTGCAAACACACATTTCTGGCCTGTGTTCAATGTTTTCCTCCACCAGAATCCCCAAGTTCTTCTCTGCAGGGCTGCTCTCAATCCCTTCATACCTCAGACTGTATTGATGTTGAGGGTTGCCCCAACCTGGGTGCAAGACC